>NC_142194.1:23136666-23451250 GCF_026936395.1 Plectropomus leopardus | reverse complement strand
CTTTGATTGCATTACTGTTTAGGAGCTTAATCCACGTGTATGTTTCCTGTGGTCTCTGTGACTGCCAGCTGTGTTTCTGGAGTGGTGTTCTGCCATTTTTGCATCACAATGCAAAAACGGCTCAACAGGGCACAATTATTTTAATGTGTGTGTGATCATCAGAATTGGCCTTAAATTGGAATGAATCCTTGTGCGTATGAATGGTTGTACTGAGGTGGAGAAATTTCCCTTAGCTGTAAGAAACCTATTTTCAGGAGCATTTGGTTTGTGCTGTTTGTCATAATGTGGTATCATGAGAAGTGAAATCATACATCTGAAAATATGTTTTTGTTCATTTTTTTTCCCCATGTATTCTTCAGCTAAAAAAAGACTTTACTGTTTTATTTCAACTACAACACCAGGCTACTTGAGTTGAGGCAAGAACAGCGACCTCTCTACTTCTACTCCAAAAATGTTCGTATTACGTAACCATTAAGTTTCTTTAAGAGAAACGATACAGAGAATCCAGTGATGCATTGACATTTGAGGACCATCATATCTCAAAGTTTTCATCTCTATATGCTTTGAAGGAAACCATCTGTGACAGTGGCATTTTCGTTTTGCAAGAGGTAACCTGAGTCAGTGAGGAGGTTCAGGTCATATCCCACCATGGAGGTTCCTCTCCCTTTCTTCTGACCCCAAACTCATCTCCCTCTGATCTCAGTATGTCTTGGCAAAATCCTCAAAGCCTTCCCTGGCAAATAGCTGCTATCTCTTCTATTTCTGGGATGAAAAGGAAAAACCTCTCACCCATTGAGCATCCTGGAAAGCTCTGGAAATGCTCCTCCTCTTGTTTCTTGTCTTTGAAGTCCTCACTTCCTGTCTACAGCATACGGCAGGTTAAAGAGGCTCAGAAATTATATAAGACAATGTAAAAATGCTTATCAATGGGCTCTTTCATTCACTGTATCAGAACATAAACATACAGCAAGCTTTATACATCCCGACAGTCAAATAGCTCCTAATGTGAAGGCCTTTAACTTGTTTTCATGGTGAAGAGAAAAAAACACAACAGCATTCCATGTTATTACTCCAGAAAACATGGTTAGTGTCTGTACCATCAATGTTAATGTCTTTAAAGGGACATCTTAGAGAGAAACAAAATTGGGCCAAGATGTTTCATCAAGAGCTGCAGTAAGCGCATTGAAGGGATCTATCAATCAAGCCAAGGTCCCTCAATCGGAGAATTCATGACAAAATGCCATTTACCTTCACCTCATGGCTGTGGCATAGAGTCTGTTTCCTCTTTTACTTTCCTCACTACAGAATTTCAAGCTGATCCTTCAGCTTGCAAAGACCACAGTGCTCTGTATACACAAAGTTATCATGGAAAGCAGCAGTTGGTGCTACCATCTATAACAAATACAATTTATTTTCTGTATCACAGCAGGTGTTGTCCTGATGTGACACTGAGAGAGCATCCATTTGGACCTCCACATTAAGCTGGAGTGGTATCAAGGTATCATGGTATACCAGGGTATTTAGAAATCTAGAAGGCATGTTTTTCTATATAGTCATTCATACAGGCACTCTTTTTTTCTATTAAACTCATTCATTGAAGTGCACAGCATGAGCTGTCTGTCTTTTCCACTGCTTCACCTAGTGGTGAAGGGAGAGGTGACAGGACTGTAAACAGCTGGTCAGTGACGGCATAGAGACCATAGGGGAAAAACAGCATGTTTTGTTAATCTAATTTGGTGTATTTTGACCACACTGGAGTTAGTTATTGTTGGAACAGTGTACTTATTAACTAGATAACCAGCAAGAGTAACCAAGACAGTTTGGCTGAGTGTTATAATTTGGAACAGGTGGATTGTGCTGGACGGGTTGGTAAACCCTGCTGTTCAGTATCACTATTACATAATATATCAAATGAGTTAGGAAAAAAAAAACTGCAAAGAACCCCTTTTTCTTGGGAGAAATTCTGAGCTTTTCCATTAAATTCCATGTAATCAAAGACCAAAAGGTGCAATCAGGTGCAAACTTGGGAGTGACCAAATACTTATTTGCAGTTTGGCACCCAACGTGAACACATGAATATATTATATTAAAGAAGTAGTTAATTGCTGGAAAGATGGTCTTTTCATGAAACTACCAACTTGTAAATTTTGAAGCTCCCATGTATGTTAAAAAAGGCGGCTGCTAAATGACACCACCGAACAGCATCACCCCAAACACGGCTTTACAGCCTTGTTGTGGTGGGGATATTATATCATGTGACCTAGGTGTAGATTGTTTATAACCAAATCTTGATAAAATCCTAAAACTTGTGAAGAATATCTTGATGAACAAAATGTGTAAATATCATTAATGTTTATGTACTACAGAACTTATTATCTGCAATAACCCAAAATCCAATGGAAAAATCCCATAGGTTTTTTAACAAGGACGAAGCTAAATTCCACTTCGGCCTACAGAAAAGCATTATCCCTGGAGTAATCTATTTGAGTGTCATATGAGAACCCAACAGTTACCACAAATTAGTTTAGCAGGGAGCAGGGAGCAGAGACAAACATAAACATTAATAACAGATGAATTTAAGCAGCTGACGTTTGTTCCATTAGCTTATCTTAAACTTGATAACATCACTGTTGTAATTCGGCAATGCCAAACAAAAATAACCACCACTGCCAACTATCGGTTTTAGATCTTAACCCTTGTGTTGTCACATTTCTGATACTAAAAATAAGAAATATTAAAGCTTAGACCATCGTTAGTAATGTTAGCATATTAAGCCCACCCTGCATAATCTATAATGAATGTTTACTGACATCATTTGGTCATAAAACTTCACTTAGCTACTTAAACAGCAATGAATTAATGCATTATAGAGTTATGATTCGCTGTTCATTACTGCAGACTTTCACCCACATGCAAGAAAAAAAAAAGATGAAATGATGAATGATGGCTGGTCCTCACTGGTTTTACTAATGGGTTACTGCCAACCAAACTGAAAAACCAGCAGCACAGACCCAACAGTTGTCCTGCCTTATGTAACATTACAGGCTACTCAAAACGTTTTGCAAATTAAAGGGGTTGGTGGTGGTGGTGGTGGGAATCTTTAAAGCATACAAACTTGTGCCTGTGCACATATAAACAATGACCTTTCCTTAAAAGACTGCAGATTCTCTGGTGTTGGAATTGGAAAGTCAATGCCTGCTGGGTCCCATAGGAGCATCAACTGACGTGCATTCAGTGCCGTTGTGCCTCTAAACTCAGCAGTGATGAGTTAATGTGACTCAGCTTCTTTGGTCTCTGAAAGATTGTATCATCTTTCATAAAACATTTGATAACTGTAACTTTCATTTATTTGAGGACTCACTGTACCATTCAGCTCTTACTGAAAACATTCCTCAGCCTCCAAAGTTGGAGCAGCTGTATTCCAGAGGTACAGTTGGTAGTAACATGCATCTGTGTTCAGGACATGGCGTCTGTGGGTATATATAGAGCTTAAACTTTTAACAAAATGAAAATAAGGGTGGGTTTTATTGTGTAATAGACGGACCGTGGCCAGAGCAGGACAAAAATAGAAACATAATGTGATCCACCGGTGTTACACAACTGGTTATGGGTAGGGGACTCTTGACATGTGTTATTAAGTTTTGTAAGGCTGCCACATCCAGGCAGCGTGTTTTGCTGCTGTGTTGAGTTTGACGTCAGAGGGAGGATGGAGAGTGAGGAAGGAGGAGAGAAAAAAAGAGACCTCATATTTCACAGAGATCCATTTCCAGTAGAGGAAACTAATAACGGCATTGAACGAGATTCTGCTTCTCTCAATTTCTCTCTGTCAATCTTACTTTCTTTCAGTCTCTCTGACTTTGTTGTGTGTTGCACAAGCTTGTGTGCGTGTGTGTGCGTGTGTGTGCATGTGTGTGCGTGATATGTATCTGTAATGTCTGAGTGTGTCCCTATGCTTGATGCCAGCCTTTCAAACTGTATTGTGTGTATCAAGGCAATTACCAGTCACAAGTGGATTCACACACACACACACACACACACACACACACACACACACACACACACACACACACACACACAGTCCAAGATATGAGTCTCCCCTCCTACAGATAGTTTCCAAGGACAGTAGCCAAGGCAAGACAGCTATTCTTCTGCCAGTAACCGTGCACAGCAGTATGTGAGCTGATACAATAGCCTGTATTGTTACATGAAACCGATGCAAGCACTGCATGTCTTCATGTAATATTGATGAACTTTATTAATATTGCACTTCTTCTCCAAACTCAGTTAACAAGGTGCAAAAAAGAGAATAAATATTTCTTCATGCTGTATGATCAAATGATAAGATAAATATTATTAAAAAAAAAAGAAATAAGAAATTGACTCATGGAGTCACATGACTTGGAGCTGAGTTTGGCATTTAGTCACAAATTTGGTGGTTTTCAACTCAGCTTGACAAAATAATAAAAAAGACAAATCACTAGACTTGGACTTTAACACTAATTACTCATAGCTTTACTTTGACTTAAGCCTTTTTTTATTTGATTTGATTTGATTATTTTTTCATTTGAAAAGCACTTTCTAACTTTGTTTCGAACAACGCTATATAAATAAAGTTTATTAAATTCTCATTATTTTGACTTGAGAATACTTGATACTTTCCCCCAAGCCCAAAGATCAATCAAATAAATCAAATCATTTCCTGAATTAACTGACTTTGATTCTATTCATCCCCAAGGTGACACTTAATTTCCCACTTCCACTTTGTTTAAACCAGCCTAACAGCATCCAACAAAGTTTCAGGAGAGAACCATGAAGATCTAATACTACATTTCTTACCATTTTGAAAAAGAAGACCCCCCAATAGAATTTTGTTCTTCTACAAAACCTATGGATTGTAGAAAAAAAAAACAAATTGCAGAGGGAGATGCATCAACTTCAAACAAATGTGTTTTAATGAATAAGTATACAATTTAAAAAGCATTTCTGATTATCCTAAATTTAATATATTAAAATTATTTTGTTAAAATGGCACTACATTTAGTGATGACTTGTTTAGGATGCGAAATTCAAAGTTTAATACTTGGAACTTGTCAATCATGACATGGGACTTGACTTGGGACCTCCAAGGCTGAAACATGAATCCAGTATGTAGGTGTCTCTTGGCCATAGTGAAAGTAACAACATCAGTTGCATACAGATGCTATTAAGGCAACAAGCATGTGTAACAGTTAGGAAAAAATAAAAGATATGAGACCTTTAACCCCTTCTACACTCTGTCTACCAACAGTCCTTTAAAAACTCACTTGACCTCACTGAACCTAACTGGCTGTTGCATGTGTACACACACCAAACACTAGTGCACGGACACATATAACCTCATAAACACTTAGAATCAGAGTCACCCTGCTTTTCTTTTCATTGTTTACACAGAGTCTGTGAAGGGCTGCAGAACCAGCGAGTTCCTAGCCTGTGAAGTCATATGGACATTGAGATTACAGGCCCCCAAAGGCTCACCGACAGCTAATATCACACACAGTTTGAGTTGGGGATTTGACTTCCTCACTCTTTCATGCTATTGTGTAATTGATGAAACCAGACAAGAACAGAATAGGAGTGCTGCACAGAGAGGTCGCATGTAAAAAATACCATAAGTGCCTTTAACATGTTGGCCAGAGTGGTTCATTGGTCTTAGATAAACATGTAACAATCATTTTTACTTAAGCTCCGAGACGAGAGACAGAGGTTTTAATTTACTCACGTTGCATACTCTTCGCCTTCTCTCCCCTCTCTTTTCACTCAGCCCAAAGCCATTATGGTTAGATGAATATGTGCTTATTACACAACCCGCCCGACACCCCCACCCTGCAACAAGACATATTTGTCCGTTATAAAATGCCGCATTAATAACCCATCACACGTAGCTTTCCCAACGCTGTATATTTATCTTAGCCTTCGCTTAGCGTGCAAACAAAACAAACACGCCACTGCGGTCGATCGGGCGGCGCGAGAGAATGTAGAATGCGGCCTCGGGTATGTTCGATATGCTACAAGCGGTTTGTTTTGGGTTGCAAGATTGGAGCGGTGAAGTGAAGCACCGCAATATGAGACAGAGTGACTTGATGGATTTTTTACCGGCAGCAGGTTTTTTTTGGGGTCCAATATAATTGAATTTGTTCCCCAGAACCTATTCATGACTTAAGGTTCTCATTTTCAGCTTCTTGATATAGTATGAACTTCGGAAACAACTCTCTGCAGCTCTCATGCACCACACATTGTAAGCAAAGTGTAAGTTTAGGAATTTTACCTTGCCAATGCAATTGTTAGCCATGCTAAGCTAATGTGACGAGCAGAAAGCTTAGAGCTTCAGAGAGAGATGTGTGGCTTGATGAGGTTTAAGGACAGAGGATTTTAATTCTTTAGGCATGTGGGCATCAAATTGATGTAATTGTCAGTTTCTTTCATTACATAACTTGATGAAATTAACAAACATAATTTGTGTTTTTTTCAGCAAGCAATGACATCACCCATGTTTGTCCTAATCTTGTCGAGCGGGTGGAAATAACAGTGGTATTTTGGTCACAGTGGATGACCACTTGACCACAGTTATTTCCAAAGACATTATGTCAGATTTAATTGTGGGATGACGATGGATGACAAGATATACAACTTCCTTTCCTTATTTGTGTAAAATGAAATTCAATCAAGATAAAGTTTGGCAAAAGATTTTAGAACAAAATAATCTCAGAGGGTTACACAAAGAATAATCAGATGCCAGACATACTACAATATGACTTTTTAATGACACTCCTAAGGTAGAAAAAACAACTATATAAGTCTAGTTTTCCACATTTTAATACATTTGAAAGTAAATAAATAGACAGTGCAGCGCCCCCCACCCACCCACACACAATATATAATATAATTATTACCTAGCTTTTGGCCTGTGTTACAAAGCAGGCATATAAAGTGGAACCAATTACTTTCAAACATTACCTGCACTCTGCACTCATTACGAGCTATATTGCAAAGTTTTTTAACCGTCATGTTTGTTGATAGCTGTCATTCTATTATAAAAAAAACATTCTGTGATATTACAGTATGCATCAATCTGAGTGCTCTGTAAAGGATCCATGTTTTATGGTCCCAACTTCTTGTTTTAGTAAAGAAAGAGAGCCATGCTCAGATGATGAATGATTGATGCTTCTTCTCTCATCGCTAATGGCTAATAAAGTGACCAAACTTACCATGCCTCTTCTTCTCTGTCCCAGTTGGACTCTTTGACTGAATTGAGAGCACTCTGTATTCACAGTTTCCCTGCTGTTGCGGGGATTCAAACTGGCAACCTCCTGGTTGCAATCCTCTCTCTGCGTGTCTCCAACATACCATTGCCTCATATTTTCATTTGGTGGGTGATAGTCCACCAACGCTGTGGTGCGAGGAGGTTGGAATACTAACATATCATTACTGGTCCATTGGGAGCGACTTGAAAAGATTAATGATTGTTTCAGTCAATATAGGGAGTTATGGCTGCTGGCGTTGTCGTGGTAACTAGCTACAGTTGAGCGTAGGTGGGTAAACAGTGTGGTTAGTGTTTTGGATATGTGCAGCAAGGATCCCACGATGCGTGTGTGTGTTCATGTGTTTGTAATGAATTTGTATGTGTTGAGTGCATGCACACATTAGTTTGATGACTAAAGGGTGATGTTGTGATGTTTTTGCCCATGTGCACCAGTATGTGTTTGCAAGTGAAGAATGTCTGTGTCTATATTTGTGCAATGTCTTTATTTGCATGCAATATACATGTTGTGATTGTGGTTTGATTGTGTTTGCTCCCTGGGTTCCTCCTCCTGTTCTTGTCAGTTGCAAAGAAAAGTTGCAAATTGCAGCATAATTTGCGAAACTTCATCAAGGCTATGTGACCTCCAGTCTACATAGCCATGATGAAGACACCATATGGCGCTGCTCTGCAGTCCATTACTTGATTACTCTTCAGCAGGTTATTAATTATTTACGTTATCAGATACTAATTCATTTTCACAAAGAGACATTTTGCTCTAGCATTAACACACATTTATATATATATATAGCCTAATGTAAGTTATCTGCACTTTATATCTGCACTTTGAGAGTGAGGCAGGTGGCGCTCGTTGTACACTCCTTTGCTGTCTCAAAAATATGTCTCATAAGGCAATTGAGTGAAAACAACTGGATGGGTGGACCAAATCAAGTCACTTTTATTTATAAAGCATTATCACACATCACAAATTTAGCTCATGGCACTTTACAATGTGTGCAGTATTGGAGTCCTTAGACTCCAATTCAGATGAGGAAAAATTCCCCTGGAAAGTAATGGAATTTCACAATCACATTTCCCAGGCCTGGAAAAGTCATGGAATAAGTAAAAACTAGTGAAGGTTTTGGAAAGCTCATGGAATTTATTTGTGTGTAATAAAATTGTTAGAGTAATCTTCCATGGATAACCTTTTAAGTAATGTAACGACTATAAATTTATTTTTTGTAGCTACTGATGTAATGTAGCTTTAATTTGGATAAATGTGTGACGTTTTGTTTACTATCACATTCTCTTCACGTTCCACGTCTCTCTTTATGTATGCCAGCAAGCTGAAATTATGTTTGAATTGAATTTATATCTGATAAGTTTGACAAATGCCGGACAAATGGGACAAGGAAAAAAAAAATCTAATTACTGTTCCTTGAAAAGTCAAGTTAATCAAAGTCAAGTTTTGAAAGTTTGTCCACAAAAATGTGTGGGAATCCTGTAAATGTCTGCTGTTAAAGATAAAGATAAATGTAGCGGAGTAAAGAGTTAATTTCCTTCTAAAATGTAATTATAGAGATACTTGAAATACTTATGTAAAGTACCACCAAACTACATTCATTATTATGGCTGTACAATAGGTATAAATGTAAATCTTGAAAGAGCCTCATTCAATGTTAAAGGTTAAAGAAATGATTTTATGCCATTAACAAAAAATGTGCACTTAACAGCTGCAAAATCCATGATTTTCTTTGTTATTGTTACATTGTCATGTGTTGTCATTGTGTGGGAATCTGCAGCAGGAACAGCTTTGGGCTGTTCTGTGATTCTGATATTTGAGATGTGAGTCAGCTGTCAAATTCACATGATCCCTTTCACAACATCCATATTTTCCTGTTATTGGTTATTTTATTTTTCCAACAGCTCATGAATGCACTGCTTTTCAGCAGCCAACACGTCCTTGAATGCACCAGGATGAAGCCCGAGCTTGCCTCTGCATTAAGGGGAACTTTGACATAAAGCGAAAGGCTTTTTACTGTGATTGATGACTAAGCAAGCAAGTGTAGTAAATCGTTTCATTTATTTAGCTTTTTAATATCTGTTATGAAATAAATGAAAACCAGTAGCTGAACCAAACACACATTCCTCAGTGGAATCTGTGTGTGTGGAGGGGGGTCATTCCTGTTTGACAAAGGATACTGTGCAAATAGAAATCAACAAAAGGCAATGTGTCATTCAGCAATATGACCTGAAAAGTGGAGCAACATCAGAGTTCAGGTGAGGCGCTCCCTCATTAATCTGCCCGTGACAAAGTCAAAACAGCCAAAGCTATCATACCTCATTCTGCTCCCTTAAAAAAATTTAAGATGTTATCATACCAGTAATGTTTTAGATTACACTAATGCTCCTGTTAATTGCATCCAGGGTTAGAAATATTACAGAAATGATGCTTAGAAACAGCTTTTTGCTATTTATTTATATCGATGTTTTTATAATAAGTTCGTCTTTATTAGCCTGGGCGACATTTGTTTGCAAAGTTTCATATTTTCACTCTTGCCTGCCATCTCTGCTCTCTCAACATTTTTCTACAGCTTCTTTTCTCCCTATTCTCATGAACGTGACATCCCAGGGAGATCTTGTGGGAATTTTTTCACATTTGGCTCAACAATGTACTGACAGAATTTTGGTGGCCGCAGGTCAAAGGTCAAGCTCACTGTGACCTTGCATCTCTCATTCTGGTAAAGGCAATATCTCAGAAACCCCTTAAGGGAATTTCATCAAATTTGGCTTAAACGTCCACTTGGACTCAACGATGAACTGGTTAGAATTTGCAGTAAAAAGTCACAGTCAGTGTGACCTTGCATTTGTCTCATTCTCTTTGACGCAGTATCTCAAGAAGACCTTGAGGAATTTTTTTAAAATTTAACACAAATGTCCTCTTAAACTTAATAATGAACTGATTAGAATTTGGCAGTCACTGCGAGCTTGCCTCCATTCTCGTGAAAGCAGTATCTCAAGAAGGCCTTGAGGGAGTTTGAGGGATACTGCTTAATTTTTGTGGTGTATGAGAACCTATTCATTGACTTTGTTTTATAGGTTATGTTTTATTTAATTTTTTGTTATTGTGTTTTGTTTTTCTGATTTTCATTTGTTTTTTTTTTTGATGAACAAAATGAATATTCGATCAGTCAGTCAGTAAATCGCACTAAAAAAACACTGGATACTACAATTCCTATTGTTCAACTTGATAGTATGTTTTGGCCAGGCCTCCAGGAAAGTCACTTAGTCTTGCTCCCAATTTTTTTCCAGTGCCATTTGTGGAATTGCAGTGAAAAAAAATCCCCTTTAGCCCAAAGCGTATTTTCCCCATAGGCTACCATTGTAAAAGACACATCTGTAAAACTGCTGACACCTTGAGCTGCAAATAAGGTCAGTAATGGCTTTTTCTACTAATAATTTCTTAGCCATGGACGATTCATATTTGTAAAACTTTCCTATAGGTGAGAAATTTTAAAATCTGTGACGTCAGCACAATGTCAATTGAATGAGTTGATGGGGAGCTTGTGGGCAACGCCAGCTGGAGAAACACTGCTGTGCATATTCAGTGGGCTGCATGCTGTTGAAGTAATCCCAGAGGCTAAAAAATACTTTTTTGTCATGTGCAAGCAGTTATATTGGACTGAATAGTGCCATACACCCAGTTTGTGACAGGTATTCATTCTAAAATGTGTTGTCTCCAGGCCTATGCCGAGATAACCCTGATGACATCATCAGGGTTGATTTCTTGAAAAATCTCCTCACAAGACACCGTATAGTTGTTCACGGGTTGAGTAGTTTGCCATATAGAAAAAAAGGACATTTTAGAACATATTTGATTGAAAAAAATGAATTCATTCATCTTTTTCTTTCCATAAAACTGCTTCATAGTCCTTTAAGATCTGTAATTGGCTACTTCATGCAAAACATAATAAGCAGTGAACATATTTACCAAACTGAATGCAAGTGTGATTTAAGACCCACCTGCTGCAGAACTGCACCATCCTGGCAACACTTAATCCTCCTAAATAGAGGAAAATAATGTTTTTTCCCCTTGGGGGATAAAAAACGTCCTTAAAAAAATATTATGGTGCCAAAAGTCCAAAGTTGGGTCCAAGTTTAAGCCAAGTTGAGTCTCTCATTTGTTGTTGGAAATATAATAACTGGAATAGGCTATGAGTGCACATGAACAACCCCCAAAAGTGGCAAATGGAATGGAAAAGCAATATTTTCTTAGCGTGCTGATTGATGGTATAATTAGGTATTTTTTAATAGTTTTGATTGGTATACTGTAAAAGAAAAAAAATGTCACCGCCGTTTCTCTATGCCATCACTGGAATAGACCTGCCTACACTTACAGCACTCACGCAAAAAAAGATGAAAATAAGTAGAGGAGGAGGAAAAATTAGCCACCAAAAAAGAAAAAAAGTCTTTAATTGATGCACTAAATACAGTGGGGAAAAACGAGGGAAAGTAAATTAAAAAGGGGAATATAGTTTTTTAAAAATTTGCATGAAAAATAAAGAAATGATTGATGACAACCATGTCTGGCATATCTCTCAGTATCTTGCTCGTTCTCTTTTTTTTTTTTTTTTACTCTGGTTGCCTCCCTCTTTCCATTCAGTGCCATCATAAACAGCACTAATGCTAACAGAGTAGCCCTGAAGCTTGCCTGCAGGGTCTGTCGCCGTGGCAACAGGGCCAAACACACAGTCCTGACAAAACCGCTAATATATAGCAGAGAAGGCTTCTCAGCTGCCGGGCTGTGTGCGCACACACACACACAGACACACACACACACACACACACACACACACACACACACACACACACACACACACACACTCCTGCAACAGCCTCTTAAACAGACAATAGAGAGAAACAAAAAGTGACTGAATTTCAGGCAAGCATGCTGTGTGTGTTTGTGTGTGAGACTTACAGAGAGGGAAAAGGAGAGAGGATGGAAACATCTGCATTTTAACACATGTATATGCACATGTGTCATGTGTTTACACAGCATGTTCCAAAACTTGTGTGAGAGAAAGCGCCTGTGCATTTTCTTTCTTGTGTACAATGTGTCCACATGTGCATCTGTTTGTGCCTGTTAACATGTGTGTGTGTGTGTGTGTCTGTGTGTGTGTCTGTGTGTGTGTCTGTGTCCATGTGGTTCCGTTTAACCCTTTCCTTTGAGTGTGACACCATTTAACCCATGGGCCACAGCAGTGAGACTCCAGCTCACACCACATTTCCTGTTCGCTCAGCTGCATCTGGATGCAAATGGAAACACACACACACACACACACACACACACACACACACACACACACACACACACAAACACACACATATATACACACATTAATCAGTGCCATTACCCTTGACTCAGCTGCAGCTGAAAATGCAAATGCAAACATGATCAGCATGCCACTAACACACTCACATGTGCATGTGCCCACCCACACTTATCTAAAAAAAAAGTCAGTATGTCTCATTAGTTTAGTCCTAAAGTTTGTTATGTAGTATTACTTGAGTGTATCAATCATCAGGCAGACATGATGGATGACTTTGCTTTATTTTGAAAATGGTTTTTAAATGAGACCACAGCATGTTAAAGCTGCACTTGGCAAAAATTAAAATGGAAAAACAAAACCCGTCTGTTGAAATGCTACAAAAAGAGCGTCCTACCAATTACCGTTAAAAAACTGATGTTGTAAATCACAACAGAAGTCTGCTTCTTTTCATGATTGGAAAGTACTTAAGACCTGATGGCACCTTGACGGGATAGTTCAGATTTTTGAAGTGGGGTTGTATGGGATACTTATCCATAGACATTATATTACATACAGTAGATGTCAGTTGGCACGCCCCCTGTTTGAAAAACAGGCTGGAATTTGATTTGAAAGCTCAGCAATGTACTGCTGTGCAGAAGTCAGCTACACTACTAAAATGCCTTTTTGTTGCTGACCCCGTCCACTGTAGTACATTTCTTAACTTCTGTGTCGGACACCAGCCTGCTTCTCCAAACAGGGGGGTGCCAACTGACATTTACTGTATGTAATAAACTAAATGTGGATAAGTGCCCCAAGCAACCCCACTTCAAAAATCTTAACTTTCCCTTTAAGGTGGTCATAGCATTATAACATTGGAGGAGCAAAATGCTTCAGAAGTAATGTGAAATCCCATCATTCACATCAAAAACAACAGAAAAAGCTGTTCTCTGCTTCTTTAAATGCATCTTCTTTTTCTGTTCTTGTGTTTGTTTTGTCCATCACCTCACACCTCTGACAGTTAGGAGGAGGCCTGGTGTTTGAGCTGTCAGCAGGAGGCCCATCCATCACCACCTTTTCAATGAAAGCTCGTCATGTTTTCACCCAAGCCTGTCCTCCCTCCAACGCTCCTCCTCCTCTGTTCCACTTGATCAATCTCCTGTCCCTCCTTGACAGGTGCCAGCAGCAAAGTATTTCAAAAGGTGGCTCTTTGTAGCAATCTGTCACCATGCTTGGTGTTGCATCACTATAGTCTTGGCGCTGATGTCATGGTTGCTGTTGTCAGTTGTCATGGTTGAGTTGAAGTCAGCTGGCATTTAACCAAGATTTATGTGTTGTGAGTTTGGAGAAACAAGTTTTTGATCAACAGGTAGCTGATGTAGATTGTGGACTTTCTGGGAAACACTAGTAAAGTAAGTAAACTAGTAAGCCCTTGATCCCAAGTAGGTGACTGTCCGTTGTACTTCAGAAACTTCCAGGTGTCAATAAATTAATGGGAGTAATGTCTGTTTGCATAAAGGTTTTGATTTGTGCTTTCTCTGACTGTAGTCATTTTTATGCCTCTGCATCGGCAATAGTTTTCAGGTTGTCCACCCTTTCATACATATGTCCATATGACTGCCCATTCTCGTGAACGTGATTGAGGGGATTTTTTCAAATTTGGCACCAAAAGTTCAAGTTGACTCAAGGATGAGCTGATTAGATTTTGGTGGTCAAATGTCAAGGCGATGGTGACCTTGCATTCGCCTCACTTTTTTGAAAAAATATCTTAAGAGTCCCAGCAGACTCAATGATGAGCTGATTAGAATTTGGTGTTCAAAGGTCAAAATAAGTGAGACCTTGCATGTATCTCATTGTTGTGAATGAAGATTGCCTTGAGGGAATTTTCATATATTTGGCACATAGGTCCACTTTGATTCAAGAATAAACTGATTAGAATCTTGTGGTTGAGGGTATAAGGTCAAAGGTCAAGGTCAGTTTGACCTCATAAAACATGTTTTTGGCCATACCTCAAGAATTAAAATGCTTAATTTTCACAAAAATGTCTAATAGGATATAAAGATGAAGTTCTAACATTTTATATCCAAGAGGTCAAAGATCAACTGTAACATCATAATGTTCAGCAAAATCCCTTTCTGGTCATTATTCAATGTCATATATCAGGAACAGAAGGGATGACATTTGATCAGACACTGAATATGTGACACTCATCTTGAAACTGTGCTAGTAGTATAGATCTTCAGTGCTGCTTGAGGGAAAGATGTGTGTGAAGCATCCATGCTTTCATAGACATGGATGCAAACTATAAGTGCAACTCGACTAGTGCATGAAGGAATACAACCCTCTTGCAGTATTTGTAGTTACTGTGCAAAAATTCAGATTCTGATGTTTCTGGAGCCAGTGTTAGGCAGCACACTTAACAATCCGTTTTTTTTTCCATCCCTATGGAAGCTCATCAAAGAGCAGGCGATCAGCATCCAAGTGAAAGTCAACAGCTCCATCCACCACCTCCCCCTGTGTTCCGACCGCTGCTCTCCAACATAAAGAGTTTGTTTAGTGGCCTTTGCATCATCACTTGCAGCTACTCATTGATCACATTTTAAACAGGCTTGGAGATGGCGACGGATAGAGTCACAGCTCGTAAAGTTCTGCTCTTTGGGTCTGTTTGGCTCAGCGGTTGATACAACTAAGATGGCCTAATTCTTAACTTGGAATACTAATTGGGACAATGGAGATGAAGAGACAAGTGGGAGAAAAGAAGAAATGATGAATGGATAGAGTGATGTATAGGGCAGATTACAGGCCAGAGGAGGGTTGCTGGAAATGAGAGGGAAAAATGTTAACGACTTGGAGTCCATCAAATGTACCAACTGTACCAAATCTAATGGCAAACCATCTAATTCTTATTAAGACATTTCATCCAAGACCACAAATGTCAACCACATGGTGGTAGAAGAGGAAAAGTAGTGGGATCACCAAAGTCGTTAGGATTCATTCTCTGGAGACCATGAATGCACGTACCATATTTCCATGCAATAGTTGTTTTGACCAAAGTGGTGGACTGATCGACTTTGCCATCCATAGAGCCACTCCCCTAGCATTTCTTAAGACAGACTGAAATAAGCAAAATAAATTAATGAGCTGCAGTAAAAATTCAAATGACTTATTGCTTTAGATTATATGCATTTCCTTTTTTATTCCTCTGTATCCCTGGTTTCATCAACATGTGGTTGATGACCTTTGGCTGGGAAACTACCGCTCTCTGCTGTGGTGTGTGCCAGGTTCTTTAGTAAGATGTCTGGTGTTTTTATCACTGCATGATATGAAGGGCCATTCCAAAGCCATGCTGTAATTTGTTGCTGGTTCAGAGAAGCAGCAGGGTTCAAAGCGTGGGACCTCATCATCATGCAAAATGGGGGCGGCACGGATGCATATTAAGTCAGTTGGAAGACGCATATGCAGATGTGCTTTAGTCAGTGCAAAAGAGGTGAAGAATTATCCTGTTGAGTTTACAATGTTGCAGCTTCAGTAAGAAAAACCTTGTTGAAATGCTGATGGTTAGAGTCTCAGGCAAGTTGGTCCAGACGTTCTTTTCCCTAGTTGTTGTATTTTAATCCCGCCAGCATGTTCTTGGTCTCCTACCAGTTGAACATGCCTAGAAAACCTCTAACAGGAGGTGCCCAGGAGGCATCCTGATTAGATGCCCCAGCCACCTCAACTGGCCCCTTTTGACAAAAGGGGGTGGCAGCTCTACTCGGAGCTCCCTCTGGATGTCTGAGCTCCTCACCCTATCAGTAAGGCTGAGCCCAGCCACCCTACAGAGGAAACTCATCAGCAATCACATTATTTCAGTCACTACCCAAAGCTCATGATAGAAGGTGAGGGTCAAAACATAGATCGATGGGGAAGTCAAAAGTTTAGCATTTTGGCTCAGCTCCCTCTTCACCAAACAGTCCGGCGCAATGCCTGCATCACTGCCAAACCGCCTGTTCATTCCACACTGTTTTTCGGCTATTTGAGGTGCTGACTCTCATCTTGACGGCTTCACGTATTCCTCTGTTGCACTTATTATATTCTTTCTTGATCAGCGCAAAAACATTACCTGCATACTGGCAATGTAAATATAAGAGCCTCAACTGTAAATCAGCTGGAGCAGTATGCTCACATCATCATCTGTCCCCAAAGTTTAAATCTGAAAGGTCCCAAAGCTGCTGGCCAAAATATTTGCATATTTGGCCTGGTCTACTGGCCTCACTGCCCTGAAGATGGTCTAAAATCACCGTGCATGATGATTTGTTGAAGTTAGTCTTCGCATTAAGTGAGACATTGAGGCAGTAAAACTCACCGAGCTTGAAAAAATTAATGGATTTGCTCGGAAATAACTGCCACCCCCTCGGCATTTCCAAACGGTTTTATGTCCTTCATTAACGTCAAGTATGAGAAAAGAATCCCAAACGGAAACTGCATTTGAAGAATCAAATCTTTCGACACCCCGAATAACTCACACCAGCTACACTTCAAGTGCAATTCTCGTTGACGTCAGCCGTAATTCTGTTATTGCTGCGATGAAGTATTTTGGCGGATCACTTCTTTAAGAAAACAACTGGGAGTTAGTGAAAAGTTCTCGGAGGAAAAAGAATGAGAGCTTTTCTGAGGGTCCTCCAAGAAAAGTCTACTCAATCAAGCAGCAGAGAAAATGCCCCCCCTAATGTCTCTCTTTGTGTTTCTCCCTCATACATTTCTCTCCCCTTGACTTTACATCCTTCTCTTTCCAATCTGTCTTGTCAATATCATTCTGAAGTTACAGGAAGTTGTGAATTTTACCTATGTAATGCAGAGAGTAGACTAAATAAGCATCTCAACACTCATCTGCATGCTTTCATGACAGATTGACAGGTTGTCAGACTGACAGCAAAGGTCAAAGTCAAAGCCACAAACTCCTTTCTGCAACCTCAAGAAGTGAGGTCAGAGCTTCCTGCAAAAAAAAATGTAATTCTTAAAATTCCTACAGTGGGATATAGGATGTTTGGGTTTGCAATATGGTGTTGAGTGATCTTGACATGCAGTTCCTATAGAGGGAGGTCTTGCTGTTTGCATTCGACTGCAGTCATATAAGAAAAAGCAACAAGAAAAGGTGAAGGAGACTTAATGAGTCTGTGGACTTCAGAATAAACTTGAATGAGTGTATGGATGCATTGACATGTCCACATACATTTTATATGCCATGCACAAGGATTTAACCTTATATTTGCTTAGCTGAGTGCATGATAATGTGCATGTGTATAATTCAATCTAGCCCATGGGATGTTGAACTGATGATAATGGGATATTTTCCTCACAAGCATACAAGACTATTATTATACATAGTATTATTATTTTCATATCAGTTGGAATTTTGGTGTGTAATGGTAGAAATGCAATTTTGGAGGTTTTTTTCGTCCTGCCAAGAAACTCTGAGTAGTCAGAAACTCCGAAAATAATATGATACTTTGGCACAAGAATGTTTAAATTTTCAGATATTGAATATCGGCAAAAATCACTCTTCATCAGCAACTTTAATTCGATAATAAGGGCGTCAGTCTCTGCCTTCACAAACTTTGAAACTTTGCAGATGCAGGGTAAATGTGTAAAGGAGGACAACAATGGCAGCTGCTGGACACAAAGTTGCATTTACTGCCTGTCTGTAACTCGTGCAGTCCATAGAGTGGGCGTAGACCATAATTAGTAATGTATTAACTTGTATGTGAATGAGTGTCTGGATTGTTTCGGGACTGCGTTTGGGTTTCAAGTGAAATTTCAATGACAGAATAATGACCGTGAGGGGAAACCAGCGTGACTCATATTCACCGCTCTATCACCCTCACCACTCTGCATCACATGGCAATTATTCTCTATACTTCTGAAGGATCTCACGGGCCACTAGTGCACCCTGCACAAACCACCAGTGAAGTTTTTATGGGCTCATTAGGTGGACAAAGCTGCTATATTTTGTAATGATTATAGTCCATTACTATGTGTTGACAATGAAAAAAGTAGGTTACTTTCAAGCAGCTGTATCATTTTTTTTATAGTAACAATGTATCAAATGAAAATGTGAGATGTCTTTGAAAGGAGTCGCTCGTAGTGATGAGCCTACGGAGTAGGGGTTGGCGGATATTGGTTTTTCGGGGCTGATACCAATTCCGATTGGTGGTACTTAATGAGACTGATATCTGGAACGGATAAGCATTTACTGTAAGAATTAAAATCTTTCTGTCAAAATTTATAATTTTGAATATAACAAACACCAACACAAAACTTTGTTTAAATGTCATTAGCCAATATTTAATAAAAACTGAATCTTTCAACATCATATAATGCAAGTTCCCATCAACTTGTTTTTATAATAAAGTGAAGTGAGAATTTAAATAAAAAATGAATGAATAAAAAAAGGGTTCATCCTACCTTTTTCTTTTCATGTATTGTAGGGTGCCTACCATGGTGTTGGTTGATCGTTATTCTCCCATGCTGCACTTTCTAATTTTTAATTTAGTGCAGATAGAGATGTGGGCAGTTAATTAGTTCAGACAGAGTGGTGAGTGAAAACAGACCAGAGAGATAGATAGAGAGACACAACTGCAGCTGTGCCAAAGAGCCACACTTTTTAGATAATTAATTTTATCGTTGATTGTTAAAATAAAACGCTGATACAGATAATCGGCAAAATGTGAAACGTCAGCACTAATAATCGGCTAGGCCGATAATCTGATGACCCCTACTACAGACCAACTAGCTGGTGAACCCATATGGAGCTTTGAGTGGCTGCAGAGACAGATCTATTTTCCATGGCTGGTAGTGACTAAAAAAAAGATAATACATACAAATATGTATCCATAATTATGCACAGTGCCTGTTAGCTAGAAGGTTTACTTTCCTCTGTGCAATGCACTGCAACTCTGTCAGGAATAGACAAGGCGCTAATTTTTATTAGCTTCTGTGATGCCTCTGAAACACTTTACCAAGTGCATTTTTCTAGATATGTATTCTATTTTTACTTTAATATTATATTCTACTTGCACACTATCCAGTGGCACTGTGTCAATCTTTTATCCTCATTACTTATCTGGCTTTTTTCCCAGCAGACGTTTTAACGTTATGCATCCAACACCAACTCCAAGGTACCGACTGAATGTCAACAGCTAACATTAGCTTAGCTCTAGTGACTGCACAGGGTTAACATTTTCAGCTGCTCTGAACAATATGCTGAATATACGCTTACTAGTAGTAGCTAGGTATGAAGACAAAATATGGAATTAAGACAATTTTGGAATAACCGGAACATGTATTTGTGCTCTTTAGGTGGAAGCTAGCTGCTAGCCCTTGTACTAAGCCAAAGTATCCCGGACAACACTCTACTGGACGCACAGAGATGAATCATCAACCTGCCCTGCAAACTTCTGGTAAGACAACAAACAATACCCTCAAAATGTCAAAGTAGTTGTGAATCACATGGATTAATATACGTTATGTTATTACTGAATTTCAATTAGTAATTTTTTATTAAATGATCCTATAAAATCAATTACCTAATGGGTAACTACTGTGGAACACTATTAGCTGCACCTGTTGTTCTTAAAATGTAATTTTTCTGCATTATGACAGCTTTTTACCTTGTAACCTGCCTCTGACTTTGACTTCATTTCTGTCTTCCACTGTCACTCTGGTTAACTGTAAACCAGTTAGTGTGTGGGAAGTCCCTTTTAATCTCTAACTGGGTCATGAGCTCACTCTCTGTTTGCATATTTTTGCGCCACATGTGGTAGTTAACTGGCTTTTATATCAGTGACGATGAAATGAAAATAACACACAGCTGAGGTTAAATGTTGCGTGGCTATGACTCATCATCTAAAGTATTTATATTCAGGTAATAGTTTGCTGATATTTCAGAAACCACATCTGACTTGTTTTGAGCCACCTTAGTCGAAAACTCATAAGGGGCTGTTCATTATTTATGAGAGGGGAGGGGATGCTGCGAAAACGGGGAGCAAATTTCTTTAGCATTGGCGAGGAACTTATATATTTTTTTAATTTTATTTTGGTTTAAGGAAGGGGCAAACATCTTAAAATTGCAGTATTTTGTGTTTATTTTATCACCAAATTTTTTTTTAAGAAAAATGCATTATTTAAGTTGTTGTCTTCTATTTCTTTTATTACTTATATTACTAGTTCTGAGCTTAAAATACTTATCAAAATCACTTTACTCTTCATGTCTCATTTAAAAGTTTGCCCAAAATAAACTGTTTGTACAAACTTAAAACCTTTAATTCTCAAGTTTCAGACTCAAGTTTTTTTTTTTTTAAATCTTACAACTAATATTTGGTGGGCTGTCATTTATATTCCCCAAGTCACTCAGGGAGGCTGAAGGAAAATAGTTGTTGCTTTGGGGAGTGTGGGAAAACCAAAAAACAAAGTGACACCCTAGCCACCCTCCTCTGAGAAATAATGAAGTCCCGAAGAAGAAATGATGTATAATGGATATTGTCTTTTATATTAAAAATGTTTTACCATCAGCAGAATTTTCCTTAACCCACCTGGCTCTCTGTGCGATGCAGCTCAAGCTCCCACGCTTCTCTCTGTCCAATTCTCAATTTTTTTCCACTGTAATGTATGGAAACTTGTGGCAGGCTATCGTGTTTTTCATGGTAAACTGAGGCTGGTTTTACATCACTGTATCCGTTAGCGTCTCAGTGTCAGAACAGTAGAATATTAAAGCTCCACACACAGTGCAGGGAGTGGCAGGACTATATGGTACCACTGAATCATGAGTCTTGGTGCTGATTGCTTTATGTGCTGGACGGATGGTGTGCAGCCACTGCCACCGTCTGCTGCTGGCTTTTACCAGTACCAGCCAGTACCCTGCTGTGAGCTAACACTTTTTTATGTGTGTGTGATGTCCTCTAACATTTATATTAGTACTAAATGTTCTCTCGTAATGTGTACGGGCTAAATACATTGGATTTACATAGAAACAGAGGCAGAAATTAAGTCACTGCTTTGAGTCAGGCCTCAGTGGGTCGAGCCACAAGAGCCACAGTGTTTAGCTGAGGGACTTAACAGGCAAATTGTAAGGTAATGGGAAGGGAGGAACTCAAAATATACAACCATACAGGGCCAGAGGCAGGTTTTTGGGGGCCAGTGGCTCAGTTATAAAAGGACCCCCTCCCCCCCAATTAGAAAGATAGAAACAGCAATCTTTGGGGTATTTTGCTTTTAAAACTTTAAAACTTTTATGGTTTGTAGCTGTTGTGGAGAGATTGTAAGCTCCACGCTGGGAACAGGACTAACTATTAGCATCACATGGTCAATGTCACCTAGTGGTTAAAAATGGGCTTAATGACAGAGTCAAACTGTTTCTGTGTTGTTGTGAGGTTGTTGGGACTGTTTTGGGCAGATGGCAGCAACACAAACTTCTGATCCTGTGGGGAGTTGGGACAGGCAAGTTTAGATCTCTGGTGCAAGAAAGGTGGATTGCAGGTACTCGACTAGAGACATTTTGATACAACTTGGTACTGGGGTACCAAGTTGACTGTCAAAGCCTTAAAAGTATGGAGTACTGATACTCAGTGCGAGCATAGAGTGCATTTTTGGGTTATTATAACGTAGTAAGGCAGTGATACACAACTTACAGCCCCTATTGATGGCCAATATGGCCGTCAATAGGGTGTCAGGGGCCCCCCAACCATTTTCTAATTCACAATCAAAATAAAGTGATTCACAATGGGAATTTTTTTAGTACAACGTGGCGGAGTACATTAAATGATATCAAAATAGAGAGCTTGTTCATCAAAAATAAGTGCTAATGGAGGAACCCCTGCAGCCGCTGACAGAGGTCCTAGCTAAGACCCTAATGCCCTAAAATCTTAGAAATGTCCTAAAATTCGGGAAACATCCAAAAATCCTATAACCTGCTAAAATCCTAGAAACATCCTAAAATGCTAGAAATGTCCTGAAATCCTAGAAATGTCCTAAAATCCCAGAAACATGTATGGGGCTGCTTAGACTGGCCCCTGACCCCCAGTCATTTTGCACAAGTGGCTCCCAAGCAAAGCAAGTAGAGTATCACTGTAGTAAGACTTCCTAATATTCACTTTGCTTAATTCCTAAGTTTGATCCAAAAGAAGTGACGTTTAATGATGTAAGTCAGTGATTCAGCATCTTTGTGTGTGAGTTTGTGTAGTTTATGGGTACAGTATATGTGCAGTATTGTATTTGTGTGTGTGTGTTACTTGTTCCCTCATAACTGCCAAGCTAAGAAACCTTGCTACCCACTGGAGAGTAATAAGAGCACGATGTTCTGTTATTGCTTACCGGAACCATACAGAATATAAAATGGAAGCTGCAAAAAAGACAACATGATCCAGTTAGGCTCTGAGCAAATGAATAAATCAAGTTCACAGTATGGAAAACTTCACAGAAAAATAAAAGCCAGAAACCCAAGCACATGGCAAGGAAAAAACTCCTTAATAGTGGACTTAACTGTGTTAATGATGAATTTAAAGGTCCATGTGTGACCTCAGAATGTGCACTTCTGTGGGTCATGTGTGTCGATGCACACCTGTTGTTATTTCGCAAGTAGACGCTGTCTGCAATGCATGCTTATGTTTTGTTTTAGGTGTGTTTGTATTAACATCACGTGTGTTTGTGTGTCTTTAGTGTGTGTGTAGACAGAAGCCATGCCAGGCCTAGTCACCTGTCACTTCTGTGTATTCGCTAGATGTGGGAATGTGCCAGTGGAAAAAGCCCTCACTATTTTAATGCTGCTTATTTCCCAGCACCTCGCACCGGTCTTTTCCTCTCTCTGCTTTGGCATGAGACTGAGGAAAACCCTCTTGTGTGTGTGTGTGTGTGTGTGTGTGTGTGTGTGTGTGTGTGTGTGTGTGTGTGTGTGTGTGTGTGTGTGTGTGTGTGTGTGTGTGTGTGTGTGTGTGTACGCCCTCGCACCTCGTCACCTCTGATGCTGCAGCGGGAAGCCTTCGTTGCCAGGAGAACCCCAGACTGGCAGGCATACTGAACGCCTACGCACACACACATACATGCACGCACATGCCTGTGCGCACTAACACATGCTTTTTACACACACGTGAGCTGCACATTTACCCGCGCAGACGTACACAAGCAGACACATATTTAAATATTATAAAACACACACACGCCTCTCCCTTTCCACACACTTGTGTTAAACATTTTCCATTATTTTACTGCTTCTTCTATAACAGTGGCAGTGAAGCCCACATTGCCGTGTGCACAATCCAATGTAAACAGTAGGACTCGAATGTGACACCCAACTCTGGGCCGCAGAGTCTTGTGGCAATCAGAGGACCAGGTGGTGAATCACACAGCAGCCGACAAAATCCAACAAAATCGAGATTAGTGTTTCCAACAGTAGTTGTTGCCTATACCACTCAACTTGTTAAATATTCCCAATTCCTCACATTGGAACTTATTCATCAGTATTTCCCACTGTGGAAAACATTGGAAAATGCTGAGGAGCCAGACCCAAATCACGCACCCAAAATTTCAGCAATGAAAATCTACATGCCTGTTTGATTTTTCCTCTAACCTTTATTTATCTGGGGAAAGTTGACTGTGCAGGCTGGATCTTTTTTTGGGCCATGCCCTGCTTTTCTGACTCACTCACACAGATTCACTTTAGGTCACAAGACGACTTCTTCAATCTGGCTATCATGCGTTATCCTTAATCGAATCTGTTAATGACAATGACAATGACATAAACCCTATATATGGTGCGATGTTTGGGCCAAACCGAGCTAAAAATGACACATTGCTTTTAGTTTATGCCCATTTTGCGTACACGTTTTAATACCGTTGTACCAAGAGGTTCATATGGACTGGCTGGTACCTCTTTAGCCACAACAAACTCTTGTAGACATTTGATTGCTTAAAGGTCCGATGTGTAGGGATTAGGGACATTTATTGGCAGAAATCGTATATAATATTCATTACTTTTTTTCATTAGTTTATAATCAGCATAAAAGAATTGTTATAGGGTTTGTTACCTTGGAATAAGCCGTTCATATCTAAGTACGGAGTGGCTTTTCTTCCATGGATCCATCATATCGTTCTACAAATGCCCAGAACGGACAAATTAAATGTTGCATTAGATAGTGCCATTCACATTTTCGCATCAGCCATTGAAGTTCTGCTACATGCTTAGCACGCATGAGGTTTTAGTTCTGCAGTCTCACCACCAGATGCCACTTAGTACTACACACTAGACCTTTAATTGACTGTAACCATTCATGGTTAAGAAAACTAGGATGAAAAAGATAGTCTTGTACAATCATATAGAGAAATCGATATACAGGGAGTGCAGAATTATTAGGCAAGTTGTATTTTTGAGGATTAATTTTATTATTGAACAACAACCATGTTCTTAATGAACCCAAAAGACTCATTAATATCAAAGCTGAATATTTTTGGAAGTTGGAGTGGGGCTTTTTTAGTTTTAGCTATTTTAGGAGGATATCTGTGTGTGCAGGTGATTATTACTGTGCATAATTATTAGGCAACTTAACAAAAAACAAATATATACCCATTTCAATTATTTATTTTCACCAGGGAAACCAATATAAAAGCTCAACATTCACAAATATACATTTCTGACATTCAAAAACAAATCAGTGACCAATATAGCCACCTTTCTTTGCAAGGACACTCAAAAGCCTGCCATCCATGGATTCTGTCAGTGTTTTGATCTGTTCACGATCAACATTGCGTGCAGCAGCAACCACAGCCTCCCAGACACTGTTCAGAGAGGTGTACTGTTTTCCCTCCTTGTAAATCTCACATTTGATGAGGGACCACAGGTTCTCTATGGGGTTCAGATCAGGTGAACAAGGAGGCCATGTCATTAGTTTTTCTTCTTTTAGACCCTTTCTTGCCAGCCACGCTGTGGAGTACTTGGATGTGTGTGATGCATTGTCCTGCATGAAAATCATGGATGCGGACTTCTTCCTGTACCACTGCTTGAAGAAGGTGTCTTCCAGAAACTGGCAGTAGGACTGGGAGTTGAGCTTGACTCCATCCTCAACCCGAAAAGGCCCCACAAGCTCATCTTTGATGATACCAGCCCATACCAGTACCCCACCTCCACCTTGCTGGCGTCTGAGTCGGACTGGAGCTCTCTGCCCTTTACCGATCCAGCCACGGGCCCATCCATCTGGCCCATCAAGACTCACTCTCATTTCATCAGTCCATAAAACCTTAGAAAAATCAGTCTTGAGATATTTCTTGGCCCAGTCTTGACGTTTCAGCTTGTGTGTCTTGTTCAGTGGTGGTCATTTTTCAGCCTTTCTTACCTTGGCCATGTCTCTGAGTATTGCACACCTTGTGCTTTTGGGCACTCCAGTGATGTTGCAGCTCTGAAATATGGCAAAACTGGTGGCAAGTGGCATCTTGGCAGCTGCACGCTTGACTTTTCTCAGTTCATGGGCAGTTATTTTGCGCCTTGGTTTTTCCACACGCTACTTGCGATCCTGTTGACTATTTTGAATGAAACGCTTGATTGTTCGATGATCACGCTTCAGAAGCTTGGCAGTTTTAAGAGTGCTGCATCCCTCTGCAAGATATCTCACTATTTTTGACTTTTCGGAGCCTGTCAAGTCCCTCTTCTGACCCATTTTGCCAAAGGAAAGGAAGTTGCCTAATAATTATGCACACCTGATATAGGGTGTTGATGTCATTAGACCACACCCCTTCTCATTACAGAGATGCACATCACCTGATATGCTTAATTGGTAGTGGGCTTTCCAGCCTATACAGCTTGGAGTAAGACAACATGCATAAAGAGGATGATGTGGTCAAAATACTCATTTGCCTAATAATTCTGCACTCACTGTATAAGAGACCTTGAGGGATTGCCATGTTTATTCACTTTTCATTGTATTCCCATATGATCTTGAGTGAGCACTGTGTTATCACTCCTTTCATGCAGTCATAAGTAAGTAATCCATTCTAACATTTAGAAAATGCTGTTTTGCTTCAACCACCTCTTTATCTGTTGTAGCTCATATTGCTGCACTCTGCAGTTCTCATGTGAGTGGTTTTCCAACATATGTAACATGGTATGCTCATATTTTGCCTGTGTATCAATCAAATCTGCAGTAAGACCTGAGGAACATACATCACATATATGAGGGGAAAAATATTGGTGGTCAGAGGGTGTGACTTGGATGAGAATCAGTCGTAGCTGTGTTTTTCCAGTTGTGTACATGCGGATGGCTTACATCGAGACGTGCGTGTGCGCGGATGCCAGCCTTGCAATAAGGTATCGCTGGCAGGAGGAAGGTGGGATTAAGTTTCTCCAGTGAAATGTCAGCTGAATATTGTTACCGCCGGAGGATCAGAGAGCAGTCGGGCACCACTGAACCGTTTCCGGATGGAAATCACTTCTGCTGGATTTCTCCCCAGCAGCCCGGCCTCTCTCTTTCCACGCCACTCCTATAGATCCCTCACTGCTTGATGGAGTCTCTCGTGTGTGTGTGTGTGTGTGTGTGTGTGTGTGTGTGTGTGTGTGTGTGTGTGTGTGTGTGTGTGTGTGTGTGTGTGTGTGTGTGTTTATGAGTATGTGTGTGCTGAACACATTCTGACAAACATATATCCTGACAATGAGATAATACAACAGAGGATTTTGCATGTGTGTGTTAGCAGTTGGTGATGGAAGTTTGGGTCGTTTTCAGGCTGGACTGTTGTGCTGTATATGAGTATAAGAAACACACACACACACACACACACACAGGCAAAACAGCTTGGTAATGGTAACACAGATTCGCAATGCAAATTCCTGCATCATGAAACAAGTGTTGGTGTGTGTGTGTGTGTGTGTGAGAGAGAGAGAGCTGACCAGGTGGTGCCCAGTCTTATGTCGCACTGAGGGTGGTCCTCTGAGAAGGGCTGAATTTAATCCTCATTACATTAATCAGGCTCTCTCTCTCTCTCTCTCTCTCTCTCTCTCTCTCACACACACACACACACACACGTACAAAGAGCCAACTTAATCACAAAGCATGTGTTTTGCAGTACACTTCGCATTCTCTGGTGTAAAACGTATCACACATACAGTATATGCAGCACAGTTCACATTTCAGCCGAGCCCCTTTTTTTTTTTACAAATCATATGGACACCAATAAGATTAATTAAATAATGCGAAGAAAGTGTTAGCATGGAAGAAACTTCAGGGAGCTGCTTCCATTTGTTCAGTTTTTATTTAATTTTTCTCTTAACTTTATTAAACAAAAAAAGGTACAGGGAACTTGTTGTATATGATGTTGAAAATGTTCAGTTTCGACTAAACATTTGCTAAAAGCATTTAAACAAGTTTTGTGTCGGAGTTTGTTATATTCCAGATTCGAAATATTGAAAGAAAGAATTTCATTTTTACTGTAACTGCATATCAGTTCCAAATATCGGTTATCGGTCTCATTTACTATTAATAATCAGTATTGTTATCGGCCCTAAGAAAACCAATATCGGTCAGCCCCTAATGAAATCTTCACTTTTTTTCGCTTCTGATATGATTGTCAGCAGGAAAACATAGTGTGTGTTTTTTTTTAAATAGCAGCGACAAGGTCACATCAGCTGGAGTTCTTCTTATATAGTGTGTTTGTGTCGTCATGGCAAAATGTGATCCTGGAGGCACCTATTGGAGCAGAAACTACCACAGAAGCTTTTTTTAAGCTTTATTTATTTATTTATTTAGTTTTTTTTTTGTCTTGTTGCCTTTATTCATCAATTCAAACTTGCGCTCGCGGCAGCTAGGACTTTGCAGCTACCTTTGTACATGGAGTGCCTGTTCTACCAGATGAGCTGGTTTTGTGTGCTTTGCCAGGTGTTAGGCTATATATCTGACTGATTTGTCACGGTGATAGCATCACATCCATGCAAGATGCAGGTACAAAACTGCGGGGGGGGGCAAAATAACGGTAGTGAGCAGCAGACTGGCGGCTAGTAGTAGTTTACTTTATTTCAAACACATATTTTTACTGGCCAAAATGTACGTATGTTGAGTATAGTATTAGATAGTTTAAACTGCTGCCGTAAAACAACTTGAAAATTATCACAGAGGTACTTAGGGACCCGTTGAACATGGATATTATGGAGTTTGTTAATAACAAGTTTATTTGATTTTTAAATTGAATTTTGTTTGCCTAGGTAGAGATGAATGGGATATTGTTACAATTTTAGCATGTAATAATTAAAATAGTCTTCCAATTAAACAACCTTTGAGGCCATTCAAGGATAGATTTCAACATGCACTTGTACCGTAGCCAGCGACCACATGCTTTGCAACACAAAGCAAAGTAGATTTCAGTGGTTTTCAGTGTCAAACTTGTCTCCAACAAATATAGACTGCAGAGGAAAGAAGCAGCACAACAGTAAATTACACCAAAATGCTGTAGAGAATCTTAGCATGCTCTTTTTTAAATTACGTAACTATTTTTGGTAAAATCATTTATCTGCCGGTGTGACGAACAGCCTTCTGAGATTCACTCGCCAAATAGAAAATCTTCCCATATTTGGCAATTGGTGGGTGTTTTATTCCGGACTCTGGGCCAGGGCTGGATGATATGGAGGAAATCAAATTCTACCATATTTTAACCAAATACCTGTATTGATATTGCAACAATATTGTTAAATCTGATGAGGAGCATGCTCCTCAGTGTGGCTTGACATAATGCCGACCAGCTTCCATATTCTGTCAGAAAATTTAGGAAATTGTTGATAAATGTATCAAGAAAGTCAAAGGAATATATCAGTGGAAGTTTTGCTGACGTTCCTCCGAAATAGCTGAACTTGAAATTCAATATCTGTTTGTAGTGTTTACAGCATTATTAACCTTTTTTACGGTTCTATTTTGGCATTGGCAGCTTAAGGTTAGGGAAACATGGTTTGATCAACATTGAACCAAATCTCTACCCTAAGCAAAGTGCTTTTATTGCCTCAGCCTTTTCACCACAACGTAATTGGGAGAACACTTTAATACAATATAAACTTAATTTCTAGAAGTTGCAACCTCTTGTTGGTCTCTTTTCTACGTGGTATTTTTTTCATTTTCAACCAAACTTCCTTCGTTTTAAGTCTAGTTTTAGTTCCAGTTGTGCAGTATAAACCTAATCAGTAGCAGGGATCTAAGTTATTTTATGATGGTAGGAGACCAGTTATTTTATGACGGTGGGAGACCACATGATTACAACAGGCAGCTCCAGGCCTGAAGCCTTTGTAGGTATAAAACTAATAAACTAGTTGACTTTAATTCAATTGAGTTTAGGTCAGGTCTAGATGGTTTTTATAGACCCCAGAGGGCACAGTAAAAAACCCTCAAGGTGAAAAAACACATCAGAAAAATAAAATGTACTGTATATTAACACAAATGACATTTGAATCCAATAAGTAATGTAATACATCAGTAACAAATGATGGGAAATCTTCCGTGACTTGATTCCTGGAGCCATGCTGCCCTTTAATATCTCCCTAAATAAGCATAAAATTGCACACACCCAATATATAATGCTGTGGTAAAAATGCATTTTTAAAGACATATAGGAGGCTTTTCTGAAATTAAAGATTTATGTCCTCATTTCACAAATACCCTGAATCTTGCTGTCTGAGAGTCCAATTAAAAAGAGCTTTACAGAACGCTACGTCATGTTAGTGAGTGGATTCTGAGTGATGAATGCTATTTTTCCTGTAAATGAGGCATACAGGAAGAATATACAGTAACATGTGAGTCTTAAAGGGATAGTTCGTTTTGTTTTTTTGTTTTTTTTTAACTGGGGTTGTATGGGCTACTTATTCATAGACAGTGTGTTACATACAATAGATGTAATCTGCAAGTCCCCAGTTTGGAAATGCAGGATGGAGTTTGACATGGAAGTGAAACAATGTGCTGCTGTGGAGGGGTCAGCAACAAAATGTGTTTTAGCGTACTAAATATGGCCCACCTAAAAAAATCAATGATTTTTTTAGGTGGGCCATTTTAGATTTCTTTCTTGAGTAAATTTCTTTCTTCAAAGCCAGGCTCCATTGAGAAAAACAGTGATTCAACACTGAACACAGGAGCTGCTAGTTTATCACTGCCTTGATCATGTTTTTTTTGTGTTATTGTGTGACTTTGGTGAATCTGAATTAACCGTTTGAAACACCAGTCACATAATAACAAACTAACTAACTGATCGAAGCAGTGGTAGACTAGCAGCTTCTATGTTCAGTGAGCTAAAATTACTGTTTTTGTCAATGGAGTCTGATGGCTTTGATGAGAGCATGGATGGGTAACTGAAACCGTTAGTGGCCTCTGTCAGGAAGGTAACATGGTAAAAATACTCTCAATATAGCGTACACATAAAGTGATAATTTTTTTTTTGGTGGCTAAGATACATTTTATTGTTGACCCTCCTCCACAGCAGTACATTGTTTAGCTTCTGTGTCAGACTCCTGCCAACTGTTGCCGTGCCGACTGACATCTGCAGTATGAAATACAGTGACAATGGATAAGTACCCCAGTAATCAGAATTTCAGCTTTTGCTTTTTGCTTTTCATATGCAGGTTTTCTTTATGATGGAAACCAACGGAGTTGAGGAGTTTCTAGGCGAAATGACTCAGTTGTTTCTGAGGAGTGTGTCCTGTTTTGCACTTGTCACTTACCTCCGATTCTGTCAGTGTGATTGGCAGGCTAGTTTGTAGAATTCTTGTTCTTGTGTCTAATGTTGTGACACGTGCTGCACCTTTTCACCCTACATGCATTTCTTCTGTGTTTGTGACTGTCAGTGCATTGGCCAGTGTTGATGCACTAATTGTGTCTGTGTGCGTACGGGCTATCGTGCGTGCATGTGTGTGTGTGCATATTTCCAGCGGCTATCCCTCCAGGAATGCAGCATGGCTCTTCAGAAGGGGATATTAGTGCTGACCGCAGGGCCTCTTTCCCCTCTCCGCTTCCATCTGGTGTCGCATTAAATATTAAACTTTTTAATTTGATTCAATTCCCGACGACAAACACCCTTGATTGGATCCAGATGCCGGCAGCCAGCGGGCCCACCCCGGGCCCGGTCTGTGCCTAGGGTTTGGATGTTCCGGAGCTCGGCACAGGAGCTGGAACTGAGACCCGGATTAAGACTGGAACTTGGAGTGGAGATGCGGATGGTGCTCTGGTTTGGAGTGGGGGGTGGAAGTAGTCCTTTTTGGTAGAAGTGGATGTTGAGCTGAAGCTGGAGATGGAAATTCAGTCGGTAATTGGGTTAAAACTGATACTAAGAATGAAACTAAGACTAGGAGTAAAGACCTGGGGAAAAGCTGTTTGTTGTTGATAAGAATTGCTCATCATACAGTTATTAAGTTTTCTTTTTGGAGTAAGATCTGTTGATTTAACAGTCTTTACCTATCCACAGTGAAGAGTATCAATATTGAGAAGACACAGAGTATAAATATCTACGACTCTGGCTTGATCAATCATTTACCTTTAAACATCACATTCAAAATCTCAACACCAAACTGCTGCAAAAAGTAGGGATATAGGATAATATTGGCACTTCATCGCTATCTGCAGATATTGACTTTAAAGTGAAATATCGGAATTGGCCAACATGCTGATTTTTGCCACTTACTTTTCTTACTGCCCTAATATGCCACTGTACTTGCTTTGCATCAATGCCCAATCTGTTTGTTTGTTTTCTTGACTGCCTTGTAGTTTTGTGTTACTTTCAGTCACAGTTCCACCCTGTGGTTTTTTTTAGCGACAAATACTGTTATTTCGTGGTGGCGTTTAAGCTATGGAGCTTATTTTTCCACAAAACTGTTTTTTTTTAAAGACACATCGTTGTGTGTCCCAGCAATGTTAGTGGCACAAAGTGTTGGTGTTTTTTTACTGTCACATTGTAGCATTTTCCCGTGGCATATTGCCCAAGAAACCTGGCTGTTTTTTCACCACCTCATCCCTGATTTTCTATCAGCTTGTGTGCCACCAAACATGGTTACTTTTAGCCAAAACTCTCTTTGGCTCAAAAATCTTTTCCCAATTATTACCAAGTGGTTTTTTTGCCTAAACCTAACCGCACCTTCACCACAGTGTTTTGAGAAACAAAATTTCAATATATCAAAATAATACAAATGTACCTTATCTGTGGTTTGCAGAAACAGGCATTGCAAAGTTTTGCTGTTTTTTTTTGGAATCTTGACAGTATTGCGAATAAGGAACAGCTCAATGATTTTTGAGGCTTAAATAAGGTTTTAATTAATGAATAAATGAAAGTTCAACCTGACTCAATTAACAAGGCAAATAGTGGCACGCATAGACGCAGCGGTTCAATACTCTACTTTTCATCCAATTTCATTGTACATGTACAATCGAAATAAAGATATTAATTCGTTCATTCAATGCAGTGCACATAACCTCCACTCATATAGCGTTGCTTTATGATATGATGGTAGCTCTTTAATTTAGCTGACTTGTAGTCAGCTAAAAGACAGTTCAATATAATTGTAGAAGTTGTTAGATGTGAATTCATCCTAAGAATTTTCCTTCTCTCCATGGACGTGTGCTTCTTTCCATGTCCCTTAAATGAAATGACAAATTTGTAATTACCGTCAGTAACAAAACATAATTGTTTTTTAATCATATACTGCAATGGTTACATTTTGGTTATGACTTGGTTAGAGTTAGGAGAAACATCCTGGTCATGGTTGAGAGAAACCAACACTAACTGTCGGTAGGTATCGGGAAGTCCGATGTTTGGCGTCGCAGTATTTCCTCCTGTGGTCCAGACTGACAAGGATCCAAATTCCTGTGGTTGCTCAATGTCTTTGTTACTTGAATGTTAACATATGTAGTTTCTGGGCTTTCGCAAAATTTATTAAAATTTCTTCCCAAGATGAAGGAGAGGTTCTTCTTGGGGCCCCACAGTCCCAAAACAAGCAGGTTAGGTTGACGTAAAACTCTAAGTGAATTGGGGCGAATGTCAGAGTGTTTTCATGTAATGAGAAAAAGGGCTAGGACTTTTTTTTATGGTTGTTTGGATTGGGTAGAAAAGGAAGGAGCCAGAGACTAATAGGGTGAGTACCATAATTTATGACAAATGTTTAGAAGTAAACACACAGTATGATAAAACCACTAAAACCCAGGTACTCTTGCCATCAACCCAAAACATGTAAGAGGAATATTTAAAATGACAGTGTCCTGAAATGTCCTTAAACTGACAAGAGTCTTAAAAACAGATCTCATCAAGCGGGAATCGACTCCAATGTGCTGCAGGGATGCTGGCCTGAGGCTGAGTGGCAGGGCCTCACCGGCTCACTCCGATAGTTAGTTTAAAATGAAAAAAGGTGGCAGTCCACAAGGACAAGCACTCTACTTTTTCCTTTTTTTTTCTAGCCCAAAAATCTGGCTGATTTAAGTACTTACCTTTCTATCAGCAAACTAAACTTCTAAACTGCCTGACATCCGTGGTATGCCGCCGTACTCTAAATGATGGCTTCTATTGGCGTTGGTCAGTGTTGCAGCTGCTTCTAGCTCTTGCAGCTACACCCTCTACCCTCTGGTAGAGCATGCGCCCCATGCACAAAGGATATGTACTTGCCGCAGCAGCCACAGGTTTGAATCCAATCTCAGCCCTTTTCTGCACAGCATCTTCTCTCTTTGTCCCTTTTACTCTATGACTGTCCTGCTGACCATTAAAGCTGAACAGTCCCCAAAATCATAATTATAAAAAAAAAACAAAACAAGAAAACATGGTCTATCAAAAGAAGATTTATTAAAACAGGCAACATGCATATTAAAAAACATATATAATAAAAGCACACAAATAAGCACAGTAATAAAAATTTTATCCACAGCACAAAAGAAAAATATGATTATAGCTTCCATTCATCATAAAATGAGTTTCACATAGCGAGAATGATAAAACAATGGGATCAGAACTGAAACTGGTATTGGGCCATGAAGAGGGCTCAGGGGTCAGTGTAAAGTTGCAGATTTTTAAAGTGATACAACGCTGATTTTCAACCAGCTTTGTATGAAAACAATCTGGTTAGCATGTGTCATTCAATAGTGGCAGACCCCCCCCCCATCTAACCAGTGCCTCGATATCCCTCCTTCCTTCTGACGAAACTCTACTGATTTCAATTGATAGCCAGCTAGCAACCATTATATCATATGGACGAGTTTGCATTACATCATCCATCAGCAGTTTTTATTGGTCTGGTGGGGCACAGTGAATTATGGTAGTTGTAGGTTTTCTACCTCTTGAGGAAAGCCACCCTTTTCTCAATTTTCTCTGATCATGTAGCACCAATTTTAAAAGTATTTGCGTCTTTCTACTGGATAGGCAGCCTAGTTAGTAGAAGGCTATCTTTCCAGCAGTGAAACACTTTGACAACTGAAATGTGCTTTTTTAAACACCAGCCTGAGATCTAAACTCATGCATTGAATGGAATTGGCTTGTGTTGAATGTCCAGTTTGATTTGGCCTGCATCTTCTGTTAATTTCCATTTGTTCTGACTCTTCTATACCTTTCTCCTTCTGTCCTCTACACTGCTTCTTCCTCCCCTATTGTAATAGTATGATGCTTAAAGCCAAGTGTCAGCTGAGGTCTGGGGATTGAGGTTTGGATCAGAGTCTCCACACTCCATCTGCTCAGGAGTTTTGGGCGCTTTTACAGCACAGAGTAACCGTCAAGGACACAGTCTGTACATCATACTTTTTGCTTAAAACAACAAAAACAAGTCATTTTCATTTTAACAAGTGCATACAGGGTGAGATAATAGCATTTGTTGCCAATGTACTGTAAGTCAGTTTGCTTCAAGAATTTCCTTGAATTGGTGCCATGGTGTTAAAGCTGTTGGATGTCTTAATCTCCCTGTTTGACATGTTTTGCTTGAAAATTTTTGAAATAAGTGAAAGTGCTTTGGGAGCAAGCATAGTATTATCTAATTTCATTGGCAATAACTTGTCTCTTATTATATCAAGAACATTTTTTCGACTGAATGACTGGTTAATACGTGGTGTCATACTAAATGACATGTTAAACAATGTATCTGTCTCTCCCCTTTACTCATCTGTCATTCACTGTTCTTACTGTGACACTCATTCCCTTCTCCATTTGTTTTCCCTAGTGGTATGAAATTACTGTATCTCCAAATAAGTGTATTACCTACTATATTGGAGATAACAGAGTGCAGAGGAGGCAAGAGTAGTCCAGAGGGCCTGGGGCTAAATGTGACTTCCCTTGCCTGCGTGAGGACCTGACAGCAGGCTTTGGTCCAAGGGTCTGTGTCCCCACCCGCCGTCTCATCTGTTGCCTTGATCCAGATGTCTCGGCAAGGATGAATCATAACTACTTCAGCTTGTTACCATTTAACTCTGTGTTTGTGTTTTCCCCAACATTATATCCTTTCACAGTCTTAGACAGCAAAGAAAGTGAAAGGAAGTTAAAAGAGTTTGTTAAAAACTAGGATAACCAGACTAAAGAGATTATTTTTGAGGTTTTATTTTTGATTTTGTCTTCATCTTTATAACTAATTGGTCAAACCCTGTCCCCAAACAGCAATTGTCCAATCATATCTTAGCACGATAGGCCTGCCAGGCTTTGGGGTTCTCCACATATTGAAGCACTTTGCATGTGGCTCTAGTAAGAGTAATACTTGAAAGAGTTTGGTGACCTTCCCAAAACCTAAAACCGTTAATAAAACGTGTAAGGAATGGATTACACAGTGTGTTTATCAACTGTAATGCATTCAATTGTTTGCATGCTAACTAGCTAAAGTAGTAAATCCTAACCCAGCTTTTTATGACTAACACGTGTTTAGTTTGCACTACAACAACTCCAGCCAACTTTACCCAAGATAGAGATTATTTTTTAAAAATACAGACATGATAATCACCTGAACAGCATTATGTAAACTTAAATAACAGGCAGATCTTGCACTTTTTCTTAAAGGAACACTTCATCCCAGAAAAAACTCACCAGTGTTAAGTTGAATTCGTCAAGAAAACTTTGTTTTTCTCGCATGCCACCCTGGTGAAGAAAAATCCAAAAACGAAGGAAATTATTGATTAATTAAAGTCAAGAGTGTACTGTGTATCAAAAGCGAAACTTTATTAAACATACATTTACAAACTCTCATACAACTTGTGCAAAATAATCCAATTTCATTTATCCAGTCGTACGCTCAGTACTTCCCAAACAGTCTTTCTGACAGGGAACTGAACGGAAAGTGAAGCTTATTTATGCCCTCTTCAGAGTCAGATGCCAATGACAAAAACAGGGATTTTACCTCGCTAAACACAGGAGCTGCTGGTCTACCACTACCTTGATTATTTTGTTTGTTTGTAAAATTGTTGTCATGCAGGCTGTTCTCATGCACTGTTTGTTCCTTTTCCTACAAAAAGTAATGGACCATAAGTATTACACATCCCATGTGCCTGTAACTTGTATATAACCCACATATTTTGGAAGACTGCGACCATTTGACCAATGCTATGTATGGAGTAAAGAAGATGCAGTCCCAATCAGTCCAGAGTGGCAGGTTTGGGTGGTGGATTGGGTAGAAAAAACACAGGACTGTGGCGGGACTTTCTCCTGGAGACTGATGTTTGGAACAGTGGGAACTTTTAAGGTTTTGCGTTTTGAGGTACATTGTCACCATGTTCTTTTTCCTAAACCTAACCACGGTAACTTTTCTTGCCTAAACTTTAAGAACTTCAACCATGTTTCTTTTAACTTTCAGCTTCTTAACTCTATGTTAAGGACGTAGCATCATCTGTGGGGCACTAATTCATTGTGTTTGCATTTTAGTAGGACATCATAAAAAAACACTGCATGAATATATGTTGAAATAACAAAAGTTCTCTTCAAAGAAATGGGAGACCCACCAGATTCAGCATCCAGCGAGGTTAAATTGCTGGTTTTGTTGATTCAATTCAATTCAGTTCAGTTCAGTTCAGTTCAGTTCATTTCATTTCATTTCATTTCATATCAATTTAGTTCAATTCAATTCAGTTTGATTCACTTTTTTCATCCCAGAGGAGCAATTAAACAGCACGTAGAGCAGCACATGCCATAGGACAACTCACACATAGCAATAAATAGAAAAAAAATAATGACACACAGAATATAAAGTGCATTGCTGTTGGCAAATGGAGTCTGGCTTTGAGGAGCCAGACATACAACTGGTACACCACGTATGTAAGAGTTTGTAAAGCAAGGTTTTGATATAGTTTTGTTGTTAAACATAGTTCCCTATGACTCAGTTCATCAAAAATCTTCTCCATTTTTGGATTCTTTCATCACTCAGGTGGCATGTGAGAAAACTGATCATTTGGCGGGGTGAAATGTTATCATACATACATAAATATGTAATTAACATAAAACATGCAACTTGAGGAAATAAAAATTACCAAGAGTAAATCCACCACTGTTTAACTATCAATTAACTGTGTATTTACCCTGTGAGAACGGAGAGCTTGGCTAGCATTGCAACAGTAACCAGAGGGAGGGGGGCCGTCTCCCAGAGACTGCTGGTCAGTCGTCTTCGTTTTTGGATTTTCTGTTGATTAAGATTGACTTTCTGTGGGTGATACTTAAGACAAGAGAATTCTGAAAAGATTTCAAGAGAAGCGAAAAACAAGACTGAATGACAGTGAAGCGAAAGAAAGGAGACAGAGGGTGGGAGGGAAAGTGATTGAGTGAGAAATGGGGAGTATTATAATTATTAGAGTTATTCAGTGTTTCGCCTCCCACCGGTTCATATTGGATGTTCGCCCCTGACCAGATTTGGCCCGCTGCAGCCTCTTTCAGTCCTCTGTGATCGGAGACAAACCGGGTGTGAGAGAATTTTGCAGGATCTCAGATTAGCCTCTCTGTGGATCTTATGTAATCCAATCTAACATTATCTCGGAATTCACAGCTTCTCGTGTGTACCTTTTAACAGGCCTGCTGTACCCATCGCATGAGTATCTATCTCTACTACAGTTACAGCTTAATCTAAAACACCAAATGTGTATTATCGAGTAACTCTCCATTCATGCATTTACTTAGCATGTCTCTTTCATAACTACTGCAGGAGGTTCTTCTCTGAATGTTACGCAGCTGAGCAGATTAGTATATTGTTACATAAAACTTTGCTGTATCTCAAACAACCAGACTGTTTCTTGTACTTTCTGGCAGCTTAAAATGAGCAAAACTCCAAGTTTTTCCAAACAATTCCACTTGGACGAGGAATCGAGGTGCCGCATGGGGTAGAAATGAGGCTTTTATATTTGATGAGATTAGATTAGATGAAACTTTAATGATCTCCTTTGAGAAATATGATTATTGCAGCAGCAAGAAGTAATAGGATACATCAAAGAAAAATAGGATATAAATACGAACAGAGTAAATGGAGGGTTATATAAACATAACTGACAATAATTTACAATGACTACATCAGTGCAATTTAATTTACGGCAAATCCTCAACACCAAATGTGAAGAATTGAATTATGGGCCATATGTGCTCCATGCATATTGTAACATTTCCCTCCAAACGAAAGAAAGTATAGACTGCACAGTTTATGTTTCTGCATCCTCTGGTGAAACAGCAGCGAAAACATGCCACTGGGTATGTTTGTACACACTATGAACAAGCTGATGTGTGAGTCTGTGTCTTCGTATGTTGGTGCACCGCTGCATTGTGTGTGCGTATGGTTGGCAGAGCTGATAAACAGGCAGTGGGTTGGTAGGTGGAAGGAGTCCACTGCCTCAGATTATTGACACAATCCTGGCAGAACGCACCGCCGGGCGCTCCAAGAAATCTGGCTGGCGGGGCTCAGCGCTGCAATCTGATCCCCTCCATGCAACATACAGCACCGAAAAAACACACAGAAACAAGCTTTGGGGACACAGATCTATCTATTCTTTTACCTCTCCTTGTGCCCTTTTCTTCTTCTGTGTAACAATCAGCTTTAGGGGATTTGTTAAGTCCAATTTGCCTTCCTGTCAGTCTCTCTGTCTCTATCTGTCTTGCACTCAATCACTCACCCTGCCTTTGTCTCAGGACGGCATGTTAAGAGATGTTAAAGCCACGTGCTGGCCTTAAGGTCTGAGGTCTGGGGCTTGAGGTTTGGCGTACAGTCTCAGCACTTTGTTTACTGAGCATTTTGTGTGTCTGAAAGTGTGTTTGTTTCTTTGAACATGGACTCTGTTGTACAGCTGCCACTGGTGTCCCCGCGCAGACAGAGGATGACTTCCACTGTTGAATGAACATTTTGTTCTTCGTAAACCTGTCACTTTCACTCGCAGATCACGGTTAATTTGTCAAGCCTTTTTTGCTCTCAGATGGAAGTCCATTCCTTTCAGATGACAGATCGATTTCACTGCAGATGCATTGCATTCATGCGTTGGGTTTATTCTACTATTGATTTTGTTTTCATAAACTAAACTTTTACCTCTTCCTCCGTGATGTTGTCATTAGGAAAGCATTTCATCAAAGAGTCATAGATGCCATGAGCATTCTTGTTCAAATTAGAGCTGTCAAACAACCAGTTTTTAAAATCATGATTAATCACAGAATTTCAATAGCTGATCGCGATAAGTGCTTTTTTTAATCACATGTTTTCAATTCCATTATTTTGCACTAGAAAACAGTTTTGAAGTCTATAATGACAAAGTAAAGCAATTCTTACCACATTGTCTTGATTAGAAAACAAATGAGATCAACAAACTGCATGGGACGACCATAAAGTGGGTATATTTTAAACGGGGAGACTAATGGGTACCCATAGAACCGATTTTCATACGCATATCTTGAGGTCAGAGGTCAAGGGACCCCTGTGAAATGACCATGCCATTTTTCCATGGCCGAAATTTGGCCTATGTTTGGGGTGTTATTCAGCACTCTTCATGAGAAGGTAGCATGGTTGGTGCCACTGGATTCCTTCGGTCTTTTAGTTTCAGATTACACCAGTATCATCACTTTAGCTCCAGAGCTCAGCCCGGCACAGCTTCTTAAAGACAGAAATGTCGTCAGGCAATTAGAAATCATAACCCCGCTCATCAGCCCGTTTCATGCAGCACGTGTTAGCGGCGTGTGACGGCAGCCTTGCTGAGCTGCAGCGTGTTTCATGCTTGTGGTGTTCACACATGAAGCATTGTTGCAACGTTGCTGCTGCACCGCTGGCTGCTGCTACTAGTACTGTTTTTACACATTTATAAGCACAAATTCCACTCATTTCTAATGTTCTGCAAGCTCCTGCATTGCCGACAACATGGTCCTGCAAATAGTTCAAAATAAAATGCCTTGTATTAACAATAATGGGATTCTGTCCACAAAGATGTTGTCAGACGACTTTTATTTTGAAACGGAAGCAGGGAACTTGGCGTAAAACAGACATCTTTGTATTTCCTCATCTCTGCGGCAGAGAGAGAGTTTTAAATTGCATTAAAATTTGTATAGAGTCTTTATAATTATCAAAAAACTACTTTCACAGTCTATTTCTGCTGACAAACACGTAGCACACGTAAAAAAAAATTAAATTCTTTGATTAACACTTCCTATAGGTTCTTCACAATGAAGGCCCCTTATTGCCTTATTGAGAAAATGCTGAGTTTTCATTAATTCATGCAGTTACTTAACACGACTCCTGAAAGCCAACATAAACTTCATACCAAAGAGATACAGGTAGAAGCTGCAGAAGTACTGAAAACTGATCTGGTCTACTGCATGCGCGGAGTTGAGTATTGCACACATGCTTGTTTGAGGGGAGAGGGGGGACATGTCTTCTTAGAATATATATACCATCCAACACCATGCTTTGTTTTACTTTGCTCTGCTTCACTCCTGAAACTCCTGCTAAACAGGCATGTTGGCATGTTAATGCATCAGTGTGAACTTAGAATGACATAAGATTTAGGTGGATATATTGCTCTCTAGTGATTGGTTAGAGAAAATCAAATTTCCCTCCCCCACAGAAATCGGTTTGAGTGGACTCAATGTCAGACTAAAGATGGAAACAGAGTGTAACCTGTTGACAAATCTGTCCGATATCGGGCAAAGATATACCTGGAAACCTTGAAGAAATGTTGCAGGCAATTAGACAAAAGCATGATAATTGTAAATTTGCATGTTCCATTGGAAAATTTCACTGTCTGCGTTCTGCCATTACTTACAAATTCCAGCAGCTAAGAAGGCAGGAAATCTTGATTTCTCTACTTGATTTCCCTTTGAGATTGGCGGAAAAACCACAGAAGCTCAGCAAATCTCAAGTATAAGCGAGGCTACAACCTCCATCCCTGCCACCATTGCCTTAGCCTTGATGGATACATCAAGACATGAGCCATGTTTTAAACCTGAAACTATTTTACTGAAATTCTAATAATGCTAACACTTTAATCACACCAATAAACTGATCAGAACATTCACAATGCCAGTCAGCGTCTCCAGCAGAGTTAAGCATTTGGTGTGCTTTACACAAGAACAACTTGACACTCGCTGTGAGCTGGCTGCACATTTCGGATTCACTTTTCACATTTGAACCATCTATTTGATTTAAGTTCTTCTTCAGACTATTGACTACCACTAACACATGTTGAGCTTAACCATCAGAAATGAGCTGCCGGGACATAAGGGACAATAGTCTGAGACATCCACTTTTTCTTACATGTTGAAGCTATGTTATAGCATAAGATGTGAGTAAGGGTTAAAAACATAAGCACTGCCATGTGTTTTGCTAGGCAGAGAGGGTCTGTTTTGCCAGGCTAATCATCTACTGTTGGCTGTTTAAACTATGGAGCTGGGACGTTCTCCTGCCAGCCTCTGTTGCCAGTGGACCAGTGGACTTGGCTGAGTACGGCTCTCTCTCTCCATGGCACTTAGTGCAGCGGTATTCAGCCAATAGACTATGATCTTTTGCAGAAATGGGCTGGAAACAGGACTGCAGAGGGCTGCAGGCCGGGTTATAATCTTCAGCAGTATGCCCAATACTCTTGGCTTAGCCTGAGCCGCTCTCAAATACCCTCTAATTCTACTAATGCAAGGCTTTGGCTCTGCGATCTGCCCAGACAAACCTGATGCCAGTTTGTTACTTTTTATTATCATTATTAAGTTTTCATTTATTCTTTATTTATTCTTTTAACAAAGCAGTTGTGATCCTGATAAGCTACTGTTTATTCTGACAGAATGAATTAGGGATACATGCTATGTTAGTCAGGTCTTTTAGGAGTCTTGAACAAGTCAACACACACACAAAGGCCCTAACACTGTTAGGGTTGGGGTCTCCATTCCAACAGGGACAATCTTCGCGAAAAATATATAAAGTCAGAGTGTTTTAAATGATGTGTTATACCACATTGTCCAACTCCAATACGATTTATGATTCCATATATATTTAGCTTGAATGTGTTGTATTTTTAGAACCAATCCTTTGAAATAAAACTTAGCAGTACTCTGTTAATATGTCTTTGAAATAGAGAAAATTAGTTTTAATTTTATTATGTTTTTTTTTATTATGTTGTCCATTCATACGTCCAATTCTTGTGAATTCACTATCTCAAGCACAACTTTGGGGATTTTTCAAATTTGACACAAGCTTTTGCTTAGATTCAGCAATGAACTGATTAGATGTTAGTGGTCAAAGGTCAAGGTCATGGTGACCTTGCATCTGTCTCACTGGTGTGAACAAGAACACCTGGAAAACTTGGAAACATTCACTTGGACTATAGGATAAACTGATTAAATTTTGGAAGTCAAAGGTCAAGGCCATTGTGACTTTACATCCATCATATCTCATGAATTCTATATATCAAGATGGCCTTCGGGAAGTTTCCTCAAAATGGCAAACATCCACTTGGATTCAAGAAATAAATGATTAAAACATGTTTTTGACCAAAACTAGTATTCATACACTGATTGTGACAATATCTTACACAAACATGTAACAGGATATAATGATGAAGTATTTCATATCCAAAAAGGTGAAAGGTCACTTCACTGAGTGCGTTTAGATGGACAACAAAAGCTGTTTGTGTATTTCTTTAAGCATGTAAACATCATATTTTGTTTATGAGAAACCTGAATGTGCCAGCTGGAGAATTCTGTACAGATCTACTGTGCCACCAATGGGAAGATGTGTGTTAAGCATCCATGTTTTTATGGATGGATGTAAACTGTAAGTGCAACTTGACTGGTCTGTGAACGCATACAACCTTGAGGCGATAATTTTAGTTTTATTTCAGGAAGTGTTGCCAGTTTCCAAAAAAAGCCATACAGTACTTAAGAGCAATTAGCTTTTACTTACACATGTATATATTAGGAACATACAACTTTGATCATCAGACAGCTATGACCATTAACACAAATGGATATTTCTTTTAGTGAAATTGAAATAACTAAAGTATCGTATAACATAGCCATCGGTGAAAAATCAAACCAAATCCAAACAATTGCAAATGGAGAGTTTACTGCATCACAACACAATTTTGATTGTGCGTGTGCGCCAGTTGGCAAACGCCTCAAACATTTATTTGATTTTTGACCGTGATCACAGCGGACAACAAAGGAAGGGAACAAAGTGTTTTTTGAACATACGAGGAAGTGGTGTGGTTTTGGAGCAGCAGCTTACTGGCTCCTTCTTTCCTGGTTTACAGTAGAAGCTAAGTGTATAATGGGAGCGCTGTAAACCTTTGGTGCTGCGGTCAGAGAAAGCTGCATTGCAGTTAACATAATTAGGACCAATACCACTGTAGTACCACATGTAGGACTTTTTCACACTGCTGGATCGAGCCGAAGCGACCTCTGTTGAGCCCAGTTAACTGAGGGGACAAGGTCATGGTCATGAACTTTGGATCTTATATTAATGTCATTTAAGGCCCCAATTTTGTCTGTAAAATGATGTGAACTCTTCAGCTGGGCCAGGAAAAACATGTTTTCTAAATTATATTTTGAAGAAAAGTTGACACAGTTGGGATGTGGTGATCTGAGCACATTGGAGTGTCTAGTTTTGGAAAAAGCACTTTTTTTTAATAATAGGTCAACACAATATATTTTTATAACATAAGGTGCCTCTAGACTGTGCAGTAACAATTGTATACGTTTATTGATTGCGATAGTGTGTACGATAGTGTACGATATCCATTTGAAGCATGTCAGATTTTGCAACAAATGCATTGTGAATCCAAGCGCTTCAATCTGATTAGAAAAAAAGTATAAGAGATCAAAGCCATATCATTACTTACCCTGAAAAAACAAAATGTAAGTATAAAGAAAAACATAAATAAAATATAAAATAATTTATGGTAGAAATGCAGAGATAGAGAAAAACATTGTTTTTTAACCTTAACTTAAAAAATTAGTACTTACCAAATAGCGTGCCGGTCACTGTATTGCGCATCATTTTTCTTGTATTCCAATGGTTTGTTGGTGGGTGTGTAGACGTGGGTCATTGCAGCAGTCACATTTTGAGGATTTTTTTTCTCCAAATCATGAGAAACATTTGGTGCATAAGACTCTTTGCTGTAGGTTCTTTTACATAGATTGTATAAAAGAAGTAGATGTAACCACCTTGACGTAACCAATTGGTTTATGACTACAATTTGAAGCCTTGAATTCTGCATTTTGGCTATAGCTAGCTTGGTTTTTGGAGCCAGAAGTGACCATAATTGCATGAGAGGGAGGAGCTGTGGAGGAACAAGGAGTTGAGCTGAGTAAACCAAAAGACACAGTCAAGGTAGCAAATTATCCATCACAAGGAAGCCAAGCCCTAAAACATACTTTGCTTTAATGTCCATTTTACTCTAAATGGGACCATTTACAAAATGAACATCGTGCTGTTTTGAAGAAGAACTGAAACTAGCGATTTAGATCCTAATTTCATCAGGAAAATATTTACTAAAAGAATAAATTCACATCATTATAAATCACATCCATAATGTTTTATGACTGTTGATGTTGCAAATCAATAAGCATTAAATCATTATGAATGCATTGTAATTCACTATGAATGCCCTCATAATGCATGATAAATGTGGTCTTCATAGAAGGTGTTATCACATTTTGTTTCTAGGACTGTACAGAAATTCATTCAAAAGATAAAAAAGCTATCTGAGTTAGCAGCCATCGTCATTTGCTCGGATGCTAGTGGGAAAATACGCACACCGTTTACGCTCTGACAGAAGAGTTGGTGCAACACCAGGTCAACACAGTGAAGAAAACTTTACCTTAAGTTGAACTTAATGTGAACAAAAAGTGCATATTTATTGCGACAAGTGGTTGTACCAAATTGATTAAAATGTATTGATTTAGCCAAGAAACATCACAGTTTTAAAAGTTGGTTTGATCAAGCCAGACCTGAAGTACAGATGTGGTAAAAAAAAATGTAACATTGTTTCAAGGAATGTCTTCTACATTCCTGGAATTGCACGGGCAGAGAGGTACAACCGGAGCTTTCCAAACTCTGCCAATAATTGGATAACCTGCATCACCTGGAGCCAAAAGATTTGATTTTGTGTTTAACCACAGATTGTCTCACATAACCGAGTTTACAAAGAAAGAGGCACAGAGGGATAATTACGTTTTAAGGGGTGGAGTTGCAGGCCAACGTTAAATTAAAGGTCTTTTATTGTGAAGGTGGTGACAAGCTCTCGGCAGAGGTAGCCAGATGGCGAATTGAGAGGAAATGTTTGAGAAGATGAGATAGGTCAAGCCAAATGGCTGTTAAGTGATAGCAGAGAACATCTTGTGATGGAGTGATGTCGAGAGGGAGTTTGTGTGTTTGAATGTGGGATAATTAACTTTGCTGTGTATTTTTGTCTGTGTGATGCTTTGGATTTTTCCTGGCAGCTTCTGTACAGGCCACAAATCTCCCCAGTGAGTGACTGATCAAGCCCATTAAATATGACAGTGACTGATAATACACAAACTCAACCGCATTCCCTCTCCCACTGCCTCTCTCTCTCTCTCTCTCTCTCACACACACACACACACACAGGCACTCAGCAGCAGTTTGGCATGTCATCCTCTGGCTGAGTTTAGGATCGCCGGGGGTTCACTTTTATTGGGTATGTTATCTAACTTGCATGGCAGCAGATGGTCGCCGTAACTCTGTTTTACCCCTGGGAGAAAAAAAAAGAAAAAGCTGAGCATCTTTAGGAGGTCCAAACATGCCTCGTGTTGCAACCCAATTTAGAGTTTGTTTCTGGTTTGTTGTGATTGGAGCTTGGCTCACAGTGGGGAGGTGCTGGAGGCTTTTTAACACGGCGTACACGCGGACCCGCGGACCCGCACACACTCACATACATGAATATTCTCCCTCTCCTGGGGCTGCTGGAGGTTTGGCGGATGAGAGGAGATGGTGGTTGTGGTCTTTCCTCAGACACTGCTGGGGGTGGTGGAGACGCCTGCCCACTTAACCACCAGCCACGTTAGCATTCGCCAAAAAATGCATAATGTGTCCAGCTGGACCATGAGCCTATGTATGCCTCTACTGTGTGTGTGTGTGTGTGTGTGTGTGTGTGTGTGCACTAATTTGCTTGTGCACATCAATCTTGTATTCTTTTATAAGTGCTACATGTTACATCTTTAACCAGTAATCGTCAAATAAACTGTGGTGTAATTTCTGTTGTAAATATAGCGAGCAAATGAAACACTGGTTAACAAGTCTATTACAGCAAGAATATTACTGTTATAAAGAAGGTGATGTTGCTTTCTATACAGCAGAACTTAAGAGGACAAATGCCGTAGAGAGTTACTGAACATAGAAACACATAATGGGCCTCATTCACAAACAGTACATGCACACGAATCTGTGCTGTGTACGAACATTTTAGTAGAAATCTGGAACTCATCAATATTTTCTTTTTTCATACTCTGCAGAAAAAATTTAAACAACCTCAGACCAAGCAATTATGAAGTAGGACTGCCTCTCTTAAAAAATTTAAAAACACACCTTTAAACCAAATGCAGAGCATATTAAAACCATAATTATTTAAAAAGGCTGTAAGAGACAATATTTAAAAATGTGGGTTTACTTATGCATAAGTCAAATGTATTAAATAAATATGAAATTGACACCCTTTCATCCTCATCAATTATCAAGCAAAGAAATTCATTTGTAAAAATTGTATTTCCCAGTTTTTATTGCATAGAAATTGTGCATATGTTCATTTGTAGCCAATCGGATAATCGGTAGCCTATTATTAGGCATGCAGGGTTTAAGATTTTGATTTGCCTTCAAGCAGCTGTTATATAAAGTTACTGGAAGAGACTGCAGCCTATGACTTCAGGTGAGAGTGCATCAGAGACCGACATGTTTTAACATGTTTGAGAATGACCAATCAGCTGTTTTAATACTGCCATTAACATTGACAGTTGTGTCAGAGCCTTAATACGTGTAGAACTAACTTCACCGCTTTCTCCATGATACACCTCAGTGCAAATGGATTGCCTTATGTAGAGAAATTGGGGCGTGGCAGTCAGCTGATTGCAGGCAGCAATGACTGTGATGGTGATTTTGCAGGCGCACTCATTTTATGCACAGGGTAAGAATGTTTTTAATGCACATATTAGTAAACAAAGTTCAATGATCCTGTAGGTTTTCTTGTTTTTCTTAAAAGAGAGTCATTTAAGCAGTTTTGCTGAGAATTTGCTATGACTGACGGCTCTATAAACTACTTTACCTAGTGTATGTGCGCCCCAGCTGGTGTTGCTATGAGAAAAAAGACAGTCTGGGCATTAATTAGAGAGCTGCAGCAAATTTGAACAGTTTTGCATGGCAGTTATAAAGAAAAAATGGCATTGTACCTTACAAATTAATCACAGAAATGACTGAAAATCCAAAAGAATTCAAAGTGAATTCCTCTTCCTCAAAAAAAAAAAAAGATGCAAATTTCCCGTGCAAAGCACACACACTCCCCTCAATACTTAGAACCAATAAAAACAGTAAAGTAGCAGAGGGCTTGTTGTTCTTGCAAAATTAAAGACAATTTCATCAGAAATTGATGCAGAAAAGGCAAAAATTGATGCAGAAAATTCATCAGACTGCAGGACATAAAGCGTTTGAGGCACAGAAGTCTTGTTTATTTTCAGATCAATTGAATTACAATCTTCCAAAGTTGATTATGGGATTTATGACCAATGGTGCCAAGAATACACTGCCCAACCAAGCTTTAATTCAGTCATACAGGAGCACGTTTTCAGTAACCTCTGCACAGCACGACTGCCACAACACTGCTGACAGGAATTATAAAAATGTCTTCATCAAAAACCAAATCTTTATTCACCAAACAGAAAAAGGATCATGGTCAGCTTCCTAAACTTCATTTTCTCAGGCTTGCTTTCATAAAATGTTTTGCCTGCTTTGACATGCTGTGTGGTTTCTTGTGTTTTTAATAATCACTTCTTTTAAATCGCCCTCGATTTTCATATTTTTTAGTATGCAGTATTTAGTACTTGTTATGTAAAGCCTTTTTGCTGAGCAGTTTCTAAAGTCTGGTTTATATTACAAACCATCATGTCATTTTGATCACTTTATTATATCCAGCTGATCCCCAGCAGAATCACTGCAACTCTACAGCACACCACAGTAAATAGATGTAGACAGTGAAGTAAACTCCTGGTCTGACCCTGTTTTACCTCACGGTGGTTGTTCTCTCTGGTCTTCCTAAAAGGCTGCAGGGCTGGAAAACCTTGCTGGGGATTCCTGAGAACCTCCCTTTCTTTGTTCCGGAACAGCTGGTCAGCTTTAGTTTTTAAACATTTGATGGGTATGACAAGCTGTAACATAAAATATTGGACTACCAAAGAAGAGGTCAGTGGTGCATCTATATGATACTCAACAATTTGATTCAAGTGTGACACGATTTTAATTCATCTTGATTCAATTTAATGAAATTTTATGTTTTTACTTAACAATGTATAAATCTTTAAACAATTTCTCCCCTATGTCCCAAAAAAGATTTCTACTTACACAGCATGACAAATGCAATAGGACAGGGCAATTTCTGACAATTGGACAGGATTTTGTCTTACATGTGTCAATGAAACTGAATATTTCTTTAGTTCAAGGAAAAGCTACTGTTTATTCTAACTTGGGTTATGTTTTTGTAGCTCTGGTCATTGGTTCTATTTGTTGAGATAACAATGTACAACCAAACCACCAAATAGTGGAGACAACAATCCCAATTCAGCCTCGTGAAAGGGTTGAAATATTCTACAAAAGCAAGCAAGTAGACCTTGGGTTTTGATTTACTGTTATTTCCAGGGCCAGGAATAAACTTTGATGCTTATTTTAAATAATTTGAAACACAGTTTACAAGCTGGCAGAAACCCCAAATGCTGAAATAAATGTTGGTGTTATGTAATTGTGGAAACCATGGATATGTAAAATTTGAACTTTAATATGTAGTAGATATGTTGAAACTTATTGTTTCTACAATACTGTGGTTAACGTGTGGTTATAATTAGACACAAAACCACTTGGCTATGGTTAGGGAAAAAAGTCATGTTTGTCTGAAAATACCTGGCTTTGGTGACACAATCGTGAATGGAAGTTCCGACATTTTCTTGCTAAAAAAACACTGGCTTTTGTGGCACAGTTGACGCTGGAAATGCCACCAATGTCATGTAAACAAACAACTGTTTTTCTTGGTCTTGAACAAAGGTCTGCAGTGATCTGCTGCTAAGCAGCTGTCAAAAATCACTTGGATTTGGTTGCACAATCACTGCTCGAAGTGTTGCTGATGTCATGCTAAAAAAAAAACACTTTCAGTGCCATAATTACAGATAGGAATGTTGACGATGTCTCACAAGAAATGCCTAGTTTTGGTTACAAAATTGCTGCTGGAAATGTTGCAGATGTCTTGCAAAAAATGCCTTATTTTGGTTGCTGAATCACTGCTGGAAATGCTGCCAGCGTCTTGCGAAAAGCCACCAGTTTTTGGTTGCACAATAACCACTTGATATGCCACCAATGCGATTTTGGTTGCACAGTCCCTGTTGGAAATTATGGCTGGAAATGCCACGAATGTCTCAACAAAAAACAACCGGTTCTGTTATTTGTTTTTCTCGAACAGTGGTCTTCAGTTTGACAGCTGACAAAACACACTTGGTTTTGGACAAGAAAAGATCATTTTGTTTCAGTATATGCGATTTTGGTGCAACAACCATGTTTTGCTAAAAAAACTACAGGTTTTGTTGTTTGCTGGTCTTGAACAGTGGGCTGCAGCTTAGCAGGCATCTTGCCTAGGTGCCACACGATCCACCATCCCCGCCACTCCGATGACAAAGTCAGCTCATAGACATATAATCAGAACTACAGCACTTTAGAAAAGTTCATATGATTTGTATGAAACGTACAAATGTAAAGTATCCGTGGTTACAACACCAATATTGTCTTCTAGCGACTGTGCTGCTTCCCTGCCTTTATTGCCTTGTCTTTGGTGTAAACAAAATGGGAACTTGCACCTAAAACTATGGTATGGTGGTCCATGTGGTACCTTTAAGTGCTGTTTTTACTTTTTTTTCAATATGTTATTGTTACCAGCCCTTACTCTGACTTTTATGTAAAATGTTTAATGAGGTAAGGAACTTCTAGACACAACCTAGAAGCCCTTAAATTAAAACCTCAAACTTTTTAACTTGCAGTATTTTAACATATGTCTTGTTTAGTGCTCAGATTTCACAAAAAGTGCTAAGCCTATAACAGTGGAGGGCAAGCAGCAGAGATACTCTCCCCTCAGAGTAATGAGAACCAGAAGTTAGCTCTCTGAAGAGACCTTTCCACTGTATACCGCATCGAACTGCTGTTTGGAGATGTGACCTACAGTATCCAAACTCAACAGTAACAACATTTGCGGATGACTCATCTGTTCTTATTGTATTTGTTGAGTCATACTGTATATCTCATGTTCGCCATAGCCTCATGCGTCACATTTTGCAAGAAACGCTCAACCGGTAATGTCTTAAGTAACGTTATCTCCTGTCTAAGAGTTCATTGACCATGAAAACAGTGTCACAGTTTGGAGACAGGCAGCAAGTTGGATGCCAAATGGGTACAACATAAGTCAACAGAGCCAAGTAAGATAAGGGAGATTGGAAATATTAAGTTATAATCTTTTTCAGGGGCTTTCAGGATTGATCTGTTAACTAGATGGTGGAGCAACACAAGAGTTTTGTTTCATAATGTAGGCACTAATTAACTAAAAAAGGACCGTTTCTAGCTCTAATGAAAGGTAGATGGATTCAGGATAGCAGAATGAAGACACAATTCCTGCCACTGTATGGCTTTCTGCTGTCCTGGCAGCGTCAGTGCAGCAGTATGTGTCGGCCTATAGTTTGATAAAGATCTCAGTTCCATTCCAGTCTGCGTTTACCACTCCTTACAGGACAGCTTATAGAGATTTCACTCTTGGATTCTGCTTCCTAACTCTGACATTTACAGACATGGGGTTTTGGATCCTCAACGCTCACACAGGGGCATGGAAACATAACCCCCGCTGTCCAACTCCCCCAGCCCACCAGTCTCCCGCTCCCTGCTATTATAACCAGTCCCAGCTCCTATAAAGCTCTCTGGCTGGGCTGCGGTCCTGGCAGGCAGCATGTATATCTGCTGGGCTCTGCTCTGCTCTGCTTGCTCTGGTCTTGGTGCTGGTTCTGGAAGTGAATATGGTACCCAAGGTGACCCACATCTACATTCTACCCTTTTGCTTATATAGTGCCAGCCTTTAAAGATGTGTCCCTTGATGAATTTCCTCAGCTTCTGTCCTGCAGCTAACCACTTATTTGTTGAGTTTAAGACAGCCATCAAATAGGGCAGAGGTGCTCAACCTTTTCTGTGTCAATGACCGCTTACATTTCGCAGTAGGGACCTCCATCTGAAAAGATTTTGGTTGTTAGATATGATTAAGACCAGAATTCTATGGTTAACTACACTACAATGTAGTCAACTACATTTAAGGAGAAAACCATGGAGAAAGTGAAACCCATTATCAAACTAGTCATTTTAATGACTCTTACTAACCTCAAGCCCAATTCTATCGTAAATAGTGAAAACAAATTATTTTCCATTTTTCTAGGGACCCCCTGGAATTCCCTTAAAATGAGCCCGGGGATCCCTCAACCCCTATGTGAGAACCACTGATATACAGTATGTGGCCAAATTAAAGTATTATAACACCTCTAGCCTAAATGCAAACAAATCTATTATTAGTTAATTCACTTATTATTGAAAAGACCTTTTCTGTGACATTTGACATGAACTGTCCAGGATTTTTTTTTTACTGACAGATGATACTGACGGCAGGGAGACATAATTTTTATAAGTCTCTTGTTTTATAGTCTTCTTTGCAATGTTGCAGGATGATTTTTACAGAGCTGTTCCCTGACAACAATGACCAAAAGAGTAGCAATGTATGGATCTGACTTTTGTCCAATTGCAATGTATTCTCATAGACTGGTTCGTATGATATCCTAAAAAATTGCACGCACAACAGTTTGTAAGATATCATATGAATTAGCATCCCACAAATTACGCCACATCCTTAAGGTAAAGTTATGTAATTGAAGTGCAGTTTTTCATAGGAAAACATTCGACCAGTTTGCAAGAATAGCCTGCCAATTGTGATGTTTCAACTCTGATTACTAGCTGATACATAGTACCAATCCATTACCACATTTTGGATTTATCCGAGATTAGATTTATGGAGCTCTGTGTCTTGATTAAGAGCATTCTTCTAAGTGTAAGGTAGTGAGGTCATTCTGTAACGTGTTTTCTTAAAGCATTTTTTATTGCAGGGTTTACCACACATGTATTGATTTTATACTTTTGAAGCTGGACTCTTCCTTAGGAGTTCTATTGGAATATATATTGTTTTGTTAGTAATTGCACTACGTTTTCGGAGTGACAGAGCAGTAGAACATCGGGCGCATTGAAAGTGAAACTTAACTGTTAACTTTTCTTGGGTCTAATCGTGTGAAGCAGCTGCTTCTCTCAACCATTGATCTGATCAGCTCTGACCGAACCAAGAGCTCCATTATTCACCTCAAAGTTCTTAAATTCCCCAAATAATGGATCCTTAATTTCGCTTAATACAAACGGAAAGCAGCTTTCATTAGACCTTCCCTGACAGGTACATACCCATCGCTGTATTCTCTTAATAAGAGTTGAATATGTCAACACTTACAGTATATTGTATTTTCATATTCATGTCACTGTTCATAGCACTAACAGTCCTATCAAGTTATATCCAGTGATAGATTCATATATACAGAGTGGAGGATAAAAAAAGGTTAAAACCATTTGACCATGTTTGCTGTATTCAGAAGTCACATGCAAAATCAATCACCCTCTAATGTTTAAAACAAAATGGATAGCTTTGCACTGCTGTGGTTTGCCATAGTTAAGAATTGGTTGGACTGGAAGCACTGGTCAGTTTTGTGAGGCTGGATTGTCCTACAGTGCCGTCCTTTTAGCACACAGACATCATTAAAGCACAAGAAGCGTGAACGCCAACTTGCATGGACTCCATCTCTGCATTGACGTCTTGCAAATGGAGCCGCACTGTCCCAACTGCGTGTTATTGTTGTGCATGCTGAGATTGTCTTTTTGTCCTCTCTGCAACTCAGTGGCCTCAAATGGTCCATGTAAGCCGCCATGATTGTCAGCAGCGATGAGAGAGAGAGAGCAGGGACGGCGGGTCGAGTGCTCCCCCTGACCAGAGAGATGTAATTTAATTCATGGCTGGTCTCAATCAAACCACAGAATGAATAAAAATGAAAACTGCAATGATTTTTCAATTCTTCACTTTGCCTGATGCATGATTTTTCAGAGGACACAATAGAAAATAGAATGCATAACATCAGGGTTCCCACAGTCATGGAAAACCTGGAAAAGTCAGGGAATTTCACGTTGTCACATTTTCCAGGCCTGGAGAAGTCATGGAACCAAAAAAATCATGGCATTGGGTTGTATGTAATACATTAAATCATATTTTTGTAACAGAACAGTGAATTTAAAAAAAAAAAAAAAAAAACCTTCCAAGCCTGCAGACCCATGGGTTTGGAAGGTATGTTTTCTTTAAAAATCTTTGGTGAATTTTTTTCTTTTTTTTTTCAAGGTCCCCACGGACCTTGAACACACAATGTGGAATGCTAAAATTTTGTTTGACTAGAGTTTGAATCCTTTATATTGGAAAAACGCTGGGCAAATGGGGCAAAAAAAAAAACAAAAACAAAATTTGGGTCTTTGAAAAGTCATGGAAAAATTTTGAAATTTCATCTGTGACAATTTGAGGGAACCCCTTAACGGCAAAGCGGTGCAAAACAGGACAACGGAATAAAAGGTAAATTGTATGGAAAGAAGGGAGAAATCTTGAGTGGTCAAGCGGTTGGAAAGAGCGTGGCGGCGAGGTGGTGACAGGCCTCTGTGTGTGCGTCTGTCTTCTCCCACAGTTCTCCTCATCCCTCTCTTCACCCGCTCTCTTTCATCTTTCACTCCTCAGGTCAGCACCGCCTCAGCCTGACAGACCCGACGCACTGCCAAGGGAAAAACAGGATGCGCCACTGAGGGTGACGTCACGCCGCCGACTGCGAGGTGGTGATGGAGCGATGGCCTGTCTGTGCATGCGTTCAAGGGCCATGTGCAATTTTGTAAGTGAGTGAGTCAAAGAGCTACTGTGACCCCACTTCTGCTTCATTACTCCCAATTTACCACTAAACATCCACACAAGAGTGTGCGAAGTTACTTATGGGGTGATAGTAAGATGTCAATGGGCTTTCGCCCGCAATACACTGACTTGAAAACATCTAATGGAACATTCAAAACCACTAATGGCCTCTAATGGTGAATGACATCAGAGCTGTCATGTTTCTTGTTATTTTTCACTTTTTCTCTTTCATTACAGCCTCTTGCTCTCTGTCACTCTCTTTCTCTCTCTGAGGTGAAGTGTATGGTCCTGTAGTGAGGACCACGGCCACTCTCGGCCTGTGCGCTGAAAGATTTATTAGGATGGAGAGGGTGACTTTGTTCAGTACCTGTCTTCTGTCTGTGGAAAAAAAAAAAGAAGTATGACTGACATCTGTGCGTCAGAAGTAAAGAGTAGACTGTGAAGGGAATTTATTCAGCGCCTCATAACCTCAGCTGATAGTCGATACCAACGTGGACTGACAGTAATGCAACAATAACAAAAGATGTCACATCTGTTTTTGTTTGAAACTCGTTTCAGTCACAGCGTATCATTTATGTTTTGACTGAAATGAGGCGTGTCCCCAAGTGCCAGCCATGTCAGTGATTTGGCTTTATTTTCATTGTTGTGTCTTGTTGTCCTCCGCACGAACGCTGCCAAAACCTTGACATTTGTCTCAGAAGAATGACGTAAGGTTTACTTGTTGTCACGGAAATGTTGACATGCTGATGTGAGTGTTGGAGTGCATTAGGCATGTCAGTTCTGTGGCTACGGGTCGGATTTTGTGAAACATATCCATTTAGTTTAGACAGGAGCTAACCTCACAACCTATACAGGGGCTTGGAAGTTGGTACTGTGGTGGCCATTTTGTCTCAGAGTACTTCTACAGTACATGAAAAACTGTGCAACAGCTCAACTATTGTGGAAAAAAAGAAATTATGATTTGATCATACCCACCTATCTCAAAGCAACTAGTTTCAGCTTTACATAAAATACTGTTATTGAGAGTACATGCATAAAAAGTAGTTTTACAAAGCTAACAAAAAGCAGAAAGTCATGGATAAATGTTTAAAACATATGTTTTTTTTGTCACTCAGGGTAGCAGCAGTCAAGCGGTGTGGTCTCGAGTCACAAATTAGATGACCTTAGACTCGACTTGAGAAAATCAGAAAGATTTACAAGATAACTTGGACTTTAACACCAGTGACTCATGACTTCAGTTGGACTTGAGCATTTTGACTTGAGCATACTTTCTCCAAATCCCAAAGCTATAGTTAATGAACAAAAAAACAAAACAAAGAAATGCATTATGCAGAACGTGCAGGTCCAAAATTACAGATGATGACACACCATCCAACTTCGTTTGACTTTTCAAGTCACAAAAGTTAAAATAAAATAAACATCGGGCAGTGAGCTAATTTTTAAGCTAACATTTTAGCTAATAAACTTTTCCCATCATCTTTTTTAGTTTTTGTCATTCAGGAGCGGGTTGTGTTAGGACCTCTTCTCTCAGGTAGGTACACAAAGGTGTGTGCAATAATGAAAAACAGAAAAGTGACTGCTGAGGACTTTAACTAATTCTGTTTTTGATCTTGCACAGCTACCCACAAGGCTGGATTGCGTCTTTGGCCAATCAGTTGAAAGTACTGATTGTGAAGTACCACATATAGTTTGCAGCCTACATGGGAGCCTCCGCTGAAACCAACAGAATTGGAGGTAGACTAAGAGAGAGGATGACTCAGGCTCTCCTCCCTGCTCATCTATCCATCTATCCCTCCATCTGGTTTGCGTTTGCGTGGATGTCTCTCATCCTGCAGCTCCTGCCCCAACAAACCCCAGATCCTCCGTTACCCCTCCCCACACGCTGCCGGTGCCAGCTCAGGACTGAGACAGTAGAGGTTCCCTGGACATGAGGTCGAAACATGTTGTGCTCAGGAGCACAGCCTCGCTGAGATACACCGCACTGGAAGGAGCGCTGGCATAAATCTGGAAGGAACAGAACACATTCTGTGTGGGAGCGATGGTCTGATTACTGGGGTGATAAAGTGGGATAATTAGACAGGCCTGGCTTTGGGGTGAAATACACAAGGCTTTGGTTTCTGTGCGGCCTGGGATGGGATCGCGGCTGACAGTTCATGGCTGGAGATGGGATTAGAGCAGGGGAAAATGTACCACCCTTTAACTTGGGCTCAGATCCTCTGTAGTCCAGAGGAAAAATCTGGCTCGATAACTGATGCATCACATTGTCTTTGGATGTCGGCGGTCTTGGCGCGAGGCGCACGGTGACGGCTCTGACGGAGCGCGCTCTGGGGAATGACGCAGGAGCTCATCGATCATCCCCGCTTCCAAATGCTGTCGATAGGCCTCTGTGTGGAGGACAGGAGCCCAGACTAAGTTTAGACACATTTAAGTCACCTTGCTAGACACCAAAATAAGCGTCACTGAGTGTGATGAAGTGTGTCTGAAATGACACATGGCAGCAGTCTGACAAATGTGTGGTGTTGTGTGATTTAATTGGTTTTGCAAAGCAAGGAATCACTGGGATAGTCTTACTTTTGCAGCTTAACCTTTTGTTGCTTGACATCTGACTGATGCTTTTTGCATCAAATATTAATCCTTTTCCTCCAGAGATGTGTTCAGACAGAACGTGAGGCAAATTTTGCTTAAATTTGACAGCTGGACTGTTTTGGGCATCCTCATTTCCAGGGCATGATGCTGGTTTGACTCAATTCAACTTGCTTGGAACAGCTCTGTTTCCATTAGCAAAAGTTGTGGATAGCACCTGATACTTTTTTGAAACCATCTTGGTCAAAGTTTAAAGTGAGCTGAGCCAAGACTAGAGGGTGAAGTTTAACCCTTTGAGGCCTGTGCAAATTGGCTATTTTTTTCAAAAACATGGGACAATGAGCAACTTAATAAGAAATGGCCCAGAAATTAGAAAGAAATTAGTAAAAAGTTAAAAGAGATGACCTGGAAATAAGGGAGAAAAGCATAAACTACCAAAATCACCTAAAGAAAGTGCTAAAAAAAAGTTGCTTCCCTTTTTTGTTATATAATTTTAAATATATAATTAAGAGAATCATAAATATAATTCCCTTCACATTTTTCCCTTGTTTGATAATATCTAATAATCCCTCTCATTTCAGATCATGTTCTTGTTACATTTTACTCTCTTTTTTTTTTTTTGCAGGTTGCGGGAGATTTCTTGCCAAGTTGCTCATTATGTGTTTTCCCTTGTTTTTGAAAGAAATCAAACCAATTGTCTCAGGTTTTGGGGTTTAAATTCTAGTAAAAGGTGTCTGAATGCAGCACAAGAAAACTGATGTTGATTAAAGTGTTAAAGTGTTAAACACTGCAGACTACTGATTATTCAGAGAGAGCCATTACACCATCACATCAAGACAAACTCTCACTTGAAGAGTGGCAGCATGCAGAACCATGCTGTGGTCAATTGACAAAGTGCCGACGTTGTTGCATTTGGTTGCCGATGAAAAGAGCTGGATGGAGCAATGTTGCATTGAAAATGATGTCGCCGGGTCTGTGCCCGACTCGTTAATTATGCCTTTCAAATCAGATTCCGCCGTTGGTACGAATAATCAGCGATTCATTTTCTTTCTCATATAAACTCTTTAAGTTTGTGCGGGCTCAGTGGGATGTCCAGAGTGACAGTGACATTCATGCGGTACAGTAAACAAGCTAACGGCACTAACAACAGATTAGCAGTTTGCAACAATTTTTTTTGTTCACACTAGATGTCCAAAAAAAAGCCAGAAACTATATCGTATCAACTTGCAATTAGCTGTAAATGACCTCTTAACGGTGCTGTGTTTCTCTTTCTCTATGCAGCTGACTGCATGTCTTCAGCTCCCTGGCCAGGTAGCAATGTTAAAGTGAGGAGCTTTCCCCCTCGCAGCAAAATTCTGGGGCCAGAAAGTTCCCAGAAGTACACTGCAAAGCACATTGACTAGTAAAAAAAAAAACTAAAAACAAAAAACACTTCTCCGCTTCAAGCAATTTCAGTCTAAGGGGTCTCCAGCTGATGATCAGCTGTCAGCCCTTGATGTTACTGCAGTTTAATGTGGTGTTGCTATGACGTACAGCCAAAAGTCCCACCTGCACTGACTGGGTACTGTCCGTAGTGGCAAACAATAGTGAGAAAAACACCTGGTACCAAAAGTGAGTCAAGTCGAGCAGAACCATGCAGTGGATATGAGGCATTACTCTTTCTCGTAATAGTCGCATCTCTGATGTCCATTGTGTGTGTTTGTGTGTGTGTGTGTGTGTGTATTTGAAGGTGACGTTCTCCAACTTGTTGACATAATGTCGTAATACCATTACGCATGGCAACAAGAAGCATGGCTGACGGCATAATATGCTACCAGTTACTGTTGTTTACAAACTAAAGACATGAGAAATATTTTTTTTTGTTGTTGCTGAATATTTGAAGGAAAACTGTTTTGTTTAAGCTGACATGTAAAACATTTACTTTGTCGTAAATCTATGTTCCTGAAATGTTTTTAAAATATTTTATAGTATTTTGTCATATCTTCAAGAATATTACTATCGCAAAAAAACCCCAAAAAATTATTTTAGGGCCATATTGCCCACCCTTATTCCTAATCACTACAGATCTGCCTTCATAAAAATGAGCTCTAGGCTTTTTCTTTATGACCAAATCTAGCGTGGTTGGTGGTTCTGGATTGGTCTGTAAATTATACATGTTATTGGAATGCAGACAGTTACTGTGAGCTACATTAATGAAGCATGACTCTCAGCGGTGAAGGTATGCCAGTAAATCAGTGGTGTTACAATGTTACACTTGTATCCTGTTTGTATACCAAAAGCATCGGTGGAGATGTGCCAAATCAATGTTTATTGCAAGAAGAATCAGACAAAGACATGTTGTGAGAGACATGTTGTAAACAATAATAATAGTAGTAGTAGTAATAATAATAATAATATCTTAATTTAATTATTTTGACAAATGAATCTACCCTGTACCATGTACTAATAATAATAATAATAATAATGATAGCACAATCCATGCATAAAATGCAACACAAAGTGCTGAACATAAAAGAACATCAACAATTCATGAGAGGGAAAAAAATAAAAATAAAAAATGAAATAAATTAAAACAAAATAAATTTACAAGATAAAACAGCAATCAGTGAAAAATACATTTCAGGAGAAAACATTGGTAAAAAAGATGTGATGGGAGTGAACACCAAGCAAAAACAGCCAGGGTTCGAAGAGTTACTAAAGAGTGTAAGACATTAACGCTGGTGAAGCTTGCTGTATTATTTTCAACATTTAAAAAAGAAAACATCCCCCATTCTGCATGATTTGGTGGTGAACAAGCAAATTTATGCCTTTCACTCGGCCCAGCAGGGCAGAACATGATTACCCTTTTCGAAGCAGGCTGGAGTTAAAGTACAAACTTTACCAGAAGTTATGTAACACGTCTGCATTTTTTATTCCCATGCAGTGTCATTTACTGTAATATGCTGGCAATATTTTGGCATTTTTTTCCCCCGCAGAAACTCTTCATCCAAAACCCTTTTGAACTGTATTTATCCCAGTATCACCTCGCAAACATGAACCATAACAAGTTTTTTTCTCTGTGTTATATCATTATAATTGGCCACTTATTTTGTCTGGGCCTCAGTGAATTAAACATGTTTACTGTTTGGTTGCAGAAAGGTGTCTGGTCGTGTGAAGGTGCCATGTGAAGAAAACTTCATGCCTTTTAGAGCAAATTCAAACTAAGTATGTTTGGAGCGCTTTATTCCATCTCTGGAGCATTTACTCCATTAGTGTGTTTCGTTTGGCCAGGTGAGAATGATGCCATATTTGAATTGGCGTCCGCAGGAAATAATTGCATCAAGCGAGGACGGCAAATGGGGGTTTCGCTCTGCTGCCAAGCAAACTGCGGTCAGGTTCATTACAATTGTAATCTGAACCAACAACAGGAAACGAACCTCAAATCGCAGAATTTCATGGGCATGAGGAGACGGATGTTGACATCTGATAGCCAGCAGTTACTCGAGCTCACAGAGCCGATCATAACAAAATGGGCTCAGGGAAAACCGCAGTCTGGACGGGCGCTCATGTTCAGCTTTTTTTTTAAAAATCATTACTATTTTTCTCAACTGGTACTCACATGGGTGGGTTAAGATACAACGGGCCCCTGGGCACATGAATGGGCCCCACCACCTCTCAGGCACAGGAACAAGACACAGACTTTGTGGAGGTTTTGTGTCCCTTTGCACCTTTTTGTTGTTTCGATGCATCTTTGTGGTTGTTAGCTGTCTTTTTGTAATATTTTGGGTTATTTTGTGTCCTTCTGATGTAATTTCGTTCAGGTAATTTTTTTGTTGTTTTGTGTCACTTTGTGGTCATTTTGTGTACAAGCAATTTTGTTTCCTGAGGTTAATTTGTTTTTCTTTTAGGTCATTTTGTGTCCTTTTTAGTTGTTTTGTGTCACCATGTAGTCATTTTGTGTCTCTTTGTTGTTTTTTGGTGTCTTTTTGTAGTAGTTTGAGTCTCTTTGAGGTAATTCTGTGTCTTACTGAAGTTATTTTGGATCTCTTTGAGGAAATTTCAAGTCTTTTTTGTTTTTTTGGATCTCTTTGAGGTACATTTGAGTCATTTGGGTTGGTTTGCATCTCTTTGAGGTATCTTTTTGTGTTGTAGTGCATCTTTTTGTAATTTTGTGACTGTGGTGATTTTATGTGTCCGGTGGTTGTTTTGTGCCTTTTTGTATTGGTTTGGGTTTTTTCCAGGGTAATATTGTGTCTTACTAGACTAAGTTTGTGTCCCCCTGTGCTTTTTTTTTAAAGTGTATCTTTTTAAGGTAGCTTGGGTCTTTTTGTAGTAGTTTGGGTCCTTTGAGGTAGTTGTTTGTCTTACTGAGGTTATTTTGTTTCTCTCTGAGGTTATTGTGTGTTATTTTATATTGTTTTGTGCCTCTTTGTGGACACATTAGTTTGGCGTAATTCTATGTCTCTATGAGGTACTTTATCTTCTCTTTTAGTCGTTTTGTGTCATTTTCTGGTAGTTTGTGTCTCTCTGTGGTATTTTTGTCTTAGTGAGGTTATTTTGTTTTTCTTTGAGGTAATTTTGTTTTTGTCTTTGTTTTTTTTCTTTTTTTTGGGCAATTTTGTGTAGTTATGTCCCTTTGTAGTTATTTTTTGTGGTTTTGTGGCTCCTTCTCAACGTTGTGTGTCTTCTTGTGGTTTTTTTTTCTCTCTTTGAAGTAATTTTTTGTGTCTTTCTAGTTATTTTGTTTTGCTTTGTGGATGTTTTGAGTCATTTTGTAGTTTGGTTCTCTGTTGTAATTTATTTGTCTCTTTGTGGTCATTTTGTGTCTTCTTGTGGTTGTTTTGCATCTCTTTGTGGTCATTTGGTCTCTTTCTGGTCAGTTTGTGTTAATTTGAAGGACATTTTGCATGTGACATCTAGGGGGGCCCTAACGCTTTGGTACCTGGGCCTTGGGCAGGTAGGGCCCCCTCAGTAATCCAACCATGGATACTCAGTATCCATGGTTAATAAAGCTGAGTCCGTGTGACTCAAACTCAAGGTGCTGTTGCAGCCTCAGAGTGCAAGCTTGTTTTTATGTGCGTCAAGACATCTCAACAGACAAGTTTTTATTCCTCTGACAACAGGTCGGGACACTTCCTACGTGGTGCGCCACAGTTTAGGATTTCATTCAAGTCCCTCTTTTATTGCAGCGGAACAGCTATTGTGTTGATGATCTTCTCTTGGCGTGATGGCAAGATGGAGTGTGTGAATGCATGTGTGTTTGGGCTGGGTGGGGTTGGTGAGCGTCTGTGGGGAGGGGAGCTCAGCCTGGTTTGATGACATCTTCATTGTGAGTGTGACGATCCCCCCTCCACACACACACACATACACAGACGGAGACAGGGACTCACATGCCACCCATGTGGGAGCGAAACATGTCCTCTGTCTCCCACCCAAGCTGAGAATTAAAAGGTTCAACATGAAGAAGCGAGATATTGTTTGACGCGTTGCCCAATCCGGTCGCTCCTTCCTGACATCATATCCCCTTGTTGTCACTCTTCCTGGGAGTCTGTGTTACTCTGGCAACACGTGCATGAGCAGGATTGAGTCACTGCTTTGTCGGGCCCCCTGAAGTTTGACAAGCCTGTGTGTTTTTTGCTAAACAAACATCTTGATTAGCATGCAAAGGGGAAGGGACAGGGGGAAGTGATCTGGCATGAGGTAACACATCGGTGAACGGCTTTAACTTTTTTCACTTTTTGAAGTTTTAATCAGCTGGGTATGACTGCACTCCTGAGTATAAGCATGCACAGAGAGCCGTCACAGCACACACGCAGACACCTCTTCCTGGCCCTCTCCTCAGATGAGCCAAAGTTTGCTCTTCCCATGGTGCTTTGTGCTCGGGCGCTATCCCAGCCGCACCGCTTTCCTCTGAACTCCCACAACTTCATCAAAGAGGAATGAGTGGAGCAAGGAGGGGCAGAATGGAGAGAAAGAAAGACGAGGGAGAGAAAGAGCTCTGTTTCCCTAATCACATCCCCATGGGGTTTCAGCTGCGGAGGTGAGGGCGAAGTAAACAATTTTGTTTATCGTGTTTTTGTTGTGTTGTTCTTTCATTCCGTGGCCTCTTTTGTTTCAAGCTTTTGCTGAGGAATAGAGCAGTGATTAATGCAGATCCCCTCCCCACTCTCGCCCCTCTCTCTTCTGTTTTGGGATGATTCCCCCTGGTAATTAATTCACAGCAGAATTAATTAGAAAGAGGGGAGGGTGGAGGGGCGGGCACATGAGAGGGAGGAAGATATTTTAGAGGGGGGGGGCAATGAAGAAAAGTGACGATGAGAGAAAAAAGGGAGAGGAGTTTTAAGAGAGAACATTTTGCACTTCATGCTTGAGGCTGCCCACGGAGCCCCCTCACCCACCCCCAGCCCCCAATAACTGGGTCCAACAGGGCTGACAGACATTATGAGTCCAAATTAGGTTTGCCCTGTGTCTGGTGGCACTCGGCAGAGCCCCACTGCGGAGCAAGAAGGGAGCGATGAGGAGAAAGATAAGAGATATTATGATAGGTGGGTAAAGTGGGTGACTAATGGAAAATGATGCATGGGTGAATGGATGATTTCTAAAAGACGAGAGGAGGACGATGGGAAGAAAAAAAGGAAGGAGAATTGTTAGAGAAAGGGCGAAGAAAGAAGAGAGGTCCCTCCATTTTGCCTAAATTTTATTGGTCCCCTCGGCCGCTGCGTCATGCCGATTGGTCTCCAAGAGTAAAGTGAAAAAGGGGTCTAACATCCAAGGGTTGTACAGCTACCAACATAAAGACAGAAGTATTCCTATGCCTAATTCTTCGAGAACTACTCCTCTCTAAACTCAATCAAGCACTTTTCCATTTTGATTCCGCATCGAATGCCAGTTTATATGAATGTCGATGACTTGATTGAGGCCGTAACGAATCTCTGGAGCTGGCACACTGCATCTCTTAGCTAATTGGCTAACTGTATTAAGGAATTGCAATGTGCTTATTCATTCTCAGGTACAGTCTCCATCTCATTTTCACCAACTGGCCGGTGTCTCTTTTCCTCTCTCTCCCCCTCATGCCCCTTTGCCACAATCTCACCTCTGTTTCCTACTCTTTGCTCTCTGCTTTTACTCTCACAAACATCCCTTTTTCCTCCTTTTACTTATGCTCTCTGTTTCACCCTGGTTCTTCCATTGTGTTCATTATTCAAGCTCTCCTGCTGATACAGCCAAGGCAGAGGGCACATTTGCTACGTTTACTAAACTCCTGCAGCACTTTGACTCTGTCCTCATGATTGTTTTGGAAACTGCCTCTGTCGTGGTGTAGCTCTGGGATTTTGTTGTTTGAGAGGCATTTGAGTTGAACTTATGATACACCAACTTCATAAACTTTTAAGAGAGTTTCTGCATTGGTGGTGGACAAAGTATTGAGATTCTTTACTTAATTAGTAAAATGGAACACTACCCTGTAAAAATACTCAATCACAAGTAAAAATGACTTTAGGCCACTGAAAACGTGACATAAAACAACACATTCTCATCCCAAGACATCAGATATTGCTTCTTGGTCAGTGGATGTCGTGTCAATATAAGCCTGTGAAATGCATTGGGTCTGGTCAAAACACAAAACACAATTGTTAGATGCACAGTGTTTTATTTTTTATTTGTTGAAAAACTTACAACATTGGTTAAACCACCCCATGTTTACCTTTATTTCCTTGTCCAACAAAAGCATGTGGTTAGGCTGTGTTTAGGGAGTGTGTCAGTTAATGCCTGTGTATTGTCTTCTCTAAAAATTAAAATAGTTTGCCAGTGACTCCCAAAACAACACATATTGTTTTGGTTAATGGTTGCAGTTTTAAACATTTGGTTAACGTTGTAAAACTGTATCAAAACTGCTCTGTTAATTTTAGGAAAAAATCATAGTTTGGGTTAAAATAAGTATTTTTTCTAGGCAACTTAAGTTATGTTTGTAAGAAAAAAAACTTAATATTGACTCTGATTTCACATGGAACACATACAGTGGTCCTGTGTTTGTTTGACCTATCAGTTCACCCGGACCTCCTCTCTACCTGGCTTATTGCTCTTTCTAATCCATAACCTGACTTCTTTGCTGGTGGTAGGCCACTAGAGAACCCCACCTGCTTGTACAGTTGGCAATCTGGGAAAAAAAAAAAATAGGGCCGTAGCTAATTTTAAGAATCTTACTAGGGCCGGGACTTTAACGCGTTAATCACGATTAATTAATTACACAAAAATTAATGCGTTAAAAAAATTAACGCATTTTAATCACACCAATTTTGCACATGGAACCTTTCTCACTTGATGAGTTTCCGGGGGACCGATTATACTAGCGCACCACCTACCGTTCATGACTTCAGACCATCCATGCTACAGACAACAACAATGAACGAAGAAGCAGATGAGACCGCTTTGGTTGGCCCCATGGATGGGAAATTTTCAAAAATAAATTGCTCCTCGCTGTTCTCTGGCCAAATATTTATATGCGATTAAAATGCGATTAATTTCGATTAATTAATTACAAAGCCTCTGATTAATTAGATTAATTTTTTTAATCGAGTCCCGGCCCTAAATTTGACATATTTCTGGGTTGTTGAATCTGTAATAATACGTTATATTTCATAAGGTTATTATATGTTTGGTGTAATCTTAGTTTGAAAAGTAAATATGAAGTGGTTTGATGTAGATTACTCAAGTAAAGTGCAGTTACCTAAACTTAGCACAGAACTTGAATCCATGTAATAAGTTACATTAGTTACAAGTCCAGACTAAATGCATTTTTACACTGGGTACTATGTCTAGGAAACTCCTACTACCTGTTCCTTCTGATTGCCTCCAGATGTGCCCAATCTCTCACTTTAAGACACACCACTGGCCTGGTATTTGTCAGCAGTTTTCAAGTGCTGATCCAGATTCATTTTCCCATTCAAGGGAGAGGTGCATCCTGGTCAGCAACTGTAAATCACCTCTCACAGTTAATACTCTTCTAATCCATATTACTTGGCTCGTTCTTCTTCCACATTTCTGCTTTCCTTGTTTTATTTTACAGGACAAGTAGAAGTAATTTTGGTAACAACCAACAAGGGACCAAGTAAAAAGAATAAAGAAGCACAAGCCTGCGGTATGTAGACGCTTAACTTATTAAAACTGGATACAAATTGGACATGCAGCCAGTTTCTCTCCTCTCACATCTCTCCATTTCTTTCCCCGCAGCCCTGAGAAACTTTTGCTTAATGGAACTACAGCATGTTCTCTGCTCACCATCGACTGTCTGGTAAGGTCTGATGGAGCGATCTGCCTCGTTAGTTTATATTAGATTCGAGAGGTTTGCTAGAGCAATTACACAGTGAGCGATGGTGGGAATATGGGCCTGTTTCTGCACGCTGATGTCTCCTTTGTCTTCAGGGAGGAAACATTTGGAAAGCATTTAGAGGATGCTTTCTGTCCACCTTCTGTGTTAGATCCTCTTCATTAAGTTTCCAAACCTTTTCTGCAATCTCTGTTTTCCACCTCTTACCATGTGTCCACAGAGCAGCCATGTAAACAGGTTTCTAATCTGTATCAGTGTGTTTGCACGGACTGTGTGTGTTTGCCTAGATAGCGTGGGTGTAAGGTGATAAGGCTAAGTGAATGATTCCCTCCAGTAAACAGAGGGGAGCGGGAGACAGAGCAGAGGGCAGGCAACCTGCCATGGGAATCTGGATAATCCATTCTGCTCACTTTATTAACATCATTATGGAGGAAACAGAGAGGGCAGAGAGAGAGAGAGAGTGAGAGATGGAGGGATTGTGGGTGGAGAGGGAGAGTGCAGAAGTTGATTTCGGGGAAGAAATGCATTACAGTGGTGAAAACTAATAAGGGTTCAGAGGTCAGAGAAAAACAGAAGCATGTAATTTAAGCTTCAGGCATAATATTGAACTTCCTTCATAAATTTATTCCACGCATTCACTGTGCTGCAACAGCTTGTTTTACAATGTTAGAGATGAAAGCTCAGTTTATATGTTGTGAAATGAAATGCTCAGCTACTTTTTGCATCAGATTGTGTACTCTGAGAATAAATACTAGGCTCCTGCAGTCCAACAAAGTAAAGCAGGTATAGAATCTGGGTAGACTGGGAATTGGCAGTCTAATAGGTTATGTATAGGATTGGGCTGGGGTGAAAATTTTCAAACAGTCTGATATAGAGCCTAGCACCGGACAATGCTGATTTACCATATTTTACCAGGTGTCCCATTTGACTAAGCACTCAATCCCGAGTGGGGGGAACATAATGACACTGCGTTCCAACAGAAAGTGAGTGTATTACTATCACATAGTGTCCTGTAACACCGGAGCTCTATGTCGTCATTAATTTGATTAAATATGCACTTCTGTTACTTCATTTAAACAAACCACGTTGCTATCAGCTTTGTGTTTGAGATCAGATTGGAGATGTAAACACTTAAATGGGTGAGTAGCCTACATGCTATCTTCTTAAGTTTGTAACATTACCTTTAAAATCAGAAAACACGTTATATTGTGATATTTACTGGAAATTACATACAGTATAGTCAACAGAAAGTAACGTTAGACTAGCTTGTTTTAAGGAATGCTCATTTACCTTAGCAGAAACTTTCTGCTTCCCTGCTATCTCGCTACAGCCAGCTGACACTGTGTTTTGGTTTTTGTAGTGAAAAAAGTAGGTTTGGTATAAATAATTCCTCATTTCAGCTTCATAAATCAGTCAGTCCTCGTCCACTACAGCGCTTTCAAAGCGAGCATCAGATATAAATAAAAACACAGCATCCGATGAAAGTTCAGCTCACAACGGGGCTTTCTGCCAATAAGGACAGCTCTTTTGTTGGCATATTGGTGCAGTTTTAATCTTTTTAAGATTATAAATTTGACATGTGTTCTTTCAATAGCCAACACAGTACACAACACAGCATGCACAGCTCTCCCCCTTCCGCTGACATTTGATCTTCTCTATGTTGCAGACACTGGCAGTAAATTACACATGACTTATGTTACACTAGCTGCTCCATTGCTAAGTTTACAAACATTATATCATATTAATCATGCTTTTTCTTGCAGTATAACTAATGCAATTACTTATACTGCAAGATTTTGGTTAGACGCTACTGATTGAGGGATAATTCATAGCCTAAAGAAAAGGCCTTAGATCAGAAGATTATCATTTCCCACACTGGCTGTTAACGTTTGTGCAGGACAGAGAGACTAAAAAAACTAACTTCCATCAACTTTCATCATTGTGGGGTTCTAGTTTCTTGAGAAGAGCTGTTTGGTGGCCATTAGTGGTAGACTGTGGTTCAACTGGCAGCTCCCAAGTGTGAATGTAACTGCCTGAACGTGAAGCCGAGCGTCTCTGAAAATGATCCTACATGCTGAGTCTTCCTTGGGTAAATAACAATTTTAGAAAAGCAAACTCTGAGAGAAAAGAAAAGGTTGGACACAGAAGAAAAAGAACTAATGTTTGCAACATCAGCTGGTTTTGCTTTTTTGTGAGTAAATCAATGGCAAGAAGTTAATTTGTTTGTAGCCCACAGCGGCTGTAAAGCCAGGGCCACGCAGATTATTGTTTTGGAATACAGTTTCTCATGATGTTATCAATTCTGTCCTCTAACTACTTAAGCTTTTTTTCTTTGTCACTGGCACAGTTGAATATCCTCACTCTCTTTGCTCACGTCCAAAAGAAAGCTCATTTTACAATGTTTGTCTTGAGCTGATTTAATTAATCTGCTTATCGTCTGTTTGTTGTCAATTATGTCAAACGCAGTGCCTTTTTCTGGAAAATGCAGCTCAGAAGAAGTGAGCAGCGTGTTGAGAGGACAGCCAGGGAAATTTCCAAATAAAAGCAGGGCCATGCACAAGTATTAGAATTAGGAGTGTCACACAAACAACTTTCTCATTGTGGAAAAAGTAATGAGCTCAATTCTGATTCCTCTCACATCAAGAGACGGTCTGCATGGGTTTTGATGTTAGCGTCTGTTGTGATGGCTTTTACGAGCGTTGCGGCGCACTGGAGACACAGACATTATGCTCTAATGTATGTGTCATAGCTTCTGCACGCACACAAACATTTAACGCTCGTACTAAAAACTACACAAAGACACACCTATACACACCTCCAGCCAGACTCTTGGATAAGCCTCATTTAGCCTGGTGTGTAACTGTCTCCATGTAACAAATGGCTTGTGTCCCACAGTCACGAGTCCGGCCAGACCAACGGCATCACAGGTCCCTTTACACTGACCAGACACACACATACACCTCAACACTACCCAGATATCCTGCTTCCCGCTCCATCTATCACCTCCACGTCCACGCTATCCTTCATATCAGGGGGCCACCTTATTCCCCTCCAAGTCCCAGACCTAAACACTGTTTTGGGCCACGCCGGTGCCACAACTCCCCTCCCCTGTTTAAGATGCACCGTCACGTCCCCAGCTACCGCCACCACTTTCTCATTCTGTCCACCAGCTACCGGCAGCGGGAAATTATGACAAATGGCCTGGTTTTTATAGCTGTTTTTTCTTCCTATTTCTCAGTTTGTTCTTCGAATTGAGAAAAAAAAAACATTAAAAAGATTAAAACTTTCCATTTTTGGTGATGACTCAACACAGCATTTTGTGGTTTGACCTTTTATGAGGTGTGCGTGTGTATGAATGTGTACAGTATGGGTGTTTCTAGCTGTATAAATGTGTGTGCGTATGGCCTCCACGCACACATGGCTCCGGGTGCGTGCAGAGGATGAACAGAAGGACGATGAGAGACTCCAGCGGGGTTGTAAATGTTTCTGTCTCCTGGTTACTGAGTTTCTGTTAATTTTGTTCTCTATTGTATGGAACGTAAAAAGCGACGGCCAAGTGAAAGTCGGAGGAAACTGTTTGACTGTTGTACCCACAAGTCCTGGAAGGTGACATCAGTTGAGGTTGGCACGTAGGCTCGGTGGTTAGTGCTGTCGCCTCACAGCAATAAGGTCCTGGGTGTTTCTCTGGATGTGGCACTTTGTGTGGAGTTTCTCCCCGTTTCTGTGTGGGTTTGGTGGTAAAATGCAGTGGTTTAGTGGAGGGTATAGGCAATTATGTGGGGTATACCCAATGCTTTTTTTTGAGCTGTTTACAGTGTAACCCCCTATAGACCAAAAAGCCATGGGAATATATAGGAGAATATACCCACTTTCTTCATGGTAAGCTACCCATCTACCTATTATTACACACCAGCTTCCAATATACCACGGATGACGTGATTATCTAGAACTGTGGTTCCCATAATACTTGGAGAGATGTAAGCTGAAATGATGTATTATTGTGTGTCCCCTCTCTAAGTCTGAGGTTTCTGCGGGTCTGTGAATGCAGCACAGGCAGCGCTCTTCATGACTTTTTTTTTGCTTAGCAGCAGCTTATGACTCACAAGCTGGATAATTGATCTGTAGATCCATTCACAGCTGATCGGATCAAATTGATGGATAAGTGGAGCAGCTGCTGCGAGTGGATGCATAGTTTTATATTTAGCAGAATTAATAGTTAAGTTTCACTTTCAGTGCACATGACATTCTGCTGCTCCGCCTGTGCCCTGAGTGGGCTCTGACAGTGTGATGCCATAAATAAGTAAACGGCATATATATTCCAACAGTGGTCTTAATGAACAGTCCAGATCCAAAAACATAAAATCTGTTTGTGACAGCAGGTGTTTTAATCGGGATGGGTCACCAAAAATACATAAATGAATGCGTTTTTTTCCACTAAACTAAGTTTAAGTATGCTCACCATCCCCATCATAAGGGTGCTTTAGCAAAAAAGGACCTCATCACATATTTTGCATTAAGTCCAAAGACATTGTTCTAAAACACGTCCCATATTAGGTAAGCAGTTGTAGTTGGCCTGACTTAGGCCAGTGTGGCTGGGAACCTGTCTGAATGAAAGGGGGACCAGATGCATCTGCCAGAGCAAATAAACATGAGCTCACAGATTTGTCTGGTTCCAAGGCTAAGTATCTTTCTACAGCCCTGAATGGGATGGCAGATACAGAAAATCAATGGATAAAATCATGGCTGGATTAACCTGTTTGTGGACCATGGAGTAAATATTTGCTCTAAGGGGCATTATTTACACACACACACACACACACACATCCACCCACCCCTACACACACACACACACACACACATCCACCCACCCCTACACACACACACACACACACACACACACTACTATCTACACAGGGTATATATCCTGTTGCCTCCAAGTTTTCCCTCATGTACAGTGCTCACAGCAGACTCCACATGGTATCTTAATATTTGGCTTAGAGATCCAGAAAACACAATTGTACTGCGATGCTTGAGTAAAACTACTTGGTCCCAGATGGTAATTTGATGAAACGCAAATTTGCATAGCATGTAAACACAATTTAAACTAGAACAATTAAGGTTTTCAAACAAGATCGCGACAACAGGGGTCCTGTAGAACACTGGTTCATACGCTTTTTAAAACCACATCAGAGGTTTTTTTAAAATTATTTTTCCATATCTGGTTGAATTTAGACTTTGTCGAAGACTGACATGTTCTGCAAGACGTAGCCGTAACATAATGTTATAGTGCACAACATGTCTCAGTTGTTATGTATTGCAGTGGTGCAAATATTAAATTAAAACCACCTGATAAGCATTAAATCTGAGGCTTTAAGGTAAATATACATACAGTATATCCTATACACGTAAGGTCATACATTGTTGTTCAATAAGTCTGGTTGTCCTTTTCCTTAAAAAGGCGAATATACAGCTTTAATTTACAAGGAGTACATTGATTCTAATGAATAAAACATTTACTGGGAGCAAGCTTACTCAATTTTAGGGGTGACTCATAGATACCCATTGAACCTAATAGTGTGTTGAGAGTTCAAGGGACGTCTTAGCAAACAGCTGTGCCAGGTGTTCTATTGCGAAATTTCACCTTACTTTGGAGCAATTTTAAGTCCCATTTGCGACAAGCTATGCCAACATGGCGGGTACCAATGGACACCTTATATTGTCTAGTTTCAAAAGATACCACTCATTTGTTAGCTTAAAAAGTGAGCACGCCACAGCCCCTTAAAGACAATAATATCAGCCATCATTGGGACAAGCAAATGCCCCCCCCCCAGGCCCTTGGCCTGGGCACCACTGCTGTCGAGACAAAAATTAGATTTTTTTTATTCTAAACCATCATGTATACAGGGATAACATTTCCCTATTGTGCAAACTGTGAATTTGACTGCTTAGACAGGAACATTTCTTACCAAGTTAAAAGTGCAGAGTGAAATCAACATTAAATAGTTTTAAGTACCAAACTACTTGGTCTAAATTCTATTCCATTTTTTTCTAACTTCCTCTAAAATCTCTCAGCTCTCAGATTGGACTGAGCTTCTTATCATCTGTGTGAAAAAGCCGGCCATATTGATCACTACTTACCAAGCTGACAAATATTGATCTGTTGTGACTTCCCACCAGATCCACAGATTAGCTGCCGGCCAAAGTGCCTGTTTTTAGTGGGAAAACCTGTGTGTTTGCAAAGACAGATCACACATGTCCCAGTGAAAACAGCAACTATGTGTAAACAGCAGAGACCTTGACTTATGAGGTTTCACACCTCTGCAAGTTTTGGCAGGGTTTCTGTCCTGGTGATGATATATCATGCTGGGCTGCAGCTGTTCAAAACATTCATACTTAAACTTTAAACTATGCTACTTTTATATGTCTCAGTCTTCAGTTTGATGATGCCTCTGGCAGACTTTTCCATGTCTGTTTAGAATCACTGTTACATGTTTAGCCATGCCAGCAGTCCAGGTCTTATTAGCAGATATTTATTGCTGTTACCATGCAAAGAAAAAGTCCTAGCTAACTTAGTTTAAAATTTTAAGTTGCAATTTCCCTTTATAATTTCAATGAGGACCCATAAGAGATATATGTATTGCACTTTGTAGTGATCATGTTTTTTTTAGTCTAATTACAAATGCAACAGTATTACTTTAGTTACATTATTTATCTGAGACTTTTCTGCTCTAATCTCATGACTTTGTCCAACCATATCTTTTCTTTCCCACTGACCATATTTATAGTAACATCTAAAAAACAGACACTGGTAATGAACCTAAAACAAACTCAGTAAAAAAGACAGGTTGGGGTGAAACATTCTTTATTTAGTCAATAATCAGACTTACTTATTATACAGTTAATTTATAATCTGATGTGCAGAGATTAATACCAGTGCAGTCATGGACATTTCCAGTTGTTTTCCCGTCATCTTTGCTAAATTTCTGCTAAATTTAAGCTCTTGTGTCTATTTTGCAAGTGTTGATAGTGTGTCTGTGGTAGGTTTTGGACAGTGATGGCGTGTGGCTGCAGGTTGCTTATCTGGATGAGGAAATCAACTCACCAGTCTGTAAAATCTCCTTTTGCCAACTTGTTGTTTTCAAATCCAAACATCAGTTAACAGACTGAAAGGATGAGTACCAGCCAAACAAACATCCTGTTAGCCATTGTGCTGATGTTGGATAAAATCAACAGGACACAGTACCTGTAATGTCCTTTAAAAAAGCTAGTAAAAATATTTAAAAATATACATTTAAAGTTTGAAGGGGTACGTTGATTGTAAGAACAGAGTCCCCGCTGATCTTAGTCTTAAAACACACTGAATTCGTTCATCTTAAAGTAAGGCCTTAATTGGTGTTAAAATGTCCTAAATCATTCTTTAAAACTATTACAACTGCTAGGATATGTTTATTAGGATTGATTGAATTGTTCTTTACTGACTTCCCAAGGTAAAATTTTTAAATAAAAAATAATTTAACAAATGCCTCTCACATTTAGGTCTTCAGATCAGGATAGCGGAACCACTCATATGTTGTTTTGGGCTGGAAAGCTCAGAGCAGAGAATCCACTGTCTGCTAGCTAGCTGTCACTGTATCTGAAAATTCATTCAAATTTGTCTATTAAAACAAGATTGGCTGACACCAGTACAGGGGAATACATAATATACTTGTCATACTTAGTGCAAAAAGTATTCAAACTCGGCACAATGGGAAAAAAGGCAGTGGAATCCCACATTCTGCCCAAAACAACTCACCAACAAACGCCAGGTATTTCTCAATTGTTTTTTATCCTTGTCTCTGCCATGCCTCCAATCCCATCTCTGATACCAGCAGACCTCCAAACAACATTTGGGTGTATACCTACACAGAAAGCAGACTGTGGTGTCTCAACACGAAGACAAAACACCAATCATAGTAGTCAGTCAGAAAAGGGAGTGGGACACCTGTTCTGCAAAGTGCTCCCTGGACTTCGAAATAAGTCAGTTAATTTCTAAATTGTTCCCTTTAATTTTGGTTATTGTAAAATTAGTCTTAAATTTTATTGTGAGTTGCATTAAAAATGACTCTAATCTAACTTGTCTAAAGCTGAAGGAACCCTGAAGGGGTAAAATATTGTGAAAATATGCACTCAGGAGGACCATGGCCCCCCTGGCCACCCCTTGGAAGCGCCAGTGAAAGTAAGCCTGTAAGATAAAACTCAACATACAGTAAACTGAGAACTGTGTTATATTAGTTGGCACTAAAATATTAATTTGGAAATTAACTCTTTGAAACCTGGATTGCTATCAGTTCTCTTGTGCTGCATTTTGACCCCTTTCACAAGCTTTAAAACCTTTGAAATCTGAAATGATTGGATTGATTTCTTTCGAAAGCTGTCAGTCAGCAACTTGGCAAAACGTGTCCTGCAGATTGCAAGATTTATTAAAAGCTGACAAGAAAACTACCTAAATTAGCTAAATATATAAATAAATAATAAAATTAATTTATATATAGGAAAATGTCCAGAAATTATATTTAAAATTAAAAATTAGGATAATAAAAAAAGTTATTTCTCTTATTTCTCATTTTTCTTTTATTTTGGCCCCTTTTTTTTCCAACATTCTTTTTTCCTGTTCTTGATACTTTTCTTTTTTTGTGCAGATTTTCTCTTTTTTTGTAACTTTTTACTAATATCTTGCTAATATTTGTGTAATTTCTCTTTGCTCATTGCTTTTTCATGTTTTTCCAAAGACATCAAGCCAAGTTTTTTCAGTTTTCAAAGAAATAATAGAAAATATGTTATTGTAGGAAATTCTTTTTGTTGGGCTATTCTGATTAAAATTAGTAATTCTGAAACTGGGGGTGTACACTTAGTGATGACTCATTACACTGTGGGAATCCAGAACTTTATGTTTATTCCCCAGAGGAATTATGGGTCTCATTCTAAATCTGTGATGGGAAGTGCCGTCACCCACATTCCCATCCTCCAAAATCCAGGCCAGCTTTCTAGGCTCTCAGCCCAAACGGCAGAGGGAAGATGCGGATAGCTACGTGTGTTCCTGAAAGTCTCAGTGACTCCTTCCAAGTTTTAAAAAAGCCTCTAATTAAAAAGTTTAATAGACGATTAAACCACATCATCCAGTGTGTGTTTCACATTCATTCCTGCACAGCAATCAGAGCAGGAGGTCCTGGATGTGCGGTTTTGCACACACAACCACACATACACAAAATCAACTTTTTATCCTTTTATGTCTTTTGGTTTTTCTGTTATTTCTTCTTTTTCACTCCAAATGTTTTCTCTTTCTCCTTCACCCCCACACCATCACCATCCCCACATCCCCCCTCTGGGTCTGATGATGTCTCCGGCAGGCCGCACATGTGCAGGATTATCAGATGCTTGTAAGAAAGGAGATAGGGTTCCCCTGGCTAATTTTCCTGTTTTTTACCGTCTCGCATCGTGCAATGATCTGTCTCTGCCCAGGGTCAGGCTCAGGTGTCCGGTTACTCGCTCCTGAGGGTCTGTGAGCGGAAAGACTCCCGGGTTAAAACCAATAATCTCTGTCCTGTTCTGCACACTTGCACTGAGGTCTTCTGCCTTCTCTTGAATTAAAGTGGAAGCTCTGCAAGTGACCTTCTGCAGCATTCCTAACAGTCTGTTCGACTGGGCATAGGTGATGAAGTACAGAATTCATCGATGCAACTTGACTGATGCGTGTGTGGTGATGCATCTCGTTTCTAAACCTGACCATGTAATTTTGTTGCCTAAACCTTTTGTATTAAATTAGTAACGCTAATATTCTTTGCTCTGACTTAATTTTACACACACAAAAACACACACACACACACACACACACACACGCACACAAACACACACACACACACACGTAATGAGCGGAAATTGCCACGTCCTCCCTGAGACCCTAGACCCTGAGTCTAGTCTTGTCTAGTCTTTGGTTTGGGAATGTGTTGTTGAAGCAGAGAGAGAGAAGGAGAAATTTGTCAGTGAATGAGATCTTAGGGACTCTCTGATTGAACTTCTGCTAAGCTCTATAGTAGAAAAAGTAGCACTGATAGACAATAAAACGATGTTACTGTTATAAGGAAGAGGGAGCTGTACAAAATGTAACAAAAACAAAACAGAAAGCAACTTGTGAAAAGATCTGACAATTTTGGGTCAGGTGCTAAAAGTTGACAGAAAACTGATCAGATTTCTCCATATGTAGATTTTGCACAAACACTCATTAGAAACACACACACTTACCTTGTCCCAGGACAGCACACACAAACAAACACACACAATCACACGCACACTCACACACACACACACACAGTATACCTCATCCCAGTGACCCTGTATGTAATAAAGACGAAACGGGGATTTGTCTTTAATTATCTTCAAAGTAAAGGGGCTTAGACGGAGCAGCTGAAGCGAGCTAAAAGAAAGCCAACATGCCCCGTCGCTGGCACGGCCCTCAAACTGTCTCTCTGGCTCGGTAACCCGACCCGGGAGGAGCACATTAGAAATGAGAGATAAAGATCAACGGGATTATTAAAAACAAGAACATGTTACATCCTCCTCTACCTACACCCTCCTTCTTTCGAGCATAATCAAGTGATTATTATTATGTCTAGGGCCAGATGAAATCAATGATACATTTTTGCAGTCAGGAAGAGAAGCAGCTAACTGAAGCATTACTGCAACACTGGGCCTGTTGTCTCTTTTTATTTTTACTTCTGCCTCTAATTTCATTTATCTCTGTCTTGATTTTTTAAGTCCTCCCTCTTCTTGTCTTATTCCCAAACCTCAATGTTTTCGGTTTTAAATCCAGCTAACCACAGACGTTTGGCCTGTGGCTTTGTCTTGTTGAATAATCAAATATACAGAAAGGGAGCTGGCATCAGGGTCTGAGAAAATGAACTCGCCTGCACCACGGTCTTGTCATCATGGCGATGGGTGGGATTTTATTGTTTTGAAAGCAACCTAGATACACAGATTCTAAATAAGCGTGATTTCCCAATCTCTTTCCGCACCAGAATGTCAGCTCTTGATTAGGTTTTACTTTGCAGTGCCTCCAGTATGTTGTCTCTTATTTTAGTCCTAAAATTACTCTAATTTATTTATTTTTAAAGTTTTTTATATTCCTCTGTAGCTCCTGATGTAGTCGTCCCTGATGCATTCAAATTTAAAAACTCAAATTTTGTGAAAAGGTTCATATGTATTAGCCTCAGTCTTCTAGATTTTTAAGCTTTTTAAAAAGATTTTCAACATGACCTGGTGTAGCTGTCTGCACTATCTTACATACAACATTTATAACTCACCTGTTAACATTCCATTAAGGCCCAAAGTTGCAAATATTTAAACTTAAGTGACAGGCTGTCTCCCAATAGTGTCCTAGGCTTGTCATTCAGATCCACCCCTCGATCCTTCGCAGCTCAAACCTCTTTTCCAGATATGGTCACTTCTGGCTCCACAAAACCAAGATGGCGACGACTGAAATCCCCAAGCCTCAAGCAAGTGTGCCAGGCGTTAATGCAAATTTAACATAGTGGCCATAAGTAGAATTACACTGTTCAAGTCAGTCCCATGATGCATACTGGCCCAGAAAGACTTTTCCCCATTAACATACATCAGGAAAGAGACCTCTGTAAATCAGTAAATATTTTTTTGTGAGTGTCAAAACCCCTGCGAAACATCTCTTATCATTATTTAGATTTAAAACATCCGGTTCAATAACATTTCGAAATTCTAAAAGAGTCTCAAGATTACATTTTTTAGACCGCCATTCAAGCTAGCGAGGTGCTAATCTGGAAGTCTGTTGCTCTGCCGGCAGAGGTTAGACTTCCCGAATATACATCCATGGAAATCCCGATCTCAAAGCTTCAGTCACAATCTAGTGGGTGACATCTCAGCAGCTATGTCCATTATTTATACGGCCTATATTTCATACAGTTAAAATGCATTATTACATTGAATCTCTGTGTCAGCACCATCGTCCATCTCTAAACTCAATCTTCCAAGCTAACACTTTTTTTACTCTCCATGCTGACAAGAATGCAAAAAAGACTTGCCATTTAAAACAATATGCTTACAAGTAAAATTTGTTGTACTTTTACCATTATGTGGTTTAATACACAGAAATATGGACCTTGGAAGAAAAGTAGTGTTTACCTCCCTGTTTGGGGTTGAAAGGCATTGTTTATGAAGAAAATTAAAGTTGGGAGGTCACAAATGGCATAAATGGCAAAAGACATAAACATACATGCAACCTTGGAGGGGAGTATCATGTTTCAGATGGTGAGCCATCAGGAACAAGAAGGAAAAAAACCAGAAGAAAAACAAAGATGTGTGGGGTAAATACCTCAGGGGGGTGAACAGGGTTCAGTGGGTAATCACAGTTCATCTGGACCCTCCTGAGTGTGTGTACTTGTGTCCGTGCATACGTGTCAGGGAGTGTTTTTGTGCATGTAAGTGTGTGTCAAGAGGAACATTAATGTAAGACTTGACCCCAGGAGGTTGAACTTTCACCTTGAGTTCACCCAGAGGTCATCCAGCTGTGGGCAAGAGTGATGGGAGCTGTCTGGCAGGGTTGAAATGTCGGGTTTGCGCTTGTTAGTAAAGTTTTTGGTGAAGTACTGCTGCAGGTTTGCTAAGTTCCCATGAGAAACAAGATGTATTTTTATTTTTACGGACAGCTCTGCTAACCTGTTGGTCATGAGACAGTTAAAACAGTTAAGTAGTGACATTTCTGTCACAGCAGGAAGAGCACAGGTGTAACTGATATTATTAATGATGACTCTATTCTTGGGAAGTCTCCCAGTGACCAAGCACGCATTATAACATGAGCTTGAAACTGTTACACCTGAATGGAATGCAGCCGTTACTCAGTCACACCTGTGCTTTTCCTGCTATGATGAGTCAAAAATATCAAAGATGTCAGCTGCTATCGCTGTTCTTAAGTTTTCTGCGGTGTTTATGCCTGGGTGCATGCCAGTGGCTGAGCCCTTAAAGTGGCTAATCATTTTCTATCCCCTCTCAAGATAGAAGTACAGTAAATGACATCATGAGTTAATGTTTGTGGTGCAGAGCTGCAGGAAATACCGCTGTGTCCCAGCCTTCCACTGACAGCTTTCTGCTGCAGGGTCAGTGGTCTGACTGCTCTGCTTGAGTGACTCACTCACAGTCTGTCATAGCAGAGTGGTCATGGGCTGTTAGCTTACTGGCTAACAGAAACTAGGTTTTTTAGTGTTTGTCTCCTTTTTTTGTCATCATTCCATCTGAGCACTGAAACTTTGGAGAGCAAAGTTAATGTTGCCAGCATGAATCAGGCATATTTATTTCCTATATTAGTTGGTTGGTTGATATTGTTAATGTGTGATGTAACACAATTCCCAGTGATCATGAACTACTGATTTGCAGGTCAGTAGATGCTTTGTCTTGGTTCCAACTAGGCTGAATTTGGGTGAAAAGTAAAGTGTTTATAGTTGCCTTTTATATGCAGATAATATGAGTGGTCACGCAACAGTATTTAAATGACTGTTTTTCAGTGCAGATCTTATATACACAAAGTCTGACATGCAGCCATCAATACTCAACACATTCTCATCCCAGCTCCTCAAATAAAACCACATGCTCAGTGCTGTTAACATCTACATTTGATGCACTACGTATCCTCCTTCTTCTGTTGTTGATGCTCCGGGACAGCATGTGAATTTACGCTTGTTAGATGCATTGTATGCATTCAAAACACACTTTTGTTTTCATAGGAAATGTACAGTTTCTGCTCGTTAAATGCATGAACTCACAGCGTCTGTGAAACACCTCGTATTTATGTTTCCATGTGCTACAAAGCAAAAAAAAGATGGTTAGGTTTAGAAAAAAAAATTCATGGTTTAGCTCAACATTTTTACAGAAGGTGAATGACAGACTCACAGATGAAAGTCTGGGGTTTGTTGGACCCGTCCACCTCCACTCCCACCGTGTAAGGGGTTTTCACATATTAGGGGCTCCAAAACTACTTGATAGGGCTTTTCAAATTTTATTTTCAATGAAGATTTTGGCTTCCAACAAGTATGAAAACAAAATAATCAAGATAAAACAATTATTGTGCAGCATTTGCCATGATGCCCTTGTTTTGTCTTGTATTATCTATCAAGTGCACCCCTGTCCTTTACAGCAGTGTGTACTTTATTGCTAGATTTGGTGACTTTTCAGACCTTCAAGTGACTTCATTTCTAAAAAAAAAACTCAGTTCCACTGCAGCCGCTGCAGGTGCAACTGTTGGGCTCTACCTCTCATTATGGTACAAGGCTACTAACATTTAATCTACGACAGCATCAATCCAGAGAGTCGATTCTCAAAAAGAGACAAACAGGCGATTCCTTTTCCCCACAGGGTTTAGGAAAGCTCCCATTGCAGATTAAGAGTGTGCCAAATTAGAGAATGCTGAATTCAAAATCAAATTAATAGTTAGAAACCAGGATCTCCAGTATTTGGATCAAGTAGATCATCACAAACATTTTAGTGAACAGATCTTATTAATGTGTCTGACAAATCTCCACCATCCAACATTTTGGTAAGTATATTTACATCTAAAATTGAACCTGAATTTAGCAGATGTTAATGACTTGATGTTAAAGGCCAAAGGTCATCCCTAAAGGACAATATAGTGTCACCAACCCAATGCGTATATAGATATATAGCTAATATGTCAAAAAGAAATTGTATTTAAGTACATTACAAAGCAATAATACTACATACAGTAAGTTACAGTAAGTAACTTAAGATAAACAAATACAGTTTATTTTAAGGAATGGATTATTTTCTTCTGTATCTCTTTGGATCCATAGCAGCCATAGATTGCGAGAGAGGTGAGGGAATGTAATCTGATCCTCAGTCCAAGTTGCTCTGGAATTCCTCTCTGTCTAAGTCTGTTCTGAGCCGTACTAAAAGAACTGAGACGTCCTCCAGGATGCGTTCATTTTCAAGGTCACATGAGGACAGATGACACCGCAAATGTGAAATAAGAGATGTGCGATCCACCTCATATCTCATTCACTTGTCTCCTTCGTGTGCCTGTTTCCTGTCAGTGTCTAGCTCACTACAGGCACACAACGAGCCATCTACATCTATTAGACCTTATTCAGCTGATGTGTTGTGGAGCCTGTCTGTGCTCTGTAAGGAATGTATCAGTGCCACCAAAGGTCACACAACTATGTAGGACAAGGAAACAAACTACTGTAAACACATTTGTTATCAGGATGTGACAGTTTTTTCATCCATAAACAGCTGTCAACTTTGATATGTCCTGCTTAAATCGTGAGCCCATCAACACTCACCTTTTAGACTACAGGGTATTTTTGGTCAGTTGAATTTTGCATTTATATCAATTTTTTAATTAAAGATTAAAAAATAAAAAAAAAAGTTCACTGACACCAAAAAGAAAATAACTAAAGAACAAGAGGATCTAAATAAACAGATGATTTTAAGTGTAAGGTAACTAACTAAGCACAGAAAAAATCTTATTAGAGACATGGGTGGAAACATAAGGATTTGGCAGAACAGAGGCAGTTCTCTGGGAATGAAATTGAACACTACATGACATGATTTCTGGCAAATCAAATTTTGTTTTTTAGACTATTATTTAGTCACTTTAGGATTTTGCAAAGTTGCAAACACAACAGTTAACACACATCCAGACAGTCCCTGTAAATCCTCTGGAACCTCTACAGGGAATTTGACTTTTTAAAACATGAAATTATATTTCATTGTAGAGCTACATGCAGCGTATTGAAGACGTCGACTACCAATATTATATATTTAAAATTTTGAAAGAAAACTTCCAAGAATTTGTCCTTTTGCTAGCAGGACAAGAATATTGGCCTTAATTTTATGGAAAAAAAACCCCCAAACAAAACAAAACAAAAAAAAAATCAAAGGAGACCAATTTTCATGCCCAGAGTGGAAAACAGCAAATTTTGCACATTTGGTTTTGGAGAGGATATTATAAACTACATCCTCTTTGCTGTTTAGATACATTCCTTTAATTAGTGTCCCCTGCACATACCTTTTAAGATGTGGAGAAAAGCCAAATCTTTTTTGGAGGTGAAATACATGCTTGCTAATGGCAATGTTTCCCAACTAACACTTTGATTTAAATGCTTCTGATAAATACTAAGTGTTTTTCTTAATGTCAATAGTGTCACTGTTTTGGCTCCACAGATGAACACTAACTGCAAAGTTTTCTTCAAAGTATTCTGCATAAAACACAGGAAAGCGAGGAAGAACGCCCAGTCGTTGCTAACCACAAGAGTTTGCACAGAGGCCAAATCTGGATAAATCACTGTGGAGAAGAATTATAGGTGCGATTAGAACATGTTTTTGGCCAAAAGTAGCTTGCGTCTCGAACGTTTAGTTTTATTTCAGGCCAGATTCGTCATAAAACCTCTGACTTCTCCTGGACTGCCACTCGACTACGCACTTACCCTTTATCCTTTGAGATTTATCACCTCCCACCTTTTTAAGTACTGATGTGAACATTTATGTATGAGTGTGTGGTCCAATAACCTTATTTTTCTAAACACTTCTCAAAATTTTCTGCTTTTTTGCAACAAATACTCAACCCAGTTATAATTGACTGTTTTACTTCACACAACAGATCTCAGTGTTACATTTATTCTTATGCCAGCATCGGACTTCCCCCTGACCCACACATTTACCTCCTTACCTCAAAATGCTTATCAGCCTCTAAACTCTTAGACTATGATGTCATCACTGAGCATCCACACAGGAAACAGTTACTTATGAGGGTTCATTGAAACAATAAAACAGAAACAATAAAAAAAAGCCCCGCACGGTAAAAACGCCCGGCAAATAATCACAGACATCTTATTTTAAGATGTAGGACAGATGACATCATTTAACCCGGTCAGTCAACCCTCACACTTTGGTTGTAGTTCCTGGTGATGAGGATGAGCTACAGGAGAGTGCAGGGGACATATGAGTCACTGTGCTTTGATGGAAAGATGTAGGGAACTGATAAATGTGTCAACAGTGGATTTGGTTTGTTCTCTAGGTGATATCATAATGATGATAAAAATAAAACTACATCATTTGGCACTTTTTTTCTAAAGTGACACACACTCCTAATAGCTTGTGTTTCTGACACTGCAGTCATTAAAGTAACATGTTGGCATTGTACATACAAACCATATTTGTTAAATTTCTGCCATATCAACATTTCCAAAGTGACTCGTTCTGATTACATGTGGATGAGCTCAGATTGCCATCAACGAGAGGAGGAGATGGTGGATGGCTTGACACCTAGGTGAGAGGATGGTAGAATTAAATTCCCCCCTTGCAGTTTGCAGTGCATACATGACTGACTTTTCTCACCATCTACTGTATGTTGTAGCTGAAAAAAAAACAAGGCTAACTGTCTACAGCCATGCTTTCAGCTGTGCCAACACCAGCATGCTAACAGGCTCACAATTTAAGTTTAGCATGCAACATACTAAAGTAAAATTGTCAACATAGTAAACATTTGGAAATTAGCTTGAAACGTAGATTACAGCCGGGTTTGATGGGAATTATATCAGTTTTGCAGGTTTTAGGTCATAAACCCAAATATTGTGCAAATTGATATTTGCAGAAAATATCATGACATCCAATCCAATAGTCTGGATAAAAGTGATTCTTCAAACGTTAGTGGCTTTAGAAGGATGAACAGTGCTAACCAGGGTTCAAAATACTTTTTTTTCTAGTGTTTCCCTTAACCTGCTGTTTTCTGTCTTGCTGACAACAAAATGCTGTTATTGCTTTTAGACAGTAAAAAGTTCAGATGAGGATGCCAAGAACTTAACACGCTTGTTTTTTTGTGTCACATTCCTAAACAAAACATACTACCTTTGTTCGGTGTGTGCCACCTTTCTCCCGCTGTAACTGAACTGTGAGGAGTGTGTTGGCTGCTGTGCCAAGGCTGTGTTTTCCAATGTATCGTAAACTGTCCTCAGTGCATGACAGTGGCCGCAGGGTGCCCTGTAAAGAGACCCGGGGACGTCAATTGTGTGCCAAAGCATTATGGTATGTGGCATAGGGTATGTGAGGCTAATAACCACATATTGGCCTTTGTACGAGATTCCTGAAGGCCGACTGTGTGTTGTGTGTGGCAGTGAACATGCACTAGTTTGCTCCTAGTTTGTACTTGGCGTTCTCATGTCCATTGTTCTGTGGTTGGCACTGACCTGGTTGTTTTTGTGTGCAGCATCTCTCATTATAAGAGAAGAGAGGCTCAGCACTACTGGGTGTTTTCTCTCTTTTTTTTTTAGTAAGCAGTGGCTTGGCACTTTATAACTCTGTGTGTGTTAATGGAGAGATGAAAGCAACCAAGCAACTAATCTTGGAGGGATGCGATCAGACACAAACATGCACATATACCCCCAGAGAGGAAGATTCCTAAAATACCAGGCTGCTTCCAGTGAAGAGCGATAACAAGCAGCGGTGGTAGTCGGCACACAAATGCAAAAGCATGCACACGCAGGTGGGCAAGTCAGGTCATCTGGGATGAGTTAATACTCTCCAGGATCATTTTCTCCACTGCTGCTGTTTAACTCTTTGCCAGCTGGCCTCAAACCAGCGTCAAAGGAGACAATCGGCCTCCCTGGCGAGACAGACAGGAAGGAATCATTGACACCTGATTCATGAGAGGGAGTATCTGATCAAATATGACGGTTTGAGATAATAGCTCATGTAAGGATTTAATCAGAGAAAGAGCGGGTTTATGCGGGCAATTCAGGCAGCTACCCTCCACTGGTGTAAGCTGAGATAAAGATGTAAAACCATACAGAACCATGTTTATGTTGGAACAATGCAGCAGTATTGACATAAACTGAGGAAAATAATGTAATGATAAACTCAGCTCATGCAAAGCAGGTAAAATAACAGCTTGTTTGCAATCAGTGGACATTTAGAATGCCTTCATGCAGTGGAAATATACATTTTAATGTATGGAACTTCATGGATGCTTCAATTCTGAGCAACTTACAATAGATCATTTTCTACGCTTTTAGCTATCCTAGACTCAATATTCTGTAATTTGTGCTCATGCTTGCTGCAGCACATTTGTTAGATATGCTGAAAGTGCATTAGCAGTGCCTGGCCATTGAGCCATCTCTCTTCAGCTGTCTGGACAAACCTGAGACGGCATGGTGCCCATCCGTCTGTCTTTCTTTCTGTCCCTCCTTTCGGGAGACAAGAAATTAAAGGTCTTAAGAAATTTGTTTAAATAAAGCATGTTTTAACTGTTCTTTTTTCTTTTTTGTTCTGTCATCTGTTATGGGCCATGTTTAACATTGTCTGTAGATGAAGACACATTAATGCAACGATTCTAATGTTTGGAAAGATAAATATCTGTCCAGTCACATGTTAAATGTTTTGCCACATCAGAGCTTATTCGGCAAAGGTGTTTTCATATCCCATTTATCTCTTAGACCCTTTTTTGACAAAGGTGAAAACCACCTCAAGGGAGCTTAACAAGTTTTTTGCACAATCGATGGAGTATTAGTGAATTTTTGCTATTTTCATACAGCTTTTCGGATGCGATAATTCAAAATATGCATAAAAATACATTTGTGGAGACAGCTATTGGCTTTGGATGTATTCAGTGAGTACAGCTGCTCATCTAGACGTCTTTACTTGCTTTTACCATCAGATAAAAGATTGCCTTTATGTTACATTGCATTGTGATTTCCAGCACTGGCTACTGTATTCTATAGCTGATTTATTGGCTGGTGTGAAGGGCCATTTTCCAATCTTTACCACTGAGAACTTTCATGGTTTGTAATCATCCAAATCTCCTATGTATAAATCTGTCCCCAGGCTTTGTCTGAGCCAGACTTTTTTTTCTTTATTTCTGGCTGGATGATGTACTGGATACTGTCAGTACAGATAACACTCACAGGCATACAGGACAGCATGTTATTCCTAATTAAAAAGAAAAAAAGCACTAAGGGAAAAATCCTTGTTTTTACAATTAACATGCCAAACCTACTGTAGATAATTGTGAAAATCTTTTTTTTTTTTTTAGCATTTTGTTCCCATAAACCACATCATCCAATAGGTATTTTTTGCAGCAGACATTATGACTCGTCATCTTAGGAGAAGCACAGGTGTTACTAATAACATTACCCATGACTCCGTTCTGTCAAGTGTCCCAGTTGCCGTGGTCGTGTGACAGTGAGCCAACATGCATGAAACTAAAGCAGCTAAATGAAATTCAGCCACCAATAATCATTATCCTCCTGTGTCATGTCAAAATTTCTGAGATGTCTGTCCATAAGCGTCTACAGTGTTTGTTTCACCTGCTCCAAAATGATCTGCTGAATCATGCTGGATTGGCAAAAAACAGGCTCTGTGATTGAGTCATATAGCATGGCCTTTCATTGTTTCCAATGTTTTCCTCTGATGGTTTGGGCTCTTTTTTTAGTTAGTCTATTGGTTTGTCGTTTGGTCTCCGTGTCCAAATCTTGGCCTTTGGTATGGATAGTCATGGTTTTGACATGCTAAAACCCTTTTTTTTTTTAACCAATGGCATTCATACCACAGAGTGAACCCTTTTTAATGTTGCACATTCACTTTAAGTAAGGCTAAAATTTAATAAACTGATTTCATGCCCTTAAGGTAATAAAGCCTTATTTTTTCACCACATGACCTTTTTTGTGGTGCCACCTTCAATATAAACTTTAAGGGTGTAATATATATTGCAGCCTCTAGGGGCCACATTAAGCCTTTAATTTGACTAAGAGGCCACATTACGTTGAGTCATGGTCTACCTGTGACATTTGGATATTTGAGAAGTTGTCTGGAAGGGAACAGACATTGCAAAATGAAGTTAGTGTTTCCTGTTGAGAGACATTTAAGCTGCCATTGACAGTTGTCAAATGTAACAGGCCACCTGGAAGGAAATAGGAACAACAAAGGTACAGCCCAAAATGATGACACCATTTCGTACATTATGACATATGATTGACAAATATGTTTGTCAGAGTTTGATGGCTTTTATACTCAGTTCAGTTCTGCCAACACCAAATGTGAAATTCACACTGTCAAGACATGAAAACAAATATGTCATTGATCTAGGCCTTCAAAATATATTCATACCGATATACATGGTATAACATCTGCAAATATTCTTGAATGTGTAGAAAAGACATGGCTAACCAAAGTACATATACTACATGGAGATACTTATCTCTGTAATGATGCATGCAATTATGCTGCAATGAGCTCATCTTGAAATGGGATATTAAAAGATTTGGAATTATTGGGTGATAGTCAACTTTTCTGGCACAATTCGGAAGTTACCCTTTCACATTTTGTGAGAATATTATTGATTCATGTTGTGTTTCCTACTTTCTACACAGTCCCTGGTTTCCCTTGAGTTCTGTGTGTTTTGAAGTTTATCTCACGGAGACTTGTTCAGGACGTGAACATTTAATTGCAAAGCTTAATGTTAAGGTCATTGCCATGTAGCAGTGTGACTTGTTTTGATGGTGCATTCATAGACATCCCTAACCTTTGGTCATCGATGGTCACACACCAAAAGACCATGTTATCAGTAAATCAAGTCCAGAAGACAAACAATCTTGTATACAGGATAATAAACACAGGACGCCATTTTTAAACTTCTACAATTGAAAGGAGCATTTTCCACCCTGATGACGTCGTTGGGAGCAAGGGTCTGCACAGTAGCAATTTCTACAATATCAACTTTTGGACCCATATGCTTTTCCCATGAATTGCAAGCAGCACCTCTGGCTGCGAGCACATCACTTACATACACAGATGTCAGTCATGTTGTAAAATCCCTTTTTGGTAGCATAAAATAACTGATTAAAATCAAACTTATAAGAAAAACGAACACTTGACCATACGTGATAAGAAATACCTAAATGACAAAAGCATCTTTGGGTACTGTTTATTTGCCGTGTACTATGAGTTTTAAGTTTGGCCCATGTCCCATTCACCAACACAGCGGGGGCAGGGTTTATGCTGCCAGGTTATAGTTGGCGATTGAGATGTTTTTGCTTCATTTTGGGGGAGCTGTCACATCATCCATCTGACATTGAGTCTATGGTTGAAAACAACTTGCTTCAGATGCATTTAATTCAAATAGGAGATTCCATTGGCCTGTCAGAACCACAGAGGAGAACCAGAGCCATGCAAATAAGACAGAAGCACTTCTACCGTGAAGCAGCTGACACGTAATTTGTTGAGAACTGATTGTTGTGGTGGAAAAGATGAGACATTAGAGTCAGTCGGGCTGGTATGATGCTTTGAATGTAACTTAATTAGCTGTTTGTCTATGTTGATGGCCGACTGTTTTTTTTTTAGTTAACAAGCATGGCGTATGATAGAAGGGAGAGAGTGAGCTATGCGTGTCTAATGACCGTAGCACTTATAGCCAACCAGCTGGCACAAACCTGTATGCTGTAATATCTGCAGCCAGTAACCCACTGGCACTACCAAGCAACTGTCGTCATTCTCTTTATGAAGCATGGACGCCATCGCATTGCAGCAGACAAACACAGCGAGCGTGTCGAGCTGTCAGTCACATTAACAAGCCAGTAAAATCCCACCCTGGCTGTTGCAGGGGCGGGACCCTGGGTAGGGGGTTGTTGCCCTGTTAAAGTTAATGAGAGCTCATATCTTTTACTGGCAAATTTTCACCTGCATGGCATGGGGCTCCGAACACCGGAGTGTGTCTCTGTTCCAAACACCGCTGCTACTGCATTTTGTTAATGAACGGATGACGCAAGTGTGTTGTGTATGGTGTATGTAGGTGTGAACAGGCGGTTGTTTTCATAATTCCTCGGTCCCCATGGTGTCACTAATTCTGTGCAATGATGCAAGCTGCCTCTTTTATATCTGAGGTGGGAAAAAAACACATTTTACTCAGTGTTGAGATGAAAAACAGTATAAAGCACAAATGATTAACACATGTCAGAATGCTACAGTATGTCTCATTTCAGCTTTACACTGCTCATGTTGACTGATTTATGTGCAAAGCTTATGCTGCTAAAGTGTTTAACTCGTGATTTGAAAGATAATAAACACCAGGCAACCTTTTATATGTATATTGGTGAACGGTACTATGGTAAAGTTTGAACATTTTTCATTACTAGTGCCAATAAATTAATCAGTATAATAACTGTATCATTTTATTTTGGCATTATTGCGGTTGTCTGCAGATTAAATAAACACAATTTAGGATCCAACCAGACATCCCTACATTCACTACATGACATTTGTTTTTGGGTTATCCATTCCTATGTATATAGATCCCATTCTTGGGAACGTGATATCTCAAGAACACCTTGAGGAAATATCTTCAAATTTGGCACAAACATCCACTTGGACTCAACAATAAACTGATTAGATTTTGGTTGCTAAAGGTCAATGTCACTGTAACCTAGTCTGTCATTATTCAATGTCTTTACTTCAACATCAAATGAAATCGGTTTCATTTCTGTAATTTCTCATCGAGAATATCACTTTGATGGATCTACATAAAGGTACAGTACCCTAGCCATTCTAAAAAAACTGCCCTGCATCAGAAGATTTTGATGTTGCATTTCCAATATTGGTATTGAATAAATAATGAGGAGAGCCACCACAAACTGTAAATAGTGTATGAGAGCAATGCTGCAGTAGTCTAGTAGTTTGATGGTGACCCATTCCTATGTCAATGGGTTCCCAGTTCCCACCCTCATGTTTGTGTTGAATATCTTTGTGAATTTGTCAGACAAAGTAGAACAAAGGTGAATCTGTCATGCAAGTTCCTCAGAGTCTGTCAAGAGATTTCACGGGAGAAAATACAGGCTTAAATTTGTGTGTTGAGTGGGCTTCAATTGAAGTGAATGGGAAGCGTCATTTCAACATAACCTCATTTATCTTTCAGTCTGCAGAATTTGTGCTGTTTGAGTGCACTCTACATCACCTGTACATTAGTCTGATCCCTTGCTCTGTTATTATCTTTGGAAAAGTATTTAAATGGTCATCAAAAATTGATTTTCCATCCTACATCAGATTACGTGCTTCAGAGCAGCTTAGCTCAGGCTTCTGCGCCTTTTATGTACTCGTGGGGACCGGAGTTGATACCATATCATTTTGCTGTTGAATGTGGGACAAGATAAATAGTTGTCATCTTTACTGGATAGATGGTGAAATCTGTGGTCTGAATTTCCTTGGCTGACTATGACGGTTACCCTGACAACCAGGAAATGTTTTCAATAAAGACAACATTGTGGTTTTTCATCTCTTACTTTGTTGCCACAGTGTGTGCGTATGTGTGTCCATGCATGTGCACCGTTGTGTGTGTGCCTGCCCGTGTTTGGATGTGTACGTGCCATCCATTCCCAGGTATTCGGGGCGCCACACTGACCAAACAAACCTGTTGAGGGAGACGTGTGACAGAACGTCCACATGGAAACCTGACCCTCTGTTTGTAGGAGAAGCCAAACAGGCTGTGTTCACCATCCACTCTGCTGTTATCTGAGAGAATCTGATCTTAGCGTGTGGTGGAGGGGGGAATGCGGCTCAGCCTGACTGAGGTATCCCAACCACACACAATGAGGCCTCGACGCCCGACACAGAAGAGGAACACTGCCAGCTATGGTTTATTATTTTCTTTATTCTGTCATCTTTGTGAAATGACGGGTGACATAAAGGATTGAGGACAGCAATGTGGAAATGAGATTCACTGCTTGAGAAGTGGCGGAAATTGGGGGGAAACTACATTTGGACTGACAAAGGATTACAAGCTCGCCAAGATCAGTCAAAACTTTCACTGAGTGCAGTCATTTGTATGTAGAGAAGTGTGCTGCTTCCATTTGAAGTTCTCTTTGTTGAAAGGTTCTTTCATGACAATTAGCACATTTCTCATGACGATATATATTGTTATAAAGGGATCTTTGCTTTAGATTGGAAAAAAAAATCCTAATGCTGATTTCTTTCACTCGATGATGTCACTATAAAGGCCTTTAATGACGTCTAAGCATATGACAATGAGAGCATTACTTTTTATGCCTCTGTGCTAGAGATAGCCATTGCCAAAGGCCTTATGTTTACGGGTTGTCCTTCCTTCCCATTGTCTTCAACACAATAGCTCAAGAACACTTGAGGAAATTCCTTGACATTTGGTACAAACATCCATTTGGACTGAATGTTGAATTGATTTGATTTTGGTGGTCAAAAGTCAAGGTCACCTTGTGTGCATCTTATTCTTGTGAATGCGATATATAGAGCACCTTGAGGGAATTTCTCTTAATTTGGCACAAACATTCACTTGGATATAAGGATGAACTTTTTAGATTTTGGTGGTCAAAAGTCAAGGTCATATTCATAACATTACTTGTAGATATTTATCTCAACCCTGCCTGACCCGTCAGGTCCCATGTGGCTCGAGTTGAGTATACATACTCTAGAATAGACTAAATCTTCTGATCAGAGTCAAAGTGAAGACATTTTTACTAACAGAAGTTACATTTCCATCCATCCTTTGGTTAAAAAAAGGAATCAATCACCTGTTAGTGGGCATTTTATGGGCATTCAATTTACCAAGTTTAAAAGGGGAGGTTGCCAAGAACTTCAACCACAGCACAGCATGCTTGGAGGATCAGGACGGCACACTGCAGACTCAGGTAGCAATGGTTTACAGAAGGAGCAGAATGCCTGTTTGTTTAAGGCTGTTGGTTATGGAGCATGACCAGAGAGACTCTTAACCACATTCCTTTCTCTTTTCCCCTCTCTCACTTTGCCTGTGTCTTTGTGGCAAGTGGCTGTGCTCAACTCTAAACATACCTGTTTACGGTTGGTGACTGTTCCTATCGGTTGTAGGCTGTAACCGATATCTGAAACTGTAACTGAGATGTTGAAGTTACCAAAGAGAAACAAAAGATTGCATTTGTTTTTCCTCTTGGTTTCAAACAGACAAATCACAGTGAAGTCTACCAGCACAAACCACAAGACAGAACCAAAGCTTAAAGTACCACAAAATACTGTTCCGCTACGACACTGTGGCTCAAGTCAATACCAAATCTTTCTGTTATGTCTCCTTGTCCGTCATGTTAATGCAGTAAGTCGTCATGGTACATTAAATTTAAAACAAACTCAAATTAATGATGTAAGGTTTACATGTTGGCATGGTGATAGTTACAGAGTTAGGTTTCCTTAGAGTCTGATACAAATGGGCTATATGTTCACACATATAGCATCATCTCTCATTCCACAAACTGACTTATGAGGACTTGTGACTTATTTCACTCCATTTGAAAAATATATATTGTACTTTTGACTTTACTGCATTTTTGTGATGGTTCCCATTACTCTTTACATAGCGGCTTTGTAGCCAGTGGATTGATTTCCTTTTCTAAAATGTGATAGGCCACATGCTGTGTTTGTCACAGTAGAAAAACCAGTCACAGTAAACTACTCCCCCTATGTCTGTCACTCAAGTTCAGGGTGCTTGCTGCATTTTTGAACAATTTATTTTTGAACGATGCAGTGATAATGATACATAAAGATGAGGGTTCCTCTCCACCAGAACACCCAACAGTCAGTGTCTAAGGTTTTTGACAGGATTAAGATTCCTTTTAAATGTTTGCATTGCTTAACTTAATTACTGCCCACAAAAAATGCTCTTAAACCTGAAAGAGCATGTTGAGGTAGTAACCTTTTGTTAATTCCAGATAAACATTTTAGACAAAGTTGTCTGTCCTGGTAGTAGTTGCACTTTTTGTGCTACGATTGGTTGGATTCACCCCCCAAGTTGGGACCGGATGCTACATAAATCTAGCAGGTTATGACAGAGTCATTACATTTTGTAAATACATTAAAAAGAAAGTGAACTTTTGTGAGAATTTTTAAAGCAAGTACTCCAGTTATTTAAATTTGACTGACCAGCTGTATTCAAGAAATGTTTGATCAGGAGTATCAATACTTAGTATGGAGTTGGTTATTCTGTCCACCACTGCATGTATGTTTGTACTTTAATTCAAACATATTGTAATAGCCTTTAACTTAGTAAGTAAAACCATGTGTCCATTTTTATTATTCTGTTCTCCCTCTCTAAATTCTGACATTTTTTTCGAGTTATTTTGATTCCAGTCAGAGCTGTACAGATCAATGGATAAGAGGAGAAGCAGACTGCAGAGTGAGTAGATGCAAACTTTTAGACCCGGCACGATGAACAATTAAGTTTTACTTTAACATCCCTTAGAGTTTTACTGTGCTGTCTGTGACAATACGACGCCCGGCACTCCAAAAGTGTGTTGCTAGAAAATCTATTTGTGGCCGGAAATATTTTGATTGTGGCAACCCACCACAAATAAATGAATTGTGGGAAACCCTGGTTACATTTGGCGTCACAAACGCACCAGAAAACAGGTTAGTAAACAGAAATTATTTTAAAGAAGAAGAAGAAAAGAAAAAAAACTAGAAAGAAAGTAAAAAAATAAACAAAACAAGAAAACAACATGGAAAAAACACGGAAATGCTTTAAAAATTGTAATAATTTTGTAACATAATATGTAATTATGATAATCATAAATCTTGTTTACTCCTTTTTTTCTTCCCTTTTATTTTTTCCTAGACATTCTTCCCTAGCTTTTAAAAAATCAAGTAATATTTCTTAATAATTTGCTAATTGCCTTTTTTCCCCGGGGATCAAAGGTGTTAATTACTTGTGAAAAGTGTTTGAAAGCAGCACAAGAAAAGTGACGTTGCTCCAGGTTTCAAAGAGTTAAGGGATCACCAAAGATCTTACAATTTATTCCAGTAGAGAAAATAAATGTTTGTACCAAATTTCAGTCCAATATCAGTCCAATAGTTGTTAGGACATTTCACTCTGAACCACAAATGTAAATGGTTGGGAAAATAGTCACAGATTGGCAACGTCAGTAGTACCTAATCCTCTGTACCAAATTTCATTGCAATCCATCCAGTGCTTGTTGAGATATTTCAGTTTGGACCAAAGCTGTTGATAGACTAACCAAAGTGCCATCTATGATTCACACCAGTGTGGCTAAAAAAGCTGGGGTAAAGGTGACTCTATTTCCTCTTCTTTTTCATACGTGACTTTCTCCCAGTGGTAAAAAGCCATCATGTCGTGTATTGCCACTGTTTTGCAAAGCTGCTCCGCTGTTGCTACAGCTGATCCCTTGTTACTGAACCCACGTAATACCATGTAATATTATGTCTTTGTACGCTCGCTGCAGCTCAGCGGTCGCATTTGATTCACTTGTTTTCCACACTGCATGGTGCCAGCACTATGGTTAGCAGCAGAACGCTCTCGAGGGGCATGACTCTCTTTGGTTTTGGACCCGAGCAGCCTTACTTCCATTTAATGAGGCCCGTCTTTAAAAATGAGAGACAGAGAAAGAGAGTGAGAGAAACTTATCCCCAGCTCTGTTCTGTCTGAACAGCTGCATCTGTGAATTTCGCCTCTGATGGCGCTGCGGTTTTGGGAGTCGTGCCCTTTAGACACTCTACCTCTGCTCCGATGTTTGATGGCAGCTCATCTGAGACAGAGTGAGAGAAAGAGTGAGATACACACTACTGGCAAAAAGCTACATGCACTCTTACATAATAATTGATAGCACATAGTTAAAAACACAAAATGGCACTTATTAGGTAACTTACTGAAAGTCCTCAGTTGCAAACACTTACGCAGACCAAATTATCAATAATTAGGAAGCGGGGCACGATGAACTTTATGCAATGACTATCCCCAGAAAGGACGTTTTGAAATATAACTACACGAGCACTAAATGGCACCCGGCCTCGCCACAGTAACCAAAACACCACGCAACATTTAGCCTCCAGCTCTGCCAGAAAGTCTCAGCGCAGGACTGATACCCAAGACCAGACACATGCAGGAGAGCAGCATGGAGAAATAATCATCGGAGGAAAAAGAAGAAGGAATTGGAGGAGATGAGAGAAGTAATAAAACTGAAGCATGGTGTCGCAGCCAGGGCTTGTGGTTAGGCTGAGGTAGAGGCATTGAAAACAAATTTAGGGAGCACTTTTTTGTGAGCGTGGAGCTCGATGTTGTATCTGATCCGGATGATAACACGGGGGTTTAATGAGCCTTTGGGGTTCATAGCACCTGACCTTTCCCCATGTTTTATTGGTCTTCGCGGTTCAACTGATGAAATGGTACTTATGGCACGTTGTGGTTCTCTGTGGTACACTTTGAGGGTTACTTGTGGTACTTTTTCCCTCCTTGTTTTTCATCCCAAGGCATCTTTTTTTCACCATTTAAAAGGGTTGTATTCACTTTTGTATCTACTGTATAACCTTTGTAGTAGAAGTCAATCATTGTAGCTCCTGCTCACAGCTGATAGACAAAGGGAGGAGGTGCAGACAAAAAATAACTGGAGGGCAACAGATAAATGAGAGAAAAGGGCTCACTCAGGAAAGAGGAGTGTAGGAAGGGAGGGAGGTACAAATAGAGTCAAGGCCAGACAGACAGAGGGAGGAGAGGAAGCACTTCTAGCTGTTGGTCCAGAGCAGGGAGTTATTTGACCTTGGCATGACATCTTAGGCAGGAGCAGGACCTTCCTTACCTTTTAGCTTTTCATTGCCACTCTTTCTTTCTCATTCTGTTGCTTCTGTATAAAGGTCCAGTCACATCAGCATTTAACATTTTCAGGGAAATTAATTCATTTCATTTCATTCATTTTCACTGCCGCAGAAGAGGATGAAGAAGATGATCCGGCCCGTGTTATATATATGTGTGTTACCTTGTCGAATATTGGCTCCCCTCTGTTAATGTATAGCGCCCCCCTTGGTGGTCATGGTTAGGGCTAAGGGTTTGGGTCAGGTTTAGGTGGAGAGGAAACACATATCGACGGGGAAAAAGACCTCGACACAGTACTGGAGTCAGTGGATACAGCGTGGACGTTACAGTCTCATTGAATTAGTGTGTAAAAAATCACAGAGATGGCAGAAGCTCTGGGAAAACAACCGTTATCCCCATCACAAGCAGCAAAAGTAGAGTAAATATTGGTGTGGCTTTCCAACGCTGGATACCGTTCTTGGAGAGTATAAGGATGCAGTTTGATGCTGAACTCATAACGTGTCTTTTAGACTGGTAATATCTAATGTCGGCTATTTCCTGAAACATATCTTAGGTGTAACTAACGACAACACAAACTGTAGGCTTAGAGTTTGCTATAAACTTTTCAAATGGCGTGATGTGACTGTTTTCTTGTTACCGTGGCCTTACTAAAACTGAGCTAAGTAAGCTATAAAGTAAACTATACACAAACACCACATAAAGATCATAAGATAGCAGCCTTATTTTGACCGGCTGTATTTTTGCTTTGCTGTCAGTTATGAGTTTGAATTTGTGACTGGTGACTGTAAATTGTGGTTGTATGGGCACAGTAGTAGACAGAAAGGGTGAATTACTGCCCTCTATTCTGTTGGACTGGGTGGCTGGAAAATACAAATAGTTCCTTTAATTATTGCAACGAACCTTTTTCCTGATAATATCTAGTATCTAGTACCCAACACCTGCACAGCATAGTATTTGGTAGTGTGCCTGTACTGCATAGCTTTCAGAGACACTCCTGGGCTGTAAAATCAAAAGTGTTTCTCTGTTGGGCTGTGAGAATGTAGGAGGGTTTCTATTATAGCAGGACCGATTTCTTCTTACATGGGAACATTTTGTGTTAAAATACTTTTTTCTTCTGGTAATACCAAAACATGGAAAATATAGATATTTCTCACCATTAAACATATATGCCATTCTATATTTGTGAATGATCACTCCTACGTCATTAACACCGGAAACTTTATGCAATTCACTGGGAGGTTGGCAGGATGACGGCTGAGCAGCGAGCCCCGTGGGGAGCCCTGGGTTAACCACTAACAACCAGAGGCTTTCCAACGCAGACCATGCTGCGCTTTAAACAGCCACTTCGCCAGCACAGTGATGGACGTATGGTGCCAGCCGGGAGGGCCGTGCTAGCTGGGCAGCCACCAGTATTCATTGTTCACACATATGAAAGGCAAAAGGGAACGGACAGCTCCAAGAAAATACATTATGGAGTGGTATTAAAGAAAACACAGTTGGAAAATACCCAAGGACAAGTGAAAAAAATTCCTTTTTTCCATCCACTTTCTGTCTCTGTCAGCCTCCTTTTCCTTTATCTCTCCATCCAACAAAGCTGGGAACACAGTGGAGTGGCAGAAAAGGGGAGAGAAAGTGAAGCCATGTCTCAGTAAGAGCGGCGCTCAAGTTCATAATCAGCCGAATCAACTTTATGCTTACTGACGGGCTGTTCCACTGAAAGCTGTGTTCCCTGCCAGGGGTGTGTGGGTGAGATTGAGCCAGGACGACAATAAAAACCATTGTTGCGTTTGTTTAGACAGCCCGTCCAAGTTCAACCCTCCCCTTTTTTTTCCCCAGGTTTGCCGGCCCAATAATGGCACCTAATTTGTACGGAAGTCGGGAGAAATCAGCAAAACCTAAAAGACGAGCGCTTTCTTGAGGCACCTTATTTCCTCATGCTTGCATCCTGTTGTCGTGTGTCAGAGTTCTTTCTGTCCTTGGACTCTGGGACATGTGGTGATTTAAATGTTGCTGAAATAGAGTGCCATTTAGAGCTGTTGTCTGCCAGGGAAGTGTCTGCTCTAACGGGGCTGTCTATGCCGTAAACATAGAAGGGAGAGGGATGCAATTAGAAGAGGTGAGAAAGAACCAGAGTTGGGAGAAGATTACATCCAATCATGGAGACAACCATGGACTACACCTTATCCAGTCCTTCACCAACATCCTTCCCACTCTCTTTGTCTTACCAGCTCACTGGATCCCATTTTCCCTCATTCTGTCATCCATCCATATGCCTGTGCCAGCTGTAAGGAACTGACAGGGCAGCGAGCTGAGTGGGATTTTCCCAGTAACATTAGCCTCTCAGAGGACAAGGTGAGATTGGCGGGCAGAATGACTATCTGTCTAGCTGTCCGTCTGGGTCAGTCTCGCTGTCAGTCCTGCGCCACTTGGCTTTAAACCCCCATGTAGCTCCACTACGAATTCATATTCATCATCGAGATATATGAGATGCCTCTCCACAGCGGACTGAGAGAAGAAGATGAATAGGATGAGGATAAAAATGACTCTGAAACTTTCCGTTTGTTTTCCACTCCGTCTCTCACTTATTCCTCTTTCCCACCCTATGAACAATGGCATTGAGTCACCGTCGGCCGTGACCCATCTCTGCCAGTCCAAGTGCTTGAGTCCTCAGGATCAACAAGGTGTGGGAAAAACGACCCTTGAGACGATATTTAGTCAAATCACAGATCACTGAATTTTCATTCAGTTATCCATCTTTATGACAGGTTTAAAGTCATTTTTGTGTTGCTTTGGATCTGTTTCTCTGAGAGATGCCAAACAGGAACACAAAAGCAAAGGCCAAAGTGCCATTCCCCAAAACCATTGATATCCAATTAAGATCAGCAATCATGAGTTCAATATGGTGCCAGTGTTACCAGTATTGGGATGCTCTCTCTCTGGGCACAGAAAAAAGAAAAGGGAGACCTCTTCCACAAACAGGGCTGATGAGAGTGTGTATCATTGCCATACTAACAAACCACAGAGGCCCACTGTCCTATAAGGATGAGGATATATCCTGGAAAGAACACTGTGAATACTACAATAAATCATATGAAGGCTTAATGTAGTACAGACTCCACAATAAACAAGGTACAATGCATGGCAGAGTATAGACTTTTCATGTGAAAAATATGGTTAGATTTTGAAAGTGGCACCTGTGTTGCTATTATGTTACACCTTGACTATTGCAGGGCTGTCACTTTTTATTCCAAATTTAAATGTTGTTAACTTTGAACCACAATGACCCATGGAATTCAAAATTTACAGTCTATATGTGCAATAGACCTCCTTACTCTGTTATTAAATAATAGGTTACAGTTAGTCTTGAAAACCTATTGATATTTTTTTATTGCTTTTCAATAGCTTGAATAGCCTAAAGTGATCACATACTGTACCAAACAAGTAATAAATGCTGATACTGTATGATAACAGATAAAAGAGTGATGATAATGCAGTATGTTCTTTGCATGCCTTAAATATAGTCATGCAGTACACTAAGCCACACGGCATGCTGCAGTTGATAGAGACTTGACTTGGTCTTGAGCTAAAAATGACTTGTGAGCATGTCTACCTCTGCACACCTCACCAGTTACTGCATGGAGCTGGCATGATTGTCGGATTGTCAGTTTTGGAAAGTCACAGGGGCGGCTGTGGCTCAGGAGATAAAGCAGGTCGTCCACTAGTCGGAAGGCTCCTACAGTGCTCATGTCAAAGTACCCTCGGGCAAGATAGTGACCCCTAAATTGCTCCTAATGGCTGCTCCATTAGTGTGTGAATGAGTACGAATGTTTAAAAAACTGAGTAACAGGTGGTACCTTGTACAGTAGCCTCAGCCACCAGTGTGTGAATATGTATGTTTATAGTTGAATGTGACAAGTACCGTGAAAGCGCTTTGAGTGGCCGAATGAGTGTGTAAAAAATACAAGTCCATTTACTATTACAGAAATGTTCGGGCACAGGTCCCTCTCATCCGACATAAAAAAGTGTGGGTAGAAGGCAATTCTGAAGACCATCCTACAAAACACTTGTAAAGAAGCACATTGGCAGCTTAATGTCTTGTCTGGCTTAAGTCCAAACTGGTCCAGAACTCAAGCAAAACTTCAAACAAAAACATAGATTTACCATTTTACACGATTTACACATTTACCAGTTTAAGCTTCTCTCCATTGGTTGCCACCTTCCTTTACTAAATGTACTTGTTGGGAATAGAGTTATGTTTAAATTACCAAAAATGGGGTTCTTTTGGATTGCATCAAAATGGAAAGAGGTGTTTGCTTATCTATCTTCTCCCAGTGCACACTCCTGCTGTCAGATTTCTGGTTTCTCTGTAGCCACCTTTGCTAAACCTGTATAAACTCATAAAACTGTATAGACTTCTGAATATAAAACTTTGATGGAGTTGGGAATTTAACAATATACTGTACCACTCATGCTTTTTTTCTCTTATCTCTGCCTGCTCACTTCTCGGCTTCATCTTTTTCTTTTTCACAAAGTCTCTTTTTCGTTGGGTGTTTCCTGTGGATCTCTCCTTTTACCTTGACCAATGACCCATTTGATCACTTTCTTTGTTTAACCTTCATTTTGACACACAAATTAAGGCTACAGCTTTTTAAACCAGTCCAACACTCTGGACTCACACTGACTACTCATACGCTGAATCACACTCTGTCTGCATGATTGGTTATTGGTTTCCCAAACAACAGCATGGCCTGGAACTGGGACATGACAGACTAAGGGTCATCTGAAATTTGAACTTGGGACGAACCCTAAAGCAGAATAAAGTTAGAGGGTTGTAACAATACTGTTTATTCTAATATTCAGATGCAGGATTGTGTTTGTTTTTTTGTTTTTTTTTTAGATATGTAAAAAAGTTTAATGGAATAAAAGCTGCCATGTAGAATGCACTCATATTAAATTACTATCTGCAGTTCTAACCATGAGTGTGAGCTCCATTGTGCACTGCATTGCCTTTGCAATGTAAATTGATAAGTTTGCTTCGTAATGTGCCGTAATGTCTACAGTTTGTTTCCTCCCACATCGGTCATAACCCACTACACAGGAGACAATATAGGGGCATAAGAATGACCTCATTTAAGCGCAATTGTTCCACTGATTTATCACATCCCAGCACACAAACAGTGCTCTTGACTCACTTTTGCCTGTCATGTCAGTTTTACTGATCCCACTGTTCAAGTCCCTTAGCTCTGCAACCTGAGAGAGCAGACTGCTACAACAAATACCTCTAATTCAGTCAAATTATGGATAAAGGGAAATTTTCCCTCACCTTTCTGGTTCAACATAGCCAATCAACATCAGCTGAATCTCAAGAACCTTCAAAGTAGTCAAAACCTTTGGGGCCTTTTAGAGGCTCTGGAATTGCATTATAAATCTCTCGGCAAGCTTGCAAGTGTTTCCAAATGTGGGTTACTGTAACACAGGGAAACTGGCTTGTTATTACAACAACCCTGTTGCCAGAAAAGATGGTGGATGTTAGACTATTCTTTAGACCTCAGGTCTCTTTCAGTGACCACATTTTCATTTTCTACATAATCTGTGTATGACAAATGCTTCACAACCAAGGTTAGGAACCTACCATTCTACCTTTTTTTCTCCAGATATAAATTCCAATACATCTCAGTGTATCTGCTGATAATAAGTACCAATTCAATACCAATTCTCATTTTTTATGCCTTTCTACTCTGCGCCGGCAACATCACTGTGGCTGGAGGAATTATGCTTTTGGGTTGCCCTTCCACCAGACTGTCTGTCTGTCCCATTCTTGTGAACACAAAATCTCAAGAGCGCCATGAGGGAATTTCCTCAAATTTGCACAAATGTCCGCTTGGACTCAAGTGTAAACCAATGTCACTATGACCTTATTTCTGTCTAGTTCTTGTAAACACAATATCTCAAGAAGGAGTCAGTTAATAACTAGGCCAGAGAGTACTGGCCACAACTGTATGATGCACCTTTGAAGCTGTAAGGTCCGTATTGGGCAGGCAGGAGGGGCGATAGATGGGTCCAACAAACCCCTGACTTTCACCCAGAAGCCCACTCTTCCAAACCTTACCGCCCGTGAGTTTGTTGTCAGATCCTAACCACAAGCCTTTATTGATGCCCTGGCATCAATGGTTACAGCATCCAGGAATGTTAACAGCAGATGCAGTAGAATACCTAGTGCGTAATATGTTGACGTGAAAGTCCCCTGACAACACGGCAGCATGCAATGACTTGGGTTTGGTATGGTCTTGGCGTTGGACAAAAATGTTGAGGTACCCTTCCCTTTGTCATGTGGAAAGGAGGAGCTGGGGATCAAACTCCCAACATGGTGATTAGTAGGCGGCATGCTTTACCTCTAGGCCCAAGAGGTGGCTGCTGTAAGTGATACTACAATACATCAATAGGCAATTTGACATTACACAACTCTACATTCCATATTACAGCAAAAACATTATATTTTCCCTTGAAATATATCAAGTTTAAAAACCTAAACTAGAAAGAGAGCATCTCAAATGGCCTGATGAATTTGTTAAACTTACATACAGATGGTGTATGTGAAGTTTCTCAGTGTGTCATTATGGTTTTCTTAGCAGTGTACACTTATTTACTACTTGACTTCACTGACCCGAGAGCTGGAAGACGTTCGATAGGTCCTCGTTTGGTTCTGGTGCCGTTTGGTCCGATGCGGGAGCTCACACGCTGACAGCCCTCAGAGAGCTCATTTTAAACAGCAGAGCTGACCTCAGAGTTATGGCTATGGGATGTGGGTATGGGCTAATACCCACTATGCTAACTATACCCCTGATGGAAAAGTGGCAGGGAGAGAGGGAGACGGGGTGACTGTGACATTTGATTTGTTCTGCCATACTGATACCCCCACAATCTCATGGTTTACGAAATTACAGCCTTGTGCCTTTGCTCTGCTTCATTATCCCCATCCCACAAGCATACACGCATTTAATTTTTCATTCTCAAATGAGTGATGCAAGGGTTAAGAGAAGTAGGAAGACAAAAAAATCTATGGGAATGCTTTTCAGCACCTACAGAGGACTTATTTAAAACATGTCCTATTTAAGTTGAGGTTCTTAAAATGACTGATGAAACGAGTCAATCAATACAAATATTTGAAAGCTGCTGTATTTTCTAATACACTTCTGGTCATGTCTGTGTGTAACCGAGCTTCAGTAATAACATGGCTCACCAGCCAAGCTGCCCAATGACAGCACAAATGCTGTTGAGACCAGCCAGCCAGCGAGTCACCAAGCCGGCTCTGGCAAACACACACACACAAACACACATACACACACATACAGAAGCACGTGGGGACTGAGCATACGTAACACGCTGCTGTAGCAAAGGTACATTCTGCTCCTGTGGCGACTTCACAAATAGACTTATTTTCTTCTGTGGAAAACATGACTTTGAGCCAAGCAACACTCACCACCCTCAGTCCTTTTCAACCACACCCACCCTCCCATCCTACCGTGAAATAAGATGTTTATGGCAGAAGATAGAGGCAATTTGACAGGGGCGGGGCTGACGCATACACTCTTTAAAGGGGGATTTGTCTCAAGGGAGGAAGCCAGTAAACACCTTACAGCTCTTCACCACAGCAGGGATTTAGTGAACGGCACACATTTTAAGGCAGCAAGAACTCATGACCATTTATAAAGTAGGTCTTCAAGGAACCTTCGCCGCACCTCTTTGTGAGGCACCTTTAAAGGTTCTCCAGAGTGCTTTCCCCTCTCAGAGTGGACGGGACACTGCGTTCTGTTCCAGGAGAACAGAGAGTTTCCATCAGCAGTCACACGTCAAGATGCTTTTTATGAGGGCACTTGCTGTGGATTGGTCATCGTTGTTTTTGCAAGGATATTGGGTGCTGCTGTGAGGCACTGGAAAGCTTGATTAGTGTGTGTGTGTTAATGTGTGTCCCTTTATGTGCGTGTGTGTGTCCCTGGCTACATGTCTAACTATAGCCCCCTAAAAGAAAGAAGCCTCTTCTTGTATGATGTTTTCAAAGTTTATCTTGTTATAATTGTTTTTTCTTCTGTAGCAACACCTCGTTTAACGTTGCATTCATACTGATGACAGTCAAATTTATTGCTTAATTTGTAGCCATTTTAAATGAACAGGATTTAGGTTAAATCACTTTAGTTTTTATCAGTGAATAAAAAAGTGAAGCGCAAATGTTGGACACCTGCAAGATTTAACTGTATGAACAAATTCATTTGTTAGTTTAACATAACTGTGAAAGAATAAGAAAAGAATTCACCAATAATTTTGAATTATCAGTGTTTGGTATCATCCCAATTGTCAGAAAACATGTTTGCATTGAATGTTTCTGCAAGCCATAGATACTTTACATTTATTTTTTGCAACAGATACATTTAAGTTTTACATTTCAACAATGCAGTTATGTGTGGTGAGGTTTATGCACAAAAACAGTTTGGTTATGGTTAGGAAAAGATCATGTTTTGGCATAAAATACCTAGTTTGGGAGCACAATCCAGGCTGGAGAGGCAGTGATGTCTTGATTAAGAAAAAACAAAAAAAGCACCAACAGGTTTTTTTTGTGCCTAAAAAGCAAGTGGAAACACAATGATTCACTGAGAAGCCTTTTACACAGAAACTCTTCTTGCCTGAAATGTTAAACTTTTGATGTGGTTTTTTCTTTCATTCACATGACAACAGTTTATGGGGCCTAAAAACGTGTACTTTTGATACTGGGTGTCAGAGTGTAATCTTTTGAAAATGAAACCCCTTCTGTTGAAGTGTAATAAGTGTAATGCATGGATCCTGTGAGAACGGTGATGTCACGGCCACACTTAGCGCATGCACGTTTTGTGGTGTGTCATTACAAAGTTACACTGCCAACTACTGGCCTGATGTTTTTTCAAGATTTTTTTTTTTCTGATGTTAGGTTTTAAATCGATTTTTGATGCTATAAAAAGGGGACATGATTGACATCTGTGCGTGCCAAACAGTGTGCTCGCCTTCAATGGTGCTGCTAACGATTGGTCGAACGGGTGTTATGGTGTAAAACTTGATACTGCAGAAATCGGTACTGCACAGACTCTGGCTCCAAATAACATCACCAGTGCAAGATGACAGTGGCTGCATTATGGATATTTTGGCTTCATTTTATACTTTGGGAGTAAGTGGAGACGTGTTGTCTGTCTTTATATATAGTCTATGGTCTTGAACAGTGATCTGCAGCTTGGCAGGCATCTTTCCTATAAAGCCATGCCATCCGCCATCCCCTCCACCTCCTCATGACAAAGTCAGCTCATATACTACCTCACTAGAAATCTTGATATGATTCCTGTGAATGCAAAATATCTGTGGTGACTGGGCTGGTGAGCAGACTTGTTGTATGTGTCATGTAGTCTGCCTTTCTCCACATAGGAATAAAGCACTTGCTCAGTACAAGAATTACAAGTGTAGGTGGATGTTACCAAAATCAACTGCAATTACAATTAAATCATTAAATACAGCTCAATGTGAAATTAATTGTCAGTTTATAGGAGGTTTGACCTCAATATAGATTTATTTTTAAATACTGCTGGAATGAATATTTTGGCAAAACAAATGCATTTCAGTAGCTGTTGGGAAAACAGTGCAACAACAACCTCAAGGTCTAAAGCAAGTCATCCTGAAGTCTTCTGCTCGTGTACAGGGGGCATGTATCACGTTAGGGTTAGGGTTAATACCTACCCCTAATCATACACCCTAATCAACTGAACCTTCAACTCCAAAGATGTAGCAGGATCAAGGATAATAATAATTTCGTTTTTAATCTTTGTTTAAAAAATGACCAATAAATCTACCTTCTTCCTGCTTCTACCTTCTAAAGTGAGAACAGAAAAAAATACACAAATCTTCTCGCATGAGGCCCTGGAAAGGGTGAACTATAAATTAATGAATCATGCACACTAAGGCCAAAGAGGGGAGTGAAAGAAAGAAGATACAGGTGCTATTAGCATAGATGAAATTGTAGGTGTACCTCATTACATCAAACCATCTTACATTTTTCTTTCATACTTCACTTTCTCTACTGGCTTAAGTTTAAATTGTGCAACAACATGCTGGTTTATAGCTACATAACATAACTATAAAGGCCTGCACATGGTCACACATTCACATACTCATATAATCCCAATTTATGGCAATGGCGCTCAGTTCTGGATCTGACCTGACTAAAGAGGCCAATTCCTCTCAAGTGAATCCATGCTAAACTGGGCTGAGCCTAAAACCTGGTCCAAAACCTCCGAGGTCATTGAGGTAAAATGAGATCAACATGTACTAGCAGAGTCGTGGTATCAAGCTTGTGTCTGTTAATGTGCAGATATGACGTAGGATCATACACAGCCATTTAATTATTCTTTATTTTTTTGCATCATAGCTGAGTTTGCTCCACGTTTGCACCATCCTCAAGGGTATTGTTGGTCAGACATCATTTTGGTTTCCTTACAGGGGTCAAAAGGAGAGCAATGAATGAAACCGGTCTTCTACAATAACAACCACTGTACAAAAACGTGACACACACATGGCCATACACACTTTCACACAGTTTATTTGACCCCAGCACACAGTTGTCCACAATTTAGTTTGCGCTCTAGCTCCTCCCCTCCGGTTCCTTGCGCAAACAGTGAGGCACGGACCAACGCAACCCAGCATGACAGGAGCTGGTAGAATGGTTGTAGAGGAGGAGGAGAAGAAAACAAACAAATAGCAAGAGAGGCAGAAGGGCCATGACTCTTGACAAAATGTCCAACAGATGTTGTAGGTCTCCTTCCAACTCCATGTCTGATGGCTTCATGTGTTAGAAAACTTGCAATGGGGGGAAAAGGTTTTGGGTGCTTTCACAGTTTGTTTTATTAGAATTAGTTTGATTTGTTTAGGCAGGTAATGATGACATGAGGTTAACAACAATAAACATTGTCTAAATGCTCATCATATTCAGCTAAACTTGTTGGAATTGGAATGGTTTATTTAGATTTTCCTTGTTGCCAAAATTTCCACTCTGGCAGGACGACGGACGACAAAACTCTGTCTAATAAATAAGCTGCTTAGGGGTCCATGAGATTTTTGTTTATAAGTCCTGGTTCACTTGTATCAAGGCAATGTGAACCTTAACAAACCCAATAATTTGAGGCATTTCTAAAAGTCACAGCAGCATTGTGAGGCTGTTATTAGGCACAGCTGTGCTTTGAGCTAAGCGCTAATGCTAAGCCGCTGCTCTTGCTGAAGACGGGACCCATTTCGAATTTGGTTCCCATTGATCCATTTGACACAAAAACAATGGATAAATAGGGTCCTGGTTAAAAAATACCTTTTGGTGCTGGATTCAACTGGAACACACCACCAGACATTTTGTGGGTGTTTCCAGAAATACTGACTGTATCTATAGTTATCAAGGAAATTCTTTCAACAAATCTGTACATATATTTTCTTACAAGAAAGTAATGAGCGGAAGTAAAGAAGGAACCATCTGAACCTCGAGTGAATTTTGAGTTAATTTTTCTTTTCCTAAACCTAACCACAGTAACTTTACTTGCCGAGAACTGACCTAACTTTGCGTCACTTACATAACTTTAGGTTGAGGACGTGATTTCATTTGTGGGGCGTTAATGCGAAGGATGTCATCCGAAGTGTATTATGAGGATAACCCAACCATGTTTCCTTTGCAAAACCTAACCATAGTAACTTTACTTGCCTAAAAGAAAACCTCCCTAACTTAATGTTAGTTACGTAACTTTAGATTAAGTACGTAAGTACTTAACATCATTTGTAAGGTGCTAATACTGAGGATATTATATGAATTGTTGTAGAAGGATAACCCAACCATCTTTATTTTCCTAAACCTAAACACAGTAGCTTTACTTGCCTAAACCTAGCCTTAGCAACTTACTCTAGTTAAGGACGTAATGTAATTCATGGGTCGCTAATACCTACGATATCATATGAAATATTGTATGAGGATAACCCACCCTGTGTCTTTTACTAAACCTAACCACAGTAACACAGTAACTTTACTTTTATATATATATTATATAGATCTATCTATCTATCTATCTATCTATCTATCTATCTATATATATATATATATATATATATATATATATATATATATATATATATATATATATATATATATATATATATTTCAGTCTTGACCAAAGTATTTGAGCCAAACTGCTAAAACTAAATTCATTCGACGTGATTACACTCTAACTAGCTGAAGTTGCATAACCACAAGGATACATACATGACCTCAGTCACTTGAGTTCATTTCATTAGACACAGTATTAACTCAATACATGCACATATGTATGAATAAAGTAGGCTATAATAAGTTATAAGGCTTCAGTGTTCTTCAATAAAGGGACTCACTCTGCTCCACCGTAAGTGGGCTTAGCACCCCATCACACACTCTGAAGTGGACGGACCTAATCCCCGTCAACCTAGAGGGTGTTTGAGTGTGTTTGTGTGTCTGAGTAAATGTGTGTTTGCATGTCAGGGGCCACAAGCTAACAGGGGGATCAGACCTCAATCATGTGAGCTGGCTTTCACAGCTCAGCCCGAACACCTCAGGGGAAATATGAGGGATTTCATTTAAAGGTGACCAAGAGAGAGGGAGTTTATATGGGAGTTACACTTTCAATGTATAAGCTTTCCAGTTAAAACTGCAGGCAGGCACTCTGCGTCAGGGTGTGGCTATGGCAAAGGGTGGAAATCTTTTTATAAAAGTCCTCCATGAGGATTCATAAGGTGACAAAGCTCATACAGTGACCTAAAGTGACGGGAAGGTTTAAGGAGAGCTATCCGGTTTGAATCTGACTTTGATCCTGTCGTCTTATCCAGCCCTTCCTCTTTCCTTCTCCACTTCTACCTCATAGGCACCTCATCATCTTGTTATAGGCTTCAGCAGGCTTTCGGTTGCCGGACATGTGTAAGACGCTGCAGCTGCAGGTCGGAGAACACACTTTCTTCTTGACTTCTCATCCTGTGTGCCCCAAAGAAGATGATATTTCAGGGAGAGCTTTCTGCAAAGCGTATCAACATTTCTTTTCTTGACCTTCCAGAGGACACCGTATCCTCTGCTTTTTTCTGCTGCTTTTCTCTGCGGTTTTTCCACCTTTCACCCTCTGGTATTTTCCTCCTTCAGACTTGTTCTCCATGATCTATTTTCCTGTCTTCTCATCCCCAGGCTCCTCTTCTTTCCTCGTCTCCCATGGGGTCTCATCTTCTCTACTGTATCGGCCATTCATTATTTTCCACACTCTTCAGATAATGCTGCCTTCACTGTATCTGCTTAATGATCATAAGATGCATCTCTGCGCTCAGCATCTCAGGCTTGAGCTTATTCTTTTTGTGCTCCCTTGTAGCTCTTCTTCATCCTCCAGAGAGCAATTGGAAAAATCTTGTTTGTCTTAGTTATCATTGGACTTGACATAGAATATTTTGGGAGTGTTCATGCAGGACATATAAGGGATAAACTCCCAAACATCTATCACTGCACCTTCCAAAAACGTCTCAGTGTTGCTCAACGCCGAGACAACATAGTTTCGAAACAGGGGCAATTAGAAGTGATAAAGCTGTTGGCGAACCAAGAGGTTTCCCGTAATTAAAATTAGGCATTGGCGCTCACCTCGGCTAGTATCAAGACTCATGTGAAGGCTGTTATTGGCAACGCATAGCTCACCACAGATTGGGGTTCGGAAACTCGATCGTCCGTTGGACTGTGAAACAACATTTTAGCAGAGAAAGAGGTGGTCAGTGAAGCGGATAATATCCATCTCTTGGACACACACGAGTCTCTGGCGGACATGTACAAGCATACACACAAATGCACACTATTTTATACTATTGTATTCTTTTCTGTTGTGGAATTAAGGTGATGTCCACACAATTTCCCTCTTACTTTATCAGTAATTGTCTGAGGTTATCTTGACATCTTATGTACTGGCTGCTTGTGCTTAAGGGGAGAATTACAGAGCTTTGTTTGCCTTCTGAGTTTGACCCTCAGCTCTCTGCCAGTGTCTTGCACAAAGCTTAAAAAGCTAAGAGTTCATTTACGGATCATAAAAAGGTATGAGGGGATTGATTACGTGTGACAGTGATTATCAAGCATGTGCCAAATGTTTCCGGGAGTGAGAAAGTTTTTGTTTCAACCAAGCAGCTGATTTTATAGATAAGCAGGCTACACCTTTTTATGCGAAGGGGAAGGACAAAATACTGGAAGCAGCTGACGTGCTGTTTGGATTTAAAGATGCATGCATTTGTCAAATTTATAATCCCGCACTGATCCATATTTTTATATTAGCATTGTATAAATGTCTATGTGCAATGTGGAAGGATTATCCCCAACTCAGCAGTTTCTTTCAGCTCTGTAAAGCATTTGAACATCTTTCTGCTCATAGTTTTAGTTTTCAACTGACAACTTTCACAGCTCTCATTAACGCGTTTCCAGCAGCAGGCTGCTATTTTTAGCACAAAGGATCCAATAAACCAACACATTCTCATCCCAACTCATCAAATCGACCAATCGACTGTCTTTCCTGCCCTATAGGGACTTTCCAGCTCCTTGTATCACATCGTTACTGGCAGCATTTAAAACTGCCTTTCAGCGGTGTATCATAATGCTTTGACAGGGTCCGTCTGGCTGTGATGTAACCTGATGCTGTCTGCTGGTATCATACAGAGAAAAGTGGCTTTTGGTGTTGGTGCCTGATGCCGAAATCACTGACTAGGTGGCGGTATTCTGAATGAGTACAAGCTGAACAAACCAGCTGTACACTGCCTTTACAGCACCAACACTTTTTCATTTAGAGGAAAGATCATGTTTTTGGGTGAAAATCAGTACATTTGTTAACATTAACAACAGTTACTTTTAGTTTCACTTAGGACATGAAAACCAGTCTCCTGGGTAAAAGTCCAGTTTTTTCAAGTATTTCCATGCATGGGTTTGTATTGGAGTTAGTTTTTTAAAAAAAGAAACATAACACATTTCATAATGATGCTAAAGGGTGCCTTTGGTCAATATCACACATCGAGGGGGATGACAAAGAATAAGTATTTGATGATCTGGGAATGAGAACGGGCTGGAAGCACAAAATAACAAAGATTGCAACTGTCTGTTGAACATAGTGGTGCATACAGCAGCTAAAGATTCAGGTTTTTCAGGGGTTGGTGGAGCGACCAAAAAAGAGCTAATAGACAGTTAATATTGGACTTACATTTTTTGGGCAGTGGTGAAAATATGATTTTAAATGAATGGTTTAATTACACTGTGTGTGTAGGGTGTGTGAAAAGGTGACTGTTAGCATATTTTGATCTCATCATACCCTATTTTTTCATTCAAATTATGCACCGCCACCCGAGATTAACAGGAAACAATTCTAGCATATACTAGATGTGGTCCAAAAGATGAAAACAAGCGCCTTTAATGCAGAGGACAACATTTGACCACATTCAAGTATTACTTAGTCTCGTCAATAACTGAATTCTTGTTTTTTTGCCTTGCACAGAAGCCCAGTTCTCACAAGATCACCAAAGAGTTGCAAGATTACAAAACTATCCCTATTTTCAGCCTTCAGGTACTGGGTTTGTGTCTGGAGACATGTCTTTTTTTTAGATTATTTTTGGGGCTTTTCTTGCCTTTAATGGACAGGACAGTTTAAGCGTGAAAGGGGGACAGAGAGAGACAGAGAGGGGTGACATTCAGCAAAGGGTCGATGCCGGAATTGAACCCGCGGCCACTACGGCGAGGATACAACCTCTGATTATGTGGCACTGCTCTATCTACTGAGCCACCAGGCGTCCCTGGAAATGGTTCTTGAGAATACTAGATGTGGTGCAAAAGACAAAAACAAATGCATGCAATGCTAAAGACAACTCTGGACCTAATGTCAGTATTGCCAGGTCTTGTCAACAACGTAGTTCTTAATTTATTATCCTGCCTGGAATCTGGATTTTCACAATATTAGGAGATCTCTAAAGAATTTTAGGAACACAAGAAAATCCATCTTCTCAGGCTTCACGTACTGAGTTTGTGTCTGCACCATCAGTGGTTTGGACCAATCAGCATCCTGTGAGGAGCTACTGGCAGCTATGGTCGTGGTTTACGTATATATAATGACGATTCAGAAAGACGGCTGTTTGTTCATTCAAAACATCAGTTGTGGCTCCAAAAGAGGATAGCATAGATGTTGCAATAGCATTAGTTATATCAAAACTAGAGAGCATTTTGTCATTAAAGCAGAGCAAATAACAGCACTGAAGGCTGTTTATGATGGAAAAGATGTTTTTTTTTCTTCTCCTGTCTGGCTTTGGCATGAGTCAGATTTACGAACTGGCTCTGTTTGTAGGTTCGTTGATCTGGTTGAAGTTGTGATCGATGGTCATAGACAGACCAAGTATATTTTGAAAGTGCTTGCCCTTTTCCAAACAGCTTACAATGAGGGCCTCTCAGATGGTTCTGTGTAACAAACCATTCCAAAACTACAAGTTGTAATAAATTAAAATTATCCCCTAAAGCTAAAGTAATCTTGTTTTTCTTTGTCAGTCTCAGCTGATCAGCCAGTAATAGCCCTCTGTACCTCTGGACAGGCGCTGTAAAGCAAAGGTTCGCCAGGGGAGGGAGGAAGTTATTACAGGCTTTAAAACTCAATGTTCAGTATCACCAGGCAGTTGTTCACCCACAGCAATTAGCTTCTCCTCTCTGTCTCTCTCTCTGCTAACAGGGTGTTTCTGGCCTACAGCAGCTTGGCTCGCAGCACACTGTGTAAAAAGACACACAGGAGAGTCAGGGTGGGGTGGACAGAGGTGTTAAATACAGCCATGTAGCCACAAAGTGTGCGTGTGCGCACGTGTGTGTTGATTGCAAAAAGCAGCCCAGAACCGAGGGATAGAGCCAAAGAGGATTGTGGGGGATTTGTATTCATTTCCACTCATTTTTCACTTGAGGGAGGATTTAGAGGAAAGGTTGAAAGAGTTTTGCGGGGTGCAGGGTCAGTTTAAAGTATCTTTTTTGGCTTTGTGGTTAGCACAGTTCCATGATGGTGCAACCGGGGATTGAACGGCCCATGGCTGCGGTTTGAAAATCATGTTTGTTCCATTGTGATAAATGGAAAGAAATGATTGCCAAACTAATATTTTCTTGAAACCAAGACCTGAGGGGGTTATTTAATACCGTCCCCCCCCAACACAACAAACACTATAATTAAGTGCAACTATGGTGACCACTGTGTGTCTGCATGGCTCGATATTATTGCCCAAGGTCTAACCACATTTGGGGTGCCATGATCACGAGGAGTTGCTCAAAAAAAATGTTTTGAGGGTGGTAAAACATGTACAACCTTGGTTTATTTTACCAAACATCATCCTTGACCAAGAAAAAATTGGGGAAAAGGAAAGTATGAGAGTAATAGGACAAAAAGGAAAAGGAAGAAGCTGTGCAGTTGTCAGGGTTCACGGTTAGGGTCAGCGGGTTGAACAGTAATCAAGTTTTAACGTGAACACATCTCTGCAGCTGACTGACTGCAGCAGCCTTTACTGTTACATGCATGCAGTCGGAGTGCTTACCATAATCAGCATCCCACCACAATCACCAATCACTGTCAGTGGCCTTGTAATCACTGCAGCAGGCAGTCAAATGATGGATGAGCAATGATGTCATCAGGATGTTATCATCTGGTTGGCTAATAACAGGAAGTTTGCAGAGCAGAGGTCACGGCCTTCAGGAGATTGTCCGTGTCTTCATACTGAATGTGACATCACAGAAAATGCTTTGAGTGCATGTGTGTATAAAGGATGTTGTGATTGTGTAAAGGTGACTGGGGAAAAAAAGTGTTCAAGTTTGACAATGGGGATTTTAGTTTGACAATCTTAATTCCTCTGAGGGCATGGAATTTTTCACTCATTAATGCATTTGAGGCAAATGCAGAAGTTCAGAAGGACTCGAGATGTAGCTATGCAAATATCTGCAAAGATCATTGTTGAAGGTGAATCGCCTTTGCCGGGAAAATGAAACATTTATTCAGTGTATTCATTTATGAAACATTTTTTCATTCATTTCATTTTTTTGGGTGGTTGATGGTCAAAGTTCAAGGTTACTGTGTCCTCACAAAGCAGGTTTTTAGCCCCAAGAATTCATATGCTAATTTTGACAACATTTCACATCTGCATCTAATAATGATGTAATAATAAAAGTGATGACATTTTTTTCCCCAAAGGGTTAAAGGTCAACTTGAACACTACATAAGGCCGAAAGACATGCGGAGAAAAGTACCATTGAATATAGCTATTTGTTTCTTCATTTACTTTATTGTTTTATTTTTTATAATAACTCTCCTAATGAGAGAATGATACCCACTCAGCTTTAAGACTGACCAGCAAAATTAAATAATACAAAGCAAATTCTTCTTTTCTACCCTCCCTTCCTACCAGATATTTGGTCCATTAACTGTGCACTTTTTATGTTATCTTTGTAGCCTAAATTCATATTCAGATTTCACTGAGTAATATCACAAGGTTAAATATAGACCCCAACAAGCTGTCACACTGTGGCTGGTGACCACAACACAGGGACCCTTCCTCACATCACACACACATACACACATCTACACACACACTGAGAGGCTCATTAATCAATGTCAGACCTCCCTCCTCTCCTCCCTTCATCTGTCCATCTCTCACTGTCCTCATCCATCTTTACGCGCCACTCTTCTGTCCATTACTTTCACATTCTGTCCTTCAGTCTCTGCATTATTATCATCCGTCAAACTTTAATTGTTTGCACTCTCTTGAGTGAAGGACACACTGCAGAGTCAACATTAAATGCAGATCTGTCATTTTCAACTTCAAAGTTCAATTCCATAATAGCAAGACAACTTCTAACAAGAGGAAGTTTGTGGAAATAACTATTGGAAATCACTATCACTTTGTACCCTTTGTGTTCATAAAATAAGCGATGGTGAAATTCTGGTTTTGAATACACCAAACAGATTGAGTCTGATATTTGCAGACGCTTCCCTGTCGAACTTTAAATGCTTAACAGCAGCTGCTATGCTGTCACTCCATCCTCAGGAAAACTGTCTGGCAGGTGCAGAACAAATGCAAGAAGAGTGACAGCTACGATCTTTACGACTGTGCAGCACCACATAATGAGAGGCCGTAGTCTCAGTGAGGGAGAGACAGTAGGCAGGCACGTTTGATTAATGACTGTTGTTTGATCTGACACGTTATAGAGCCACTCGTTGTCAATGTTTGCATTCAGGAAAAAATCAGAAGTAAGGCAGGAGGTCGTTCTCTCTGACAGGTTCCCCAGCTGAGGCCACTTTTACCAGCACACTGCACTCCCCATCTGTCTGCCCTGACTGGATGATTACAGGGAGGAGTTCATTCATGTTAATCGTGCAGTACATTCAATTAAAATATTACCAGACAGTGATTCACACTTTAGTGGCATTACAAGTGGTGATATTCTGTATTTACTTATTGTCAAGAAATCTTTTAAAAACGCCAAAACACACTGAATTGATCAAGTATAGCATGTATAGCCAAAGTTTGATATTCCTCAGTGCCGTAGAGCTCCATTCTCGTCCAAAAACTGTTAAAAACACTTCAACAAGCCACACTGTTGCACTTTGTGACATGTTGCTTCATTTCAATGAACATGGACACTGTTGTTCATTTTGAGACAGTCCCATGGACACCGTCCTGCTGGCGCAACTTCTCACAAGAGTACCACATTCACTGCCGATATAATTCACAACAAATGCAGTCTTTATTTCTGTTGAAATAATATTAGCTACAAACCAAAGTGCTGTATTATATGTATCTATCGGAGTTTTGAAAAGAATTATGTCTTCGGTAGAAACAGTTGGCTTGCAGCTGAGCGAAAAAGCTGTAACACACAGGTTTTGGTATTTCAATGAGTTTTGTTAAAATCATGTCTGTGTTTCGACTTTTGGATATAAAATTTTGTCACTTTATCATTATATCCTATTAGATGTTTGTGTAAAATTCTGTCATAACAGCAGTGTATAAATTATGGCCAAAATGTGTTTTGTGAGGTTGCAGTGACCTTGACCTTTGACCAACAATTTTGAATCAGTTCATCCTTGACTCAAAGTGGACATTTGTGCCAAATATGAAGAAATTCACTCAGGGTGTTGATGAGATATCACAATCTTGAGAAAAAGACAGATGCAAGAAAACACTGACCTTGACCAATGACCACTAAAATCTAATTAGTTTGTTATTGAGTCCAAGTGGACATTTGTGCCAAATTTGAAGAAATACCCTCCAGGTGTTCTTAAGACATTGGGTTCACAAGAATGAGACAGACAAGGTCACAGATACCTTGACCTTTGACCGATGAGCACCAAAACCTAATCAGTTCATTGTTTCAGACATTTGTGCCAAATTTTAAGAATTGTTTTCTTAAAAAGTTTAAGGAAGTTTTTCTTGAGATATCCAAGAGAATGGGTTGGATAAATGGATGAACTTATAGGCCTAAAAACAAACAGATGGATGGACATACAATCTGAAAACAGTATTCCTCTGGCCTGGCTATTGTCTGTTAAAACATGTGTACATAAACAGCACATGAACTGCAAGTAACTGGCCAAAACCATGAAAACAAACTGGCTTTGTAGAAGACTAGTTCATCTTATTTGACGTGTTTATCAGTAAACAGTAGTTATATTTCATTAGGAGGGGATCCTCAAATCCTCACTCAGATAACCTGTTTCTCCTAGGAGGTTTTAAAGGGTTAATAGCACATGACACACGTTATATCATATGCTTGTGATCTGCTAAATTTCTCTTACTGGAGGAAAAAATCAGCTTGTATGTAAGCCATCCAAGATCTGTTTTAATCTTTGACAGCTCACTTTCCAGGGTCTGATACACAACCACACACACAAACACTGCGGTGTATGCATCTGTTTCTCTCTCGTACAAGACCCATCCTCCCTTCTCTCACTCTGTCTTGAAATTAAATCAAGAAGTTGCCGAGCAGTGACGGGCTGACCCACCAGCGTGCCCCCCCACAATGCCAGCTGTCAATCACTATGACTAATGAGCAGTTGATTACATCATTGGCCCTCTAATGGTCAACTGGGGACCACGAGGACGTGGAGGGGGGGTATGTGAGGCAGAAACAGTGACAGAGAGAGATGAAAAAACAGAGAGTGAGAGAGATAGAGAAAAAGAGGGGAAGGGAGAGACAGACAAAGACACGGGGGAGATAGTATTTATGTTAGGGAATAAAAAGGGAGTATAATGAGTAGGATAATGAGGCCGGGACATCCCAGCGCAACATGCAGACGAGAGATGAGAGATCTGGTTTCCACTCAAAACCGCTGGGGGTTTCCTGACTGAGGAAGGGAGGTGAGGGCAGAGGAGGGAGGGGGGTCTGTGCATCCCAGAATTCCTTCACCCTCCTCCTTACATCTCCGCTTGCTTTCTCCATTCCCCCTCCGCATGTCCTAAACGCTCTCTGGCTGCTGAGTGAGTGTTGTTTTTACAGCTGACCTGCTTATAGTTAATGCTAGCAGCTACTAGCAATGAAATCTTCACAGTTTTCCCAGTAACTATGTCATGTCGCCTCTCCTGGTTGTCTTCAAAAAGATGATAATCATGTCTGAATTGACTTTTTCATCAACCTTTCTCTCCTTTCACCACATGCTTTCTTAAAACTCACTGTGAAGAACTGTGTCTGCTTCCTTTATGGTGAAAAAGAAATCCATCAGATTTTCTATAAATCCAGCCTTTACTGTAACCTGATGCTAAAATTAGAATGTAACCTGTATTCACAAAGATTCCGGGTATTACGAGTTGCTCCTAGTGACAAAATTCTAAGCCCAACCCGGACAATCAGGGCACATTTTCGGGTTGAGATTGAAAAGTCCTGCACACACTTCCCACCCAACACAATTCACAGCCTTGCAGGCTCTCAAAAGTCTGTGTCTGTGACAACCAATCACATCTGTTAAAAGCATGTATCAAACCTAGCAACAGGGTCAAACACATGTCCTCACAAAGATAAGTATTTCTGTCCCATCCTTACGATACATGAACATTTTAATTAGTGTTTGTGGCTATTGAAAGAATCTTTGTGCTGGAATGAAAAAAGACAAGAAAAAGAGCAGTGCTCCATATATGCTGCAGCAGAGGACATGAACAGCATGATGCTTTTTATGACATGAAGATAAGATTGCTCCTGCATGAGCCTCAGTCCTCTCTCCTCCACCCAACTCCCACACAGGGGATGGTGCTCCTCATGAGTAACATCATCTCCTCAAGTTCCACTTTCATTATTCCTCCTGTCTGTCAGCCTCTCTCACTGTCAGGTCCCCAGCTGCTGACTGATAATGTTTTTGTAATAAATTCCAGTTTATCCTACTAATACTGATGATGGAAAGACAGAATGTGGGAAAAAAACATGGGAGGAAAATCTGGTGACCAAATGCTCTTGTCTGTCCATTTGTTGGAGCTGTGCAAACAAGATCATAATATAGCAACAGCTATGCTCTTCGTGCAAGTATCCCAAAACTGTCCACCAAAGCTTAATCTGAAATAATTGCAAGGATCTGCAAGAAAAGTTTCGTTGGCAAGGAGAGATGACATGAGTACAGAGAAACAGAACAGTTAACTCTAAGTTTGGTGTTGTATTTTCTTATGCAATACTGAGCTCCTGCCAAGTGATCTGTTTGGTCACACTAGTCTTCCTGCAGAGCTTTATTTGACTTTATTAAATGTTATTTATCCAGCAAAGACTCACTCAGCAGGTATGTTCTTTTTTACCAAATGTCCTGCTTCACACTCACACAATTTCACACATTTACACCTGGGAGCATCCCACTGTAGCCACAGGTTTGCACTATGCTGCGCCACTTCAACAGCTGGGAGGCATGGTGAATGTAAAGCACAAATTTTAACTCAAGTAGTTGTTGGGAAAGGTGTTTTTTTTGCTTCTGCACTGGCGATAGCTGTGGCAATTATGTGGGCATTATGATTTCAGGTTGTCTGTCTGATTTATTCTCATAAATGCAATGTTTTAAGGACTGGAGGGAATTTTGTCACCTTAGGCACAAACTACCACTTGCACTCCAGAATGAGCTTATTAGCTTTGGTGGTCAAAGGTCAAGGTAAACTTGACCTTGCGTCCATCTGATTCTCTTGAACATGGTATCTCAAGAGGACCTTGGGGGAATATCCCCAAATTTGGCCCAAATGTCGATTTGGACTCAAGAATTAAATTATTTGGATATTGGTGCTCAAAAATCAAAACCAAAGTTATTGTGACCTCATGTCTGTCTCATAATTGCAAAGACGATACCCCTAGAACGCCTTAAAGGATTTTTTTCCAAATTGGGCACAAACGTCCTCTTGGACTTAACAATGAACTGATCAGTTTTTGGTGGTCAAAGGTCACTATGGTCAAGCATGGCTATGGCTCAGGAATTTTTACGCTAACTCATTAATATTAAATTTTACACTTCCACTTGTTTCGTATGATTAAATCTTAAAGTGATGACATTTTATATCTGAAAGGTCAAAGGCAAACTTCACTGTGACATCATAATATTCTGCAAAGACACTTTTCTGGTCATTATTCAAAGCCATAACTCAGGAGCAGAGGGGGAGTATGGTTGTCCAGGCTCTACTTTTGACAAAATGCATTGCAACATTATTTGGCAAGATGCTGCAGTAGCTAATCAGATACATGCACAGCAAGAAACAAGCATGATGAAGCATTAGTGAAAATGGTTACTGAGAGAGGGATTTCTATGTGGCAATTGCCCTCACATTTTGTTGTGTTTGTATTATGATATCTATTCTGCAATGTCAAAGTCTTGCCTCTGACAAATAACCAACAAATTGTTAAAAAAAAAGAACATTCAATTAAAAACAAACAAAAACTAATGATAAGTACAAAACTATAATAACTCAGGTGCACATTCTTCGTAGATTACTTTGTAACATTAATGCCATATTTCTATTTAAGCAACAATGCAGTAGTTTAAAATTGTGGGAAAAATGTGCCAGTAGCCGTTGGGTAAATTATGCAAAGAGAGCAGCTTTTGGCTCAAGTTTACTCATAATGAGCTCCGTTTGTAAAGCCATATTAGCTTCAAAAAAATGTCTTTATTTCCATAGACAACCTTAAGTATACATAATATGTATTGTTACTTATAAATACACATTTGGTTTGCCATAACATGCATAAAGTGGCTTATTTTTCCTAAATCTACCTTACTCAGCACACATGATGCCTTGTTGTGCTTTCATTTAATCACAGCAAAGAACACACTCTTTAAAGGCTTACTCTACAGACTTTAATACTTCACAGTCTCTTTGGGGGACTTTGCAGCTGGCAGCAGAACCAAAATATAATACATAATAACTCCTAACAAAATACAGGAAGATGTAAGACAAACTGCAATCAACAATGGAAAGAGCAATAAAGGCTGATTGAGCGAGGAAGTGGGGGCATCAGCTGGAGAGCTTGTTTCCGAGTTATTGTACAGAATGTATCCCTGCACGTGCTGTCAGTTATGGTACACTGGAAAAATGAATTTCCTCAAGGAAGTTGGATAAAAAAGTAAGTAAGGGACATTTAGCCGACGTTCAGTGATAACCTTTAACCCTTTCAGCATGTGTTGAATCAGGGCTGGACAGGTGAGACCAACTGAAGCACTAATAAATAGTGAGTCAATGCCGACAATTACAAGGATTTAATCACGTACATCCAGCAGTCATCAGAATCTGCTGTATAAAATACAGTTATCTAATAGGCAAGGAAATACTTAATTTTGGCAATATTTTTTACCTGTTTTGGACGACAGTGGTCTTTTTATGAATGCACCTGACCAATGCCTAAAGAAGTGTACTAGTGTGCTTTACGTTTGATTACTGGCTGTGGATAGTGCATACACTACTGTACACGGTAGGCTGCTGCTAAGTGGCCCTCATTGTCTGTCCGCAGACTCTTGCATTGGTTGGTTTTTATATATAAGAGTCTACTTGGGCGGGTTCCTTCTGATTTGTGTGCATACATGGTAAAAACTCTTGATGTTGGTCCCTAAGGTTCACACAGAACTTGGCAAAAAAGCTTTTAAATATGCTGCCCCCTCTTGTTGGAATCACTCACAAAATGACCTGAAATTGTCTGAGATGATCACTATGGGGGAATTAAGGTTTAAATGATAAAAAAAAAAGTTTCACTCTGTCAATGTAACTGCTACTCAAATTTTTACTGAAATTGAAAATGGTACATATTAACGTATTTGACTGTTGTGTGTTGCATTTTAACTGGGGGTTGTGCTTGATCTTTTTGATGTGCGATATTTGTCTGCTCGTATTTATTGTTGAAACTGTGTTTTATGCTGCCCTCTTGGTCAGGTCGCTCTTGGAAAAGAGATTTTAATCTCAATGAGTCTTTTAAATGGTTAAATAAAGGATTTATATAAGAATAGTTAATCACAGGAATGAGGAATAAATAAAAAAAGCAAGGGAAAACTCTATTTATAATTATCATTATTCCATATTTAGAATTATTTTAGATAATAATTATAATTTCTAAAAAAAAATGTCCATGTCATGTCATTGTTTGTTTATTTTTTACTATTTGGGTTTTTTTTCTCAGTAATATTCAGGTAGTAGTATTAAGATTTTCTTGTACATTTTACTCACTTGTTGCTCTCTTATGGTCATTTCTTGTTTCATTGGTCATTGCCTTCTTCCATGTTTCTGAAAGAAATTGAGACAAATTGCTAATGTGTCATAGTTAATAAAGCAATATCACTTTGCTTCTTCTTAATTTATTTATTTAATAACCCATTTGATGTGAAAAGCAGCTGACCCCCAGGTATTTTTCACATAATCTAACCTCGCCCCATTCAAAAAAGTTTGGCAGTAGTAGCAGTAGTAGTGCTCTTAACATGTAGGACACTTGATAGTAGTAAGCGATTACAGAATTATAAAAATGAGGACTACTGACTCAGAAACTAGTGTTTAAAAGTATATTAATGAGGAGGAAATGAGGAGGGCAGAAGATTACTGTTTGACTCCCCTGAGAGCAGGTGGACTGATCAGACTGGACATTCATGTGTTTTACATCCATAGGTGGGCGGTAACGAGACACCATGGATGCCAGCTGTCCCAAATCCTTAAAGAAGAAGATGAAGAATCACATGAAGAAGATAATGGAGCAGCACACCTGACTCAGGTGAGTGCAAAAAGCATGAAGACCTTGTGTTATTAGCACCAGTACACCCATGTTCAAGGGTTTCTTGTTCTTCAATCAGGTCAAACTCTGGATTTCTGTGGATATACTGAGGAAAGTCTACCAATCAAGGTAAGACTGCTGGTTTTGTCTTTACATTGTGCTTTAACCCAGAGTTTGTTCTTCCTCTGTGTTTGCGTTGGCTGGCTGTTATGTGTTTTAGTGGTTGCAGAGTACATTTTTTTGGGAAGATTGTTCCAAGAAGTTCAAGAGAGTTAATCACACTCATGATTAACATCCACTCCAGGTCATATTTTGCTTCTATTGCAAACATTACTCCCTCAGGCCGGGCTGCTAATACTATTATTTTCATAGCAGAGCTTCGCATTACCAGGCTTTGTAATGTTACGAGATGATGCAATATGATGAAAGACCACTGCAGCATGGTCTTTCCATCAGGTAGCATCTGCTAGCATAAACACTTCTGAGCATGTGTGTGCGTGTTCATCGCACTTCTCCCACTCCATGACTTAAATTTCACAGCTCTAGAACTTCATCCTTCAGCATAAAACAAAAAAACAGAGGCTACCACTTTGGCGAATCTTCAGTCTCCTCTTGCTCTCATTATTCTCATTCCCTTTCTTCATCTTCCATTCTTCTCTTCCATCCCACTCTTTGTTGTGTCTGCCTCGCCTTGCATTCCCTGGCCGCTGTCCGATGCGAGCTCCTTGTTTTCTCCGAGCCAGAATCTCCCCAGTGCAATGTCCTATTAGTGAAAATGAGACACGGGAGTCAGGCTACAGGAATGCTCCCTTTTCCCCCAGACAGCCGATCAATTACCATGATGGAAAATTACGATGATCCGTTTTACTGCATCTGTACTCTGAACTAACTTTAGAAATCACACACTGTATTTGTCCCGACGCTCCGTCCAGATATAAATATGATCAGTGTTCTGGATTGTGAATAAAATATTTTCTAGAATGGCAACACAAGATGTCAGGGGCAATAAAATAAAAAAAATCTTTACCTCAATTTATATAAAAAAGGTTAGCTAAGGTAGTGCCTTGGATTTCCCTTTTATTTTTGAGTTTAAAAGGGTACTCCACAGTTTTTATGCAAAAAAAAGTTCTGTACATTCATTGTTGGAAGTAGAAAAAATAGCCAGACAACAGTTGAATGTCTGCAGTTTGCAATGTCTTCAGTGGCTCTGAATGCAGCTTTTTATAGTCTGAAAAAATAACCCTGATGATCATTGGGGTTATCTTTGCTAAAAATGTATGATTTATAGTCTATGTTATAAACTGTGGGCACGAAGTCTAAAAGACATATACTGAACCAGGTGGGGGGGTTAGAAAAAATAACTTATTCAAGTGCATGATGGAAAATGTAGGCTTGGTGCTTATGGAGTTCGCCCTAGAAAAAAGTTAGGACATCTCGGCTCTTCTGCATCTATTTTGATATTTAAAAAAACCTCACTCTAGCAAAAGTGCGAGACTAGCAAAGGTGCATGTTGATTTTGATGCATTAGTATAATAGCCGAACAATCCTGGAATTTGGACATTGCAATTGCAGATTAAGTCCTAAAGTTTCTTACGGGGAGAATGTTAAAAATACAAACTCATCAAATGGTGGGAAACTGACAAGCTGGTAAAATGATATCAGGTGAGTGAAGAAGCAAAAAACCAAACAAAACAAACAAGGAAAACTTTTTCCATAGAAGTTAATATAAACTGTGGACATGGTGATTTTTTTGTTTTTGTTAATTTACAGTGGCCTGACATCATTTTTTTCTCAGCCTTTAGGTTGCAAAGAAAATGTATTGCCATCTGGTGAATTTGTATTTTCAACATTCTTGACCAACTAAATTCAAAGATAATGTGGCAAGAAATGACCTAAAAACTGCAAAAAATTAATAAAAGATGGATATCTTGAGATATCTCAATCAAGAGAATGAGACTGATGCAAGGTCATGTTGACCTTTACCTTTGACTAACACTATGTAATCAGTTTGATGATGAATGATTTGATGAATAGCATTTTCAGTCTCTTTGTAGTTGTTTTGTGTCTCTGTTATTTTTTTTAATCCCACTATAGCTGATTGTGTCACTTTTTAGTAATTTTGCATCTTTCTGCTTTTTTTTTTCTCAGTAGTTAGTTTGAGTCTTTTTTGTAATTTTGAGTCTTGCTGTAGTTATTCTGTGTCTCTTTTTAGTCATTTTGCATCTCTTTATACTTCTTTTATGTCTATTTCTAGTCATTTTTCCTCCCCCTATAGTTGTTTTGTGTCTTTTTGTAGCCATTTTAAGTTTTTTTGTCATTTTTTTGTTTCTCTTTTTAGCCATTTTGCATCTGTTTGTAGTTGTTTTGTGTCACTTTGTAGCTGTTTTGTATATTGTATGCAGCCTTAGATCACTAACTATCTAACTAACTAACTAACTGTAGAACATAGAAACCATTTAGCTTTGGGGAGTTCCTTTGCCTCAAATATAAAGTAACACTGGTGGAACACATGTTATCTGCTGTTAGTTCTGTTATCCTTATTTACTCTTCAAACATCTGTATCAAAGCCATAATCTGATGCTACAGCTGATGAATCTATGATTTATGAAAAGGTATAGTCCTTTAAACATGAATACTATTGAAAATATTGCTTTTCTCACTGCTCCAGTCTTTCTGCAAACCTTCTGTGGCAAACTATCTACAGCTTTGTGTCAACTCTGCAACAAGTTTCATTTCTATTATCTCCATCCAGGAATATTGTCTGCAGATGACCTGGCTGTGTTCCCAGTATTACAAGTCTCTCTAACATGTGTTAAGTTAATCAGAAAGCTTGTGTGTGTGTGAGTGCTGCAGGGTGATTCACTGCTGTAAATCATGACCTTGTGATTAGTGATAAGCCCCTTTTCGAAGGGCCGGGGTGCGATAAAGCTGTGGGGTTTGGGGTGTGTGTGAGATAGAAAACCACTGAGTGCTGCCAGATACAGCTGCTGACATCATAAAGGTTATCTCCCTGTCCAAAAGACATGCACATGTCCTGAATGCATAAAAGCATTTATACAAGGAATATGACACACGCATTCTCCCTTCTCTTACTCATTTCCGTCTCTGATTCCTCCTGATCTCTTAATAATAAATGTATGTTGACAATGGAGAAAATCCCTAACATGCCTCCAAATGAATGCTATGTCTGCTTGATGTAAATACGCCACTGTTTGCTAATATACTTGCCATATCAACTTAATGATGCGTAGGCTTTTCCTACTCACGAACAATACACAGAGACTTCAGCCTCTCTTTGTTGTTGTTTTGGGTCTCTTTGTGGTCATTTTGAATTTCTTTGTAGTTGCTTTGCATCTCTTTGTAGACCCTTTGTGTCTCTTTATGGTTGTTTTATGCCTTGTTGTAGTAGTTTTGAGTCTCTTTGTAGTAGCTTTGAGTCTCATTATAGTTGTTTTGGGTCTCTTTGCAGTAATTCTGTGTCTTTTTGGGGTCATTTCATCGTCTCTGTCATTGCTTTGGGTCTGTTTGTAGATACTTAGCATCTCTTTGTGGTCAGTTTGCGTCTCTGTAGCTGTTTTGTGTCTGGATTTCTGTGTACTTACTTTGTATCACTTTGTACTCATTCTGTGTGTTTATAGTAATTGTGTAACTTTTGTGTCACTTTGTAGTAATTTTAGGTGTCTTTGTAGTTGTTTTCTGTCTGAGTAGTCATTTTACATTTCTGTCATTATGTCTCTCAGTAGTTATATGGAATCTCTGATTACTCATCTTGCATCTTTTTGTTGTCATTTTGTGTCTCTTTGTTGATGCATAGCATCTTTTTGTGATAATTTTGTGTCTCCTTGTGTTCATTTTGCATCTTGTTGTACATGCTTTGCTTCTTGCTTCTTCTTTGTGGTTATTTTACCCTATTTCATAATCTTTTCGATTACTTGTTTCTTTGCAGTTGTTTTTCATCTCTTTGTTGGCATTTTGTGTCTTCCTAGCTGTTTTAACCATTTTTGTACAGTAGTGATTCTCTTTGCACCTCTCCGCACCTCACCTCTCTTTGTAGTGGTTTTATGTCTCTTTGTAGTTGCTTTGCGATACTTTGTACTCATTTTGTGCCATTTAGTGGTCTTTTTGTGTCTCCTTGTCATTGCTTTGGGTCCCTTTGTCATTGCTTTGGCCCTCTTTGTAGTAATTTTTTGTCTCTTTTGGGTCATTTTGTATCTCTTTGTAGTTGCATAGTGCCTTTTTGTAGTTGCTTTGCATCTCTTTGTTGTCCATTTGAGTCTCTTTGCAGTTGTTTTGCATCTTTCCTTAGTTGTTTTGTGTCTTTTTGTGGTCATTTTGGGCCCCTGGGCCTTGGCCTCATAGGCCCGTTTGGTAACCAATCCATGCTCATCCATGATAGAAAACTAATGAAAAAATCAAATGTTGGTGCATTAAGCAAAGAGCTGAAGTCAGGATGCAGTTGACCAAGTTTGCTTGCTATTTTTGGAAATGCATGCAATGGGGAGGGATTTACAGACATACTGGGCAGACAAATGTTTGTCAAGAAATAATTCCAATATTTAATTTGCCCCAAAAGCCCGAATTGACATTTCTGTGATTTCTGTTTGTGTATGAGTCAAATAAATAAGATGCATTAACAGAACATGAATGTTTTAGAGGAAAAAGTTGGGGGGAAAAAAGCAAATAATCATATTTAAAAAAATGTTGAACTGTGTTTTCGAAGTAGCCTTCTAAAGCGGATTAAATTACCTTGATTAAATCAGCCAGCAAACCTGTTCATTTGCAGCACGTTTCTCCCCCAAACATGTTTATTTGAAGGTACAGAACAGCTGGTACTCTCTATCCCCCCACGTCCCCCCACCCCATGCGGTGCAGTGCACCAGGCGGTTTGCAGAGCAGCAGAGACTACATCTGGCTGCGTTGTGTCGAACCTCCCAACTCGTCCGACAGATAAGCCCCAGTGATGGATCCGCGGTGTCACCATCCAAAGCCCTGCCTATCTATTACAGCGCAGAGGTCGTTTTATGTGGTGGCTCTGTGAGTATGGGTGAGCTGGTTTGTGTGTATGTGTGTGTTCCTTGGCAGGGAGGATGGTTCACACATTGGGTCGGTGGGTGTGTGAGGTGAGTGGGTGTTTGGAGGAGCTGCAACTGGAAAGGGAAATTATTAGTGGGAGTAGAAAAACGAACAGCAGAGGAAGATATAGGGCAACAAAGTTGAGAGAGACAGATGGAGGGAGGCAGAGCCCAGAGATAAAAACAGACAGCAGGAGACTTAAAGTAAGAAATGTGTTTAGACAGCAACAACTGTTAGATTGGAAGTTATAATCTCTTCTATTGTCATTTGAAAATGTAATTTTTTGCTACTCCATTAACAGTTGCTTTCTGTCAACATTTAATATAAGACACTGAAACCAAGTGCCCAACTAACTAGAAAAAAACTGTACCGTCTCAAATGCCATCAATAGGACATGCAAGAAAACAGCTATCATAGTGTGCTCACCTTGTTTGTTTAGCTTTGACCTCTTGGAGATGTGACTAAAAAAAGTTTTTAGTTAGAACTTTTAAAGAACAAATTCAATCACCAGTAACATCTACATTATGAAAAGAGAGATGAGTCATAGCCTTGGCCTGGAGGCATTATGTTTTCAGGTTGTCCATCCATCCATCCCATTTTCTTGAACACAATATCTCAAGAACACCTTTAGGGAATTTCTTCAAATTTGGCCCAAACATCCACTTGAACTCAATGATAAACTGATTAGATTTTGGTTGTCCTAGGTCAAAGGTCAAAGTCAGTGTAATCTTGTCTGTCTCACTCTTGTGAATGCAATATCTCACCAACGCCTTAAAGGAATTTCTTTCAAGTTTGAACGAATGTTCACTTGGACTAAACATCAAACTGATTACATTGTGTTAGTCAAAGGTAAAGGTCAACATGACCTTGCATCAGTCTCATTCTCTTGATTGAGATATCTCAAGATATCCATCTTTTACTAATTTTTTGCAGTTTTTTGGGTCATTTCTTGCCACGCTGGTTATTGCCTTTTCTCCCCATGTTTTCGAAAGAAATCAAACCAATTTGCTCAGGTTTAAAAGGGTCAGATAGCTTGTGAAAGGCTTCTGAACACACCACATAAAATCAACTGATGTTGATTCAGGTTTGAAAGGGTTAAGCTTTAAATCAATTCAGAAGTCTTTACATGTACACTGCGTTTGAAACTGTTTTGCAAATTGGAACCTGGTCTAATCAGGTTAGATCGTGTCCTGTTCCTGTATGCCTCCTGTATCAAAGTCCGTGTTTGTCTGGGTTTGTTCGATTCATCCACCGCCCTTCCCACCTGCCCTATATGAGCAGTCATACTTGCACATATTATGTTGTGCTGAGCATTTCAAACTCATGCTGTCCTGCTACATTTAATGCACATGCGACAGGTTCCATCCGGTCATATTTTAAGGGACGCCACCCATGCATGAATCAGGCAGGTGCTGTCATACGTTCGGCGGTGTATAATAACACTGCGATCGGTTCTGTCCACCTGCGTTCTCACCTGACACAGTCCAACAGCACTTCATGCTGTGCCTTTTAGTGTCTCTTAGTGTGGCTCCAAAACTGTTCTCGATTTTGGAATAAGAACAGGTTGGTATAAACTATAATATTTTTACCTTAACTTAAAGGATCTGTATCGCTCATCCACCACTGCATCCAGCCATACCTGGAAAGTTGAGTGGTGACCATACAGATGACTGATTATATCAGCAAGGGACATATTTATTTTCAGTAACATATCAAAACCCGACCAACTTATCTGATTGCACCAAAAAAAAGCTGCAGCTTTCCACTTGTAGTTGTGCAATTGGCAGATGCTTGTTTCCACTGGAGACCCAGGACCCTGCGCTTCGACCCCCAGTTGTGTAAAAGTGTAGTAAAAACTTCCAGACTGGCTTTTCCATGTTGATGCACAGTTTCCGCTGTGATCAGAAGTGACTTTTTGGGAGGGCCAGGAGGTTTGTAAAGGGAGGTCAGCCACCACACACACACCAAACACACACACACAGAGGCCAGGCCCAGGTCAAGAAAGGAAGGAAATAGGGAGAATACACAGGGGCGCTAACGCACATGAAGCCCTAAAGACATTTATTTGTATATATGTGTTCTATCTGTATGTTAAATACTACCCGTGTAGTTATGCACCGGCATATGTTTTGACTACAGTATGTCAGCGTCAGAGTGGTGCAGTAAAAGCAACCCTGGAGCTTCATAAAGCAACTTTTACACTACATATTGCTGCCCCCCAGCTAAAAAAAGTAAAAACAATGCAGCCCTCCATTGTTTTTAATAATGAGATGATTTGCAGAGCGAGGCTCATGTTGTGTTTTTCATTTTCCCATGCTGCTGGATGGCAGCAGAAATGCAATTAAAGTCATTGTTTCATTAGGGCATGTAGCCTGTGAGCGGGAATTAAAAACACCACAACACAGCTACAGTACCTTGTCATGCTTTTTGTGGTCAACTTTTTTTGCACAAGCACACATACACACACACACACACACACACACACACACACACACACACATTAACATAATTAGAACTTAAAGCCCCGGCAATTAGAGCCCAATCAAATGTTCCTTCGTGCTTGTCAACAATCTTTCCCACATACATTTTTTCACCCATTTATCTCTTTATGCCCGCATGCTTTGACCGTCCTTTATTTTCCAGAGTTGTTAGTCGGCATATTCTCCCTCTCTGTCTTTGTCTTTCTCTCCTTTGCGTCTCTATCACAGGCTCTTGGTCTCTAACCCTTGTTCTGTCTTTGTGCAGTATTTTGCATCTGAAAAGACCACCCATCGGTTCAGGAGGGGGCAGATTCTCAGAGAGGAATTGGTTTAGAATATTAATTGTTTTTTTCCTCCTTTTTTTCTCTCCTGGGAAAACTGCCCACATTAACACCACCTGCCACTTTTATTTAAGTCCCTGCTCTGCAGTTTGTCCCTGCTTGACAAACTGCAGTGCACTCAATGCAAGCAGGGTCAGGGAGATGTTTGGTTCAAATAAAACTAGCTAGCAAAGTTAACGTTCAACTAGCTGCTGTATTGCACTAATTTTGCAGTTCTCTCATCTGTCTATCTTAACCTGAAACAGGTTCCTGTGGTTTAATTAACAAAGATAAATGAGTATCAAGTCCATCACTTGGTTTTAGTTTTTGAACATTTGTGATTTTAACAAAGACAAGCAACAGTTAGCTTGTTAGCAGTTCTGCTATCATTTTCCCAAAAAAGCAGTATTTTCTTCTTTCTTCTTTTTTTACTGGGAAAAGTCCCTGCTTTGCAACGACAAACTGTAGTGCACCTGATGTAAGCAAGGTCATGGAGATATTTGGTCCAAATCAAGCTAGTTAGCATAGCTGCTGTTTAAGTGGCAAAAGACAAGCATCATTTAGCTTGTTAGCGCTTAACTTGTCAGTAGTTCACATGTCATTGCCACAGTGGAGCACTTTTTTTTTCTCCTTTGTTGTCCAAGGAGAAGTCTGTGCTTTGCATCACAAAAACTGCAGTTCAGTTCATTCAGTTAATTAAACAAGGCTGGTATTTGGTTCAAGTCAAGCTAGCTAGCATAGCTACTGTTCAGCTAGCTTCTGTAGCCTAATGCACTTGTTTTGTTTTGTACTTGTTTTCTTCCATCTGCCTAAGATTTAAACAATTTACAAATATGGCCAAACTGCGCAGCCAGCAAGCCAGCTGTGGCCTGCTGCCAGTTTTTTAAAATAGCCTGTTGCAATTCTTTGTCTGGAGAATACTTCTAATTAATTGCAATCTTTATACATTGTACAGCCTAATTTAAACACAATGTCACTGTCATTTTGAACAACCATTACTAGCACGCCCTACCACTGATTTTTTAATTTGAACGCTAGATGTTATTGCTTTACTTGCGATGATTGATACAATGACTGTTAGTTGAAAAAGCATTAAGGCTACCTCAGTAGGCTAAACATGGCAGCACATCTGATAAGACAAAATATATGTTTTCTAACTTGTGGGGACACTAATAAACTACTGTAATGTCAGAGGTTAAACTGTTAAGTAGTGTTTTGAAGTAATTTTGTTTAAAAAAAAAAGTTTTGTTTTAATGGCAAATGGGCTTTCCTGGTCTAAAAACAGGTTTTCTGGCAGTGTTGTTTTTTTAAAAATATATAATCTGTGATTTTTAACAAAAACACCAATTAGCTTGTTAGCCCTTAATTTTTTAGCCATTTCAGTGACATTTTCCCAGCAGAGATTTTTTTCAAAATGAGTGCAGTCAGATTTACCTCAAGACTGTGGAACCATTGGCATCATCATTTATATGTAACTTTATGAAACATTTTATGTACTGTGGTTCTTTAGATCTGCCGTTTTTTAACTTATTTATTCATATGTCTATTCTGTCTGTCTACTCTGTTTCTGTCTATATTCTACTATGGACCTTCCCTTTGTCCAGAATAAAGTTTGATTGATTGATTGATTTTCCTCTTTTGTCCTGGAAAAACTGACCACATTAACACACTTTAATTTAATTTAAACCATTGCTTTGCATTGACAAACTGCAGTTTGGTTGATGACAACAAGGCAATTAGCCTACTGTGAACTAGCTTCTGTAATAAATAAATTCTGCATTTTTCTCATCTTTCTTTCTAAAATTCAAAAACGTGCTTGGGGTTTATTATTCTAATATAAAAGATAGCTAGTACACCAATAGATATTAGTTTTTGAACATTTGTGACTTTAACAAAGACAAGCAAAAATAAGCTTGTTAGTGCTTAGCTTGTTGGCAGTTCAGGTAATATTTTCCCTGCAGAAGAGTGTGCCTGTAGGCTACAGGTCTTTCTAATTGATGGTATTTGGGTTATGAACTCATCTAAATAACCCTCTTTGTTATTTTCAGAACTTTATTCTTAGCTGCCACTCGACCCACATTATTGCATCCACAGTGACCTCAGAGATTGACGAGATAAACATTTCTTGCTCTGCTCATACCAAATCCAGAGTTTCACCAGCGTCCGTCACGCTCCGTCTCTCAAACCTCACACTACTCCAACAATGGTGTGGTCCTTAATTGTCACCCGTATCAAGCCTATAACTGTGCTGCCCGTCTGGAAGGGTATCGGATGGTAATCAGCACGGCAGCCTACGGTTAGTGCTGTCGCTCAGAGCCTCTGACGTCACGCCGACATGCCTGTATGATTAGTTCTGGTTCAAATCCGGCTGACCTGCATTGTCACCCGTGATCAGCGTCGTGCAAATGGCTGTAACGGGACAAACATTGTTCATTAAGAGTTTGCAGTGTTGTAAATTAGAACTATGTGATGTGACGCAGGGGGAGGCAAATAAAGGCTAAGGCTGCCATCCTGTCTGGAGCCTTAAATTTAGGATTTTTTTACAATGATTTTATAGTGCTATACAGTTGCTTATGAACTCAGAAATATCTACATCTACACCTTTATTTTATGAGTTACTCCCTGTTCTGCATTGTTGATTATTTTCTCTGTTATTTACAGGGTAGGTTTATTCAAATCACTCACAAAGCATGCTTAGTTTTTAGGCTTTAAAAGCTACTTTGGTCAATGAAAAATGATGGATTGTGTTGAGTATTTAACAAGTAAGCATGTCCTGTCTCACTGTCTGAATTTTAACCAAGACAGTGACCTCTTCCAAACATTCACAAGTCCTTTGGGTTGTCTAAACAATAGGAAAAAAACTGCCAGTGGCCAATGTATGGATGGAAGCATCCTTTTCTCTCTTGCTGGAAAGTAGTAGTGCATATGAATGTAATTTTAAGGAGACAGGCATAGGCAAGGGGATACTTTTAGATGTTTTTGTCACAGTTTTTAGATTTCTACTTTTACCTTAATACAATGGAAGTGAGGGAAATTGTATTTGTATTAAAAGTCTTGACAAAATGCCTCAGTACCAGTGATAGCCATGGCCAAGGGCATTGTATTCTGTGGTTGTAATATCTCAAGAGCAACTTGAGGGTATTTCTTCAAATTTGGCTCAAACGCCCACTTGTACTCGATGATGACCTGATTAGCTTTTGGTGGTCCAAGGTCAAAGTTAGTGTGACCTTGCACCAGACTAATTTTTGAGAATGTGATATCCCAAGAACACATTGAGGGAGTTTCTTTCTAAACAGTACGGTGATAGCAGGATGGCATTGATTACCTGTGAGCAAACATGAACTAACCATGGCATTGATGATAAGAGGACACAGAGGACTATTATGTCTAAAACTCTATCCTCTCTTGGCAACCTATATGACACGCCCACAATGGTGGCCAAGCTATTTTTTGTTTCCATTTGGAAACCAATTTTTTAAGGTTCTGAACAAATTTATTTTTGGTCAAAATGCTCGGTTCAAAAACGGTTCAAAATTAGGTGTGGGAACCAGAACAGAACTGGTTTCATGTTGGTGGAAAGGTGATAATTTAGGAACCATACCTGGGTAAGGTACACAGTGTTCACACTCGAACAAACTGACTTTGGGTTCAAGTGTGCTCTGATTCAGTCCCAGTTCCCTGATGTGAAAGCCTCTTCAGACATTTTGTCTTTATTGTGTGGGTGTGTACAGCCTGGGCTTGAGTAAAATCTTACTTTCATTGTATCTTTTATGGTGGAAGAGGTTAAACCTTCAGCATTTTTAGTGGTTCATGGAGTCCTAACTTTGCGTAACTCCAGCTTTGACCAAACTCTTATTAGCCAGAAGAAGAGCAAACACCTGTGTCATGTTCATATTTTACTTATATGATCAGGGCTCATTTATCTACCAAGCAGAACCTGAATCAGTAATATGTGTCCTTTTGCATGTTATTTTTTTGGTTTTGTGTCAAAATCGCTGCGATCGCAGCTTATTTGGCGGAGAAGCTGCTCGTGCCTCAGAAGTGACGTGACTTGTCTGCTTGGCTGTCCGCTGTGGAACACATCCATATGAAACATGTCATCCGTCCTGTGCTTGTTACTACCATTTCCCCTGTCAGGCGAGGGCTGCAGAGAATGATGGCTTTTTCAGATGGGACTGTGTGCTACTTGCTCCTGACCACAGTCAACCAACCCACTCTCCAATTTTTGATATCCTGCCATCTGTCTTTCCCTCTCTTGTTTACTCTTTTATCCCACCTCTCTTCTCTAACTCTGTCTCTTTACACACTGTAGAAGTGAAATAATTCCAAACTCTTAATGACTGAGGCATTAATTAGATATAATACATCACGGTCTTACTGTAATATGTATCTTAGATGCATCTGATAATGATTTGTCTCAAAGTATTTCCATTCTGTGGTTTTTACTTCACTACTACATTTGATGGCTTCAGTTAAAAGTTACCTTGCAGATTTAGATTATTAATGCGAAATATAGATCAACTAATAAATATAAATTAACTCCTAATTAAAAGTTAAGCTGCCCATCACTATATAAATTAGTTAAATTTAGCTTCACCGATATAAACTGTAACAGTAAAGATAGATAGATAGATAGATAGATAGATAGATAGATAGATAGATAGTTAGATAGATAGATAGATAGATAGATAGATAGATAGATAGATAGATAGATAGATAGATAGATAGATAGATAGATAGATAGCAGTAAGGACATAGCCTAGGAACATGGGACGCCCGCTCTCCCAGGTGAGCCACTGGGTGCCTGAATTTTTTGGTGTTTGTACATTGTAGTATTGCTACTTTTACTTATGTAAGAGATGTGACCTGAAGTACCTTTGACTGACTGTGTAATATGACCTCTTAGCATTCAGTTTCTTTTCATTTATCCTTGACAGTGTCTCATAAACATTCTGTATCAGTTTGTTTTATCTCTCTATTCAGGCAATTTATAAATTCACTTTACTGTGTGTATTTTAATGGCTTCATCTCATCTCATAATATGGAAGTATTCACTCATGTTAGGCTATGACATCTTTGTGATATGACATTCTCTAGAATTTTAAATTTTTAACTGGGTTTGAACAATGTTCTGCTGGACATCATGAGTTTGTAATGACAGACAAACTGTTGCAATCTCATTTTTCTTCCTTCACGACTCTTTCAGTTGTACCTGAAAATCCTCAACTGCTTGCAATTATGTCATATGACTCTATCACCTCTCTGACTGGCACATGTTGTTCCCAGAAACAGTTTGATACTTCTTCCGTGTTCTTCCAGTAAGCGTACTGTATCGCATTTCTGATACATTTTTGCTTCGCGTGTCAAGAGCCCAACTGTGTTGTTCTGTTGGCATATCGACACTCAGAAAGTAAAATCATATCAGAAACGTTCTCATGCTCTCAACTGACTAGTTACCAAATCTCTGCTTTTATTATCCGATGGCTGCGATAACCCAAAACGCTTTTCATTCCAAATAAGTCCTCATGGGGATGCAGCTGTAAGACCATCAGCAGTCATGCAGCACAAAGTGAGTTTTGGCTACGTCTCCGTCTCACTTGTTGGACTCCTCGAGCCTCCATAAATAGAGTGTTCAAAAGCCGCTTCCAATGAGTATGAAAACACTGCGTCGCCTCACACTTAATCCACATCATAGGAAAATGGTGTTTGGTCCCCCGGCAGCATGACATCACTCAGTGTTTCCCCTCCTTGACCTTTGTCAGATGGCAGTGCTGAGGACCCGAGGAGAGGGTTCTGCTGGTGTGCCCGCTCAGATATTCAGTATCAGATATGTCATAAAACTAAGAGGAAACAAGTGAAAGAAGAGCGTGGAGGGCTGTGTTCGTTGTCATTGCTCTTTGCTGGTTAATTAGTTGTGATGGCTGTAGTTGGGTAACGGATACTGAAGGGACACCAAAAACAAATCCACTGTTCCATAACATGTAAATCGTACAATGCTCAGACATTTCCACTCATTCAGCTCCCTGACTGTTCAGCAGCACTGTTGTCACTGTCATGTACGGTCTGCAGGACTTAACAGAAGGTTCTGCTTTTGTAGAACTTCAGATCGAATCTGAGAATATTGTATTTTCCAGAAGTTCAATGAAGTCAGTTTTAGTGGTGTAGTCCAAAATCGTAAATTAGTCTCAGAAGGCTTTGAGATCTGAACTGTATATGACATATTAGATACAAAGACCATTGAGTACTAATGGGAAACTATTATCCAGAACATTTCAGGTTCATCTTGAAACACTGTGATGACGGCATTTCTGTTTATTTTATTTTGATATTTTTGAAGGGCAAAATAGCTGTTTTAGTGCCACGACCAAAAATATTGCCATGTTTCTATCATGATTAGGGCTGCAGCTATCGAATATTTTAGTAATCGAGTATTCTACTGAAAATTCCATCGATTAATCGAGTAATCGGATAAAACATATTTTTGTTTAGTTAAAGAGCAATTATAAATATACATGAGACAATAAGACATTTCACCTGACAGTGAACCATTGGTTTCCTTTTTTAACTACCCAGTTAGCTTTATTCTGTTTTTATTTTCCACCCTCATCACTCTACAGCGCTGTGTTTTTACAGATTAAATAAAGCCTGTATGAAAGGCACGTTAGCCACGCATTGACAGTAGTCATAATTAATAGAAACCTAGCCCTCCGCAGGGCTAACGTTATGTTAGCAAGGTACAGTAACGTTAATCTCAGTAATTAGCTCTACGTTAACTTCATTTTGCCTCGTCTCGGGTGACGGTCCTCCGCTCTCGGAGTAAACAGGGGGCCTCGGTGGAGATGCTGCAGCATTGAAGACGTACTGTTGTGGTATGCAAGCGCTGTCTTACAGTGAATACACACAGCAGTGTTCGCCTCGGTGTCCAGCTTGAAATGCTCCCACACTTTTGACATTTTCTGCCTTTTCTTTGTGCCTTTCGCTTTCGTCGCCTTCTTCGTCGTTACCTCTACATCCATGGTTAAAACCAAACATATCCGCCGCCTCTTTTTTATTCCTTTACGTGCGTGACGTCAGCGCGTTGTGCCGCATTAAAAGTAGTCCGGGCGAAATGCCATGCTTTGAGCTGGCAAAATTAAACGATTCCTCGAGGCAGAGAAAATTCCTCGATCATTTTTTGTAATCGAGTTACTCGAATTATTCGAGGAATCGTTTCAGCCCTAATCATGATGGTTATCTTTTGTATGAGACAGCCCTAATTGCACAGTGTATACCGGGCTTTGTACGGCCCCAGGGTATGATCTTCATGAAAAAGAGGCTAATGTATCATTGAGCTCCTTAGGAGCCTTATATAGGTGTTTTTAATTTTATATTTCAAATTTCAGGACTGAAACTGTTATTTCATCTATCAAGTAATTTTTTGATTAGTCATTCACTATATTAAACATTAAAAAATGCTTATCACGATTTTCCACACCCCCAAGGCAAATATCTTATTCTGTCCAACCAACAGTCCAAGACCCAGAGATATTCAGTTAATAGTTATATGTAAGAGTCTCACACTTGTGGTGCTAGAATCAGGCGAATTTAGGCGTTTATGCTTGATCATCACCTTGATCAACTTAAGATAAAATAATCCCTTATTTACAGAGAGGAATGTAGCAGCCACTTGTCTATTTCAGTGGCTCCCAGCTGGTGGTCCAAAAGTGGGTTGTGAGTCCAATCTGAATGGACCACAAGCAACTTATGAATATGTAAAGTTTACAAAAGTCACTCTTTGCTTTGAAGTATAGTGAATTTTCAGCACCAAGCTTTAATTTTGAAGTGCCATTTCTTTTTATTCTTGCAATATGTTGTTTACATTTTGTGAAATAAAATTGAATATGTGGTCCTTTATATTGTGTGGATGCAAACTAATGACCAGGAATAATCTGGACCCCTTTGACCAGTTGGGATCCACTGGGCTAGTTGATAAATCAACTAAACGTTTAATCTACAGCAATTTATAAAAACAAAAAACAGTGATATGTTTACTTTTTTTGAAAACATGGCAGTGGTGAAATCTTAGCAAATGTATAAAGTCTTTTAAAGTAATACACTCCTGTGTCCAGTAAATACTACAAAGCTTAAATTTATTGATTGCCTGTTGCACTGGGTTGCATTAGATTGTGTGTTTGTGTAATTGCATCCATATCCACCCATAAACGTAACTCTCAGAAGCTAATAAAAACCGGAGTTTGCAGTTTGACCTCTGAGCATTCAGAGTAACTACTGTGGCTCAAAGGGCCCATCTGAAGCTACAACATGACAGAAACCTGAGCTGCAGTTATGAGGTTTTCCACAGGACATCATTCATATGTATGCAGCGCAAAGCTGAAGCTCAACCACTGTTACGGTTTGTGTGAATGTCTTCCTCCCCCACATGGCTTTTATATACTTTCTCCGCCAAGTATCTCCAATTGAAATCAAGTCAGATTATGTTCAGTAGTTTTATAGCGCTCGCTATATGGACGGACCCCCTCCGGGTCCCCCAGAGGCTCACAACCCCCCACTGCTACCAGCTGACGGGGAAGAAAATAAAAGCAGGGGGGGAAAAACAAGGCTTCTGGGAAAACAAACATTAGTCCTGTTTCTTGGCACTTAACCCTTTCCCTGACTCTGGCATTTGGAAAACAGAACATAAATGGCAAATCTTTTCTTTTTTTAATAGCATTTTCTTTTTTATTGCAAATACATATACAAAAGATTCTTTAAAGACAGTACAAATACATGGCAAGATCACAGAAGAAAAAAAGAGCACTGGAAAGATCAGTTCTTTGATACTGAGAGGAAAGGAAATGGAGCTTGTGGAGCAGAAAGGATAGACGGTCCCTTTTCTGCACAAACAACAGAGAAAAACTTGTAACTGAGATAACATTTTCCAGTTCTTTCAGCCATAGTTTAAAGTCCAACTCAAAGGAAATTCACAAATAACAAATAATTCGTACACAATTCGTTAGATAGCCCCCCTCCCCTCGACCCTCGGAAATAAAAGGCAAATACATACTTAAAATAGACATTTAGATAAGATAAATAAACAAAAAAAGACGATTACAGCGTGTACCATTTTGACTAAAGTACCCCCTGGGTTTAAAAAAAATTAAAATAAAAGAAAAGGGGAAATTATATGCCGTCTACGTTGCAAAGAGGACAATTCATTAGTTATAAGAATAGTATGCAAAATAATTACTTTGAAATAAAATTAAAGCTAATAAATAAATAAAGTTTTGAACAGAGGGAAGGGAGGTTTTTGGAGCATGGTGGGAGACTGCAGGGGGAGGAGAAGGAGGGGGGCACCCGAGGGGTCATAGGTGACTTCCTGTAGCTGTTGGACGGTAAGTGTAATCTCAGCTGTGGCACACACACGCATACAAAAAAGTTCGAGAAAATGTAAAAAATCCAAGGCACGGATGGTGGAAAGGGCTCCCCCGTCTTGACAGCACAGCATTGTGAAACTCTCGCTTTCTCTGTATTGCCTCATAGCTTTTCCAAATGACACAAAACAAATCAACAGCTTAAATACAAACCATACTCGCTGGATGGCACAGGAAAGCAAAAAAAAAAAAAAATCTGTGTATGAATAAGGAGAACCAGATAGCGCACTACCAGGAGTGGTTAGTAGCTGAACTGTTTAAAATATAAAGCTTTTTTGTTTGTTATCTACAGGTACAAATAATTACCCCCCCCATCCCCCATCCCACCCCCCACCCATGGGTTATAAACTGCCAGCACATGAGAAAAAAGGAAACAAACACTACTGAAATATCAACAATCAATAAGTCCTCACAGAGGATTTTCCTAAGTCTCTTCATCTCTCTAAAAATATATATATAGTTTCTATCAAGATACAAGGCACGCCGTGAGCCAATCACAAGTCTCCTCTTCTTCAAGTGTCTGATTCAGGAAGCAGATCTGCAGGTGAACTCTCCCTGCGGTAAAGTGTTCTTGGAGTCAGATCTGTGTGGCTGTACATGTCTCTCAGGGTCTGGTGAGCTGGGTGTAAACCGGCGCCTGCTCCCAGTGCTGCGGGCTGCTCTGTGGGATGGACGGCACCCCTGTGTTGTCGGCGATGGGCGTGTACATGGGCCTCTGGCTGGGGCTGCTCATGTAGCTGAAAGTCGAGTACAGCCCCGAGCCTTGCCCCGCCCCTGCGTGGCTGTAGTAGGCGGCGGCTGTGCCCCCCTGGTGGTCGGGGTAGTCGTACCCCTGCTGCGCCCTGGAGATGGCCGGGTAGGAGGAGGAGGGGGGGCTGTAGTGCTGCAGGTTGAACGGGCTGTAAGCGACGTGCTGCGGGGAGCCCTGCTGCTCAGTGTAGTGGCTCGGACTCAGCTGCTCCGTCTTGATCTGGGTCCTGTGCTGCGCCTGAGCTGCCTCTGAGCCCCCGCTGCCCCCCAGGGGGGTCAGAGTGTGCGGCTGCTGTCCCTGTTGGTTTTGGCTTTTTGCCAACCAGGCTGCTCCCGCCTGCGGGCTGACCGGGGCGCCGCTGCTGATGCTGTAGCTGCCGGTGTAGGAGACCGGCGTGGTGTTGCCAGGGCCGCTAGCAGAGCCAGGGTGCCCATTTGGTGGGAGGTACTGGTCGAACTCATTGACGTCAAAGGTCTCGATGTGGGAGATGACATCGCTGCTCAGCTCTCCGATGTCCACGTCGCGGAAGTCGATGTTGAGCTGGCGACCACCGGGGCCATCGGGCAGAGAGCGGAGGCCACCTTCGCGCTTTAGGTCCATCTTGCCTGTGCTGACATCAGTCTTTGGGGTGGTGGGAGGGGTAGGGGGGCCCTGGGAGCCTGAAAGTTAAAAAAATATGAGAGATTCGATTTCTACATTCAAGTTTAGTTATTTTTAGGTAAACCACCAGGATTTGGAAATGAATTGTTTCACTGTTTCATCATTGGAAAAGCAGAGACTCTGAGGCACTAAGATAAATTTCTTTTTCCTGAGGGGACTGATCTTTTTCTTCTTTCTGCTCACCTGAGTGCTCACCCGGAGAATGCACCTCTCCCATGCTGGAGGCTGGGGAGTCCGCCTGCTGGAGAGCTTTGAAGATGGCATTTGGGGAAATGTGCGTCTGCTCACTGCCGTCCTCCGACTCGCTCTGTCCATTCTTCACCGACTTCCTCCGCCGGGGCTGGTATTTGTAGTCGGGGTGATCTTTCTTGTGCTGCACCCGGAGCCGCTCAGCCTCTTCTACAAACGGCCGTTTTTCCCCCTCGTTGAGAAGTCTGTGCGTAAAAAGCGCATACATTTAATAATTAAAACTGTAATTAACGGTACCCAACTTAAAAGTTCTGCTGCGGTTTGCAGAAAGAAAAGAATAAATAAAATCAAATGAAAACCTCTCATTGCATCCTAAATCCGTGCGTAAAAAGCAAAAAAAAAAAAAAAAAGAGAGCATTTACACTTACCTCCAGAGTTTTCCCAGAGTTTTGCTGAGCTCCGCGTTATGCAGGTGCGGGTACTGGTCCGCCAGCTTCCTCCGCGCAGCCTGCGCCCACACCATGAAGGCATTCATCGGTCTCTTAACGTGTGGCTTGTTCTTAGAAGATCCGTTAACGCGTACCGGCATCGGCACGAGGGTCCAGTCGTAGCCCTTGAGCACCTGGGACACAGCCTCGCGGATGCAAGCGGGAAACTTATCGTCCTCGTCCTTCTTGAACTCTCCGTCCACACCGAGCAGCCCGTTCTCCGATGGCCGGGTGTTCTCGGTGTCGGAGCCCGAGCCGGACGGGCACGGGGAGCCCGCGGAGTCCTCGGACATGCTCGGGCTCGGGGCATCAGAGAGACATTTGTCTTGTTCCTCCGTCATCTTCAGGTAAGGGTCGAGGAGATTCATACGAAAAACTGGTTGGTGCCAAATTACGCGTGAAACGGGGGAGTTATTTCTGCTTTCTCGCGAGAGGAAAAGTCTCTAAATGGACTTCACCTTGCACGGATGATCAAAGTCTTTCAAATGGGAGAAGTACACAGAATAAACTACTGCTGATTCTCTTTTGCCTCCTGTGCGTAAAACCGATTTGTAGTGGCTTTACGCACGAGTTTCTGCCCGACTCCGAGTGCGTTTTTTGCAAGTGGCACCGCACTTGAAAGGGCAAAAACAAGCCAGGTGGGTGAGAGTTTGCTTTCAACTCTGCAGGATGAAACGGTAAAGTGCTCCTCTCTGGTCTCCAAGTACAATCCCCAGAACGCGCGAGTGCTTTGAACTGCAAACGTTTCGCGTGCGAGCTTTATAAGAGCGTTACCATGCGGCACAGGAAAGCCCGAACCTGATTGGGCGACAGCATGTGACGCCAAAGTGAAGGAATTTGATCCCATTTTTTCCCTCTCCATAACCAGTACAGAAAAACACACACACACACACACACACACACACACACACACACAGACACTTTCTCTCAAACATACACACGCACACCCAAAGAAACATTTAATCAAAGATGTGGAGTATATTCATATGTTGTAATTAGCAAAAAGTGATTTTTTTGTTATGATGAAGGAAAACACTGAAAGAGAACTTGCAAAACAGCATGGCAAGTCCACATAAAATATTATCAGAAGAACTTTATAATTTTTGATATTTAACATCTTAAACAGCTACACACACTTTATATACCTCCTTTTAAAAACATTTTTTGTGTTTCTAACTGTCTTTCTCTACACTAGGCACATATCCACAATTACACCATATGGTCAATAGGGGGAGACAGCAGTCTAGGAACTCACTACTAACTACCTCCCTTCTCCTGCTAAAAGCAGCAGCAGGAGGAGGAGGAGGGGGAGGGGGAGGGAGAGGGAGAGGGAAGGGAGCTCCAGCAGACTGCTGCAGTGCAACAGTTGCTGTCAAACATCAGCTACTGATTTGTATCGCTCATCTCGTTTCCAGCAGTGGAGGAATGATCCGGTGAATTCTGTTCAATTTGCTGACAGGTCAACTTCCACACTGGTCTTACCTTTTTCACCAAATGTTCCTCATAAAGTTAAGAACATTTTAAGAGTTGTGTTACATGGTTTTATAAATTTATATCCTTTTTGGAATCAAACAATGTTTGAAACTGAGCTTCCAATACATTCCACTACATTTAGCTGGTAACCTTTGAAAGGAAATGATTGTGATTTTGATGATTTTATTTTCCTCATTTTGTGGGAGAACACATTTAGAAAAAGTGGCATGACCTTAAATTTCACTTTCTTTGGGTAAAAGCAGCGATACCGATGTCTTGCTCCTGAATAGAAAAGGTGGTGGGTTCCTTTGCATATCTGTGCCTAGGGGCCCATAGTCTCATAATCCAACCATGACTGTGGATAAATTACCTCATACAGCCCCACTTAAAAAACCCAAAGTATCACTGTAAGCACAGAACTTGAGTCAACTAGCGACAACTGTGTTAAAGTGCATTTTCTAGTGGTGTGTATTCACCTCTCTTTAACACACACACACACACACACAACCTTTGTTGACTCTGTTCAGCCACACACTGCAACTCCCCAATCAGAGTAATATAAAGTGCCCTGAGCTGGTCACCGATGGTAACCTGCCTGCACACGCCCCCCTTTGATTGTTTATTATGCTTTGTGGAGATGTGGAAATGTAAATCTCAGTTCAGCCTAATGTGGACAACATGTGCTACCTGAAGTCGCCTTTAATAGCTCACAGATGTCAGGTAGAGCTAATTTCACTGCTCTGCCTGCTCGCTTACTCTGGAGCTGCACACACAGGCACCTACAGCCTTTTTCTTCAACAGATACAAACCTTTTTCACTCTCTCCGTTATGTTTTTGCATTTACTGCTCAAACTCTGAATCACTCTGTAATTCTTTCTCTCCCTGACCAATTAGGCCCTGCGGTTCCAAAACACTACAGCCTAACATCAGCGGCTCCTTCACTCCCCAGGCCGGTTTATTTACACGAGACATGCTTATTTAAGATACTCACTTTGAACACAAATAGAAGGGAGCAGTTTGGCTCTGCGTTAATAGCTCGTGGGACGACGCTGCGGTCGCGTGTGAGCTGCGTGCCGTTACACGAGGCCACCAAAACGCAAACCGGTGTTTGCTTGTAGAGCTACAGAGGCGTGAACGCATTGACTCACAGAGCTGTGGCAGAGGGATGGAAAACATGGTGTGGCTATTGACAGAGTAAATATGGTTAATGGAGGTTTGCAAAGAAGAGGAGCTGGGAGGAGACGGAGGGAGGAGATGGTGAGGTGGAAGGACAGGGGAGAAATCAGAAGAGTAAATAGTAAGAAAAGAAGAGAATGTTGGCAATGATGACAAAACCAAGTTAATTAGTAAGACGGGCAACCACATATCAGTGTAAAATGGACTAAGTGAACCCTAAAGCACACACACGTAAACACGCACTCACACACATTTTGCGACTGCATAGTATATGACCCCCACTCCCACGTGACATCCTGTCAAAACTATGCAAATGAAAAAAAAAAACAACAAAAACACAAATCTCAGATCAACATATGGTTGCACACACCTGAATACACTCCTCTTCCTCCTCCACATGTCACACAGGCAAGTTAGACAACAAAAATGATTCATATGACAACTGTTGGATAATAAACTCAGTGTGCTCAACCATCTAAAGTGAATATTTAATATCAGATCTGGAACTTTTACAAATTTCCCTCCTCCTTTTCAACCAAATTCCAGTTTCAGATTTGTCAAACAATTTGTGAGAGATCTGTCTGTGGTTTCAAAGTGTAGTCCATTCTGTGGGCTTTTAGGTGGTGGGGGATGACCAGAGGCAGGCAGGCAGGGTGAGGTCTTGGGAAACTTCTCATCTTGACTTGGAGCTACAGCGTAAAAAATCTGAGCAAACAGTGGGAGTCAACTGCTAAACCCTGGCTGCTTTTCTTTGGGAGACCCATCAGGCCTGCTCTGCATTTCAGAGCTTCACATCTGTGGGGAGTGACAAAAGTGTGTCCAGGTTTCTGTTATAAATTCTGTATTGAAAGTACTTTTAAACATCAATATTGATGGCCACATAAAGAGGTGTGGATGGAGGGGTCAAACACACATGCGACTTTGACCCAGGAGACTGCTGTTTGTGTCTCATGTGAAAGCAAAAGTCATTGTTGACTTATTTTAAATGACATGCGTGAGTCAACTTACCTAAAATACTTTAGTTATGTATTTAATTGTGTCACATATGTAACACAAATTACCTTACATTTGTAACTTAAATCACTTAATAAACTGTTTTAACCCAAACCACAATCCCTTCCAAAACCAAACAGTTTTGATGCCTCAACCTAGCCAAGTTGCGACATTTTCATGACAGACTTGCATTTTCGAGCCTGCTGGTAAGTGCCCTTTGCCCCTTCTGAAGCATTATACTGGCCGTGATGACAACTGATCACAGCCATTTAATGTGCTGATAACATTCAAAAGGGGTGATGTACACTGCATTCATGCAATGGCAGGAAAATGGGAAGAAGAAGAAAACCATCCAGTGTTCTCAGACTTGTAAGAAAACTTTTGAAACCAGTCATGCAGTGTGATTGCCTTTTTTCTGCCATATATTCACAAAATTATTTACGACATAACTAACAACAGCATTTTAGTTTTGTATTTTTGCATACTCTTAGCTCCAGAGCTGAGCAGGAGGTAGTTACTGGTGAAGTGAAAAAAATTCAGAACATATGAATGAACAGCAGAAAAAAAGTGACTTTGCTGCAATAGATATTGTTATATGGATGCTTTTGTACATTTTGGCATAATATTAGGTTGCCTGTGGAATCCACCCAAAGACACTGAAAATGTTTTGAGTATGTAGTATTTATGTTGGGGTATTTCTTTAATGATTTTCTTTTCTACGATTTGAAAGGTCTTGGCTTGTACTTATTGAAACAACCAAGCAAATCGGACTTGATCTGGGAAAAAACAGCTACATCCATTAACAATTGTAAAGTAAAAATGCTGACAAGCATGGATAAGACTGATGCACAGGTTGTCAACTTCCAGAAAATCTGCTCCTGTATGGGTATTTTTCCATCATCAGTTCGGTAAATGATCTTTTAATGCTACAAATTGCACCTTTATAAAAAATCATTTCTGTTGCAGTTGTAATATCCCAGCATGGGAGAACAGGAGAGGATCAGAGCTATTTAATACCACAGCAAGAATCTGAAGGAAGCATCTCATCTGTTGGTGCCTGTAGCTTCCACATAGGTGTGATGTGCCGTTCTTGGAAGATCAGGAGTGATTAATAGTCACCGTGAGCCCGTGTGTGTCTGTTCTACTTTGATCTGAGCGTCTGGGCAGCGGGTGTCTGTTGACCGAACGTCATTCTGTTCCTCATGCTGTTTAAACAACACTTAGAAAAGACCCAGGCAACTCCCGAGGAGGATTGCTCCGTCTACCATCCATCAGTGACCCAACTCCTGCTGCCAGACTCTCCCTCCCCATCTCAAGATTTCAATTTTCTTCCTTTTTTATGCCTCCACACTGGTGTTAGCTACCTTAACTACTAGAGAGAATTTCTTCAAATTTGGCACAAATGTCTACTTGGAGTCAGCTTTAAACTACTGAGATTTTAATGTTCAAAGACAAAGGTCAAGGTCACTTAGGTCTTACTCTTGTGAACACAATATCTCAAGAAAACGTTGAGGGAATTTTGTCCAATTTTGGCACAAACGTTCACTTGAACTCAGCAATGAATTGATTACATTTTGGTGGTCGAAGGTCAAGGTCGCTGTGACATTGTCTGTCTCATTCTTGTAAACATGATATTTCAAGAACACCGTGAGGGAATTTCTTCAAATTTGGCACAAACATCCACTCAGATTCAACGATGAAATATGTCGATTTTGGTGGTCAAAGGTCAAGGTTATTATGATGTTCATTCTCATGAATGAGATATCTCCAGAACACCTTGAGGCACGCAAACAATCATTTTGACTGAAGAATAACCTCAAAAATTGTTTTTTTCCTATAACTCAACAATTCTTAAGCTAATTGTGACAAAACTCCACACAAATTCTTGTAGAATATAATTATGAAATAATGGCATTTTATATCCAAAAGGTCAAGGGTCAGCTTCATTATATCTATATAATATTCTGCATAAAACACGTAACTGGACTTAGCTTAATATCACATCTCAGGAACACAAGGGACACATTTGGTTAGATACTGAATTGGTGACACTAATCTTGGGTGTCCACCTTGTGCTGATTGTCTAGATCTTCTGTGCTGCTGGGGGGAGGTGCATGTGAAGCATACATGTTTTCATAGACATGGATGTAAACTGTAAGAGAAACTTTGCAAAGGCAATACAACCGCAGGGCGGTAATTCTAGTTTTTGCTTTAAAATGATTAGCTAAGCAAAAATTTGGGCAGGAAATCATTCCAGATAATCCCTATCCAAAAGTTAGCAAATCCACACTCCCCTCTAGACTAAATCTGGAGAAAACACACCCGATCACTCCATGCCCCCGGACACGTTCCCCAGCAAACTGAGTTGTTGCTGATTTAAATATATGTGCATTAGCTGATCGCGCCGTGGGTACGAGAGGTTGGAGAAGCAAGAGGAAACCCAATCTACTCGGGCTGAGACGAAAAAGCCGCAGAGGAGTACCATTTCCCTCCAAAGATATGGTTGTGCAAACAGCCCTCGCTTTAACAATAACAATGGTCTCACCCAGCCAGGCCAAGCTAACTAATGACAGATCCACACCTTAATGCTGAGCAGTTGTTTGGGTTTAAGTGAGGGAGGATGTGTGTGTGTGTGTGTGTGTGTGTGTGTGTGTGTGTGTGTGTGTGTGTGTGTGTGTGTGTGTGTGTGTGTGTGTGTGTGTGTGTGTGTGTGTGTGTGAGGGGTGGTTTTTGAAAGAATGGCAGTTGTCAGCGGGTGGCTCGTGCCACTGGAAAACTCCCTCCTTACTTCCCCGGACGGAGAGCAGCACCCATGATTCGGGTGGAGATCAAGGGAGAAAATCTCTGACGCAGCGAAACGCTACTCTGAGCGACGGAGGACATCCAACTATAACGCAGCACATTTTTGCAGCTTATTGAATTGTGCAGGAGGCGGGATGGGGGCGGCGGGGGTAGAGGGAGCCGAGTGCAGACATCTAAAATTATTCCTCAGTGTGTTTTTTGGTCCTCTCTCTTTTGTAACGGTTACAGCTTGTCTGTTGGCCAGCGGTGCTCCGTTTCCTCTCTGGGCCTCTCTCTGTCTTCACAGTTGTGGTTGATGGTAATTGATGCCTTGCCGTTTGTAATGATTTGACGTGCTTATGAGGTTTAGTTGGTGTCAGGTGGAGGTAAATCTAATTTTAGCTGCATTGCAAATTCAAAAGCTTTAAGAAAATGCCTCAGTAAAATGCTAAAGGGACAGTTCACTGATAAATCAAAACTACATATTTCCCCTTCTACCTGTAGTGCTATTTATCAGTCTAGATTGTTTTGGTGTGAATTGCCAAATGTTGGAGATATCGGCCATAGAGATGTCTGTGTCCGCGGCAATCAGCTAATGTTGCCCCTCAACCCCCGTATAATCACAGAGTGATTCTAATTTTTTTGGGGATAACACTGAATGCTCATGAATATAGGGTACAAATTCGTGACAGCATTGTAGCAATTTTTGCATTATTCATTAACCCCAGAATTTCATTGCAATAAAAAAAATCCCTAAAAATATTGCAATATGCGTCAGTTTTTTTTTTTTAGTTTTTTGTTTTTAAAGAAAAGCTGCCATTACATCAGGCATTTCAACCTACAACAATCACTGAAACAGTCCCCCAAAATCCTGGAGGGTCTGGTTATTTTCTGTTCTACCGTGTAGTTAGACTTTAAAATTTAATTTACTCAATTTTTTTACAGATCGCAAAAAATCTTACAAAAGAACAACAGAAAATATAGATATTATTTATTATTATTTCCTAATCAAACTGAATCATTGCTTGAAAAGGATCAAACCTGGTTCCTTACGTTAGACTGCAGTTCTGTGGTCCTTCAGAGAACCTGCACAGTCACCTTGCGCAGAAACACAGAGATCTACTTAATGAAACAGTGATGATATCTGGCTGCTTTAGCTGGCTCGCTTCAGCTGCGTCCCTCCACTGAAACCTCCATCCTGCTTTAACCACAGCCATCCGGATAAAAAGAGCACTTTTAAAGAGAGGAAGACTTAATGTTACAGCCAGTTCTGCTAAACAGAGAAGCCATTTGGCAAACAGTTGTAAGAATCATATTGTACAATTTCTCCCTTAGTGTTAAAACTGTATTGATTCTGCGAAGGAACTTTTAGTTGTTATACTGCAAAATTACACGCACATAATATGTGACAAGCGCATCATCTGTACTCTTTTAATTTGTTACAGTAAAATATTTGTAGAAATAGTTGGATACAGCCAGATTATCAACATCAGAAACATGCTGCAGTGCCATATGCTGCTTAGCTCCTTTTAGCATGCTAAATTTCCTCTAATTACTGTTAAAGACAGATTGCAATTTAGGCAAGTGAGGCAATGATATACACAATAAAGTGTCATTTGTGGGATTTGTGCACTATATTTTAAAAAATAATGTCAGCAAGCCACATAATCTTATTTTGTTACTTTGCCCTTTTGTTACATGGTAGTTCCTGTCCAATTCCATGCTTTTATGACCACTTATACAATTGTATTTCTATAATATTTGGATTTACATCATTTTCCCAAAAACATATTCCAAAAAAGAGGTTTTGGGTTTTCAAACAGCCCTGAGTTGGGGGTGCTCGTTATCAATGGCCCAAGGCCCATAGGCTAACAGGAAGTACAAAAATTGTAAAAAAGGAAGCAGATGACACCCTAAGGCCTGGCTCCAAGCCTTTTTAGTTTTATGCAGAAACTTACGTTGAAGAAAAATGGAAAATGTGACCTTTTGGATCTACATAAAACTCATAAATACCCGTTTTCCATCCAAATTAGTGTGTGTATGCAGGCTTTTTAAACACAGTAAAAACCTGCTGGAAATGGGCTCTGAAGTAGATGAGGATGTCTTTTTGTGTGTGCGTTATTGGCAAGTCCTTTTCTATGTCATGGGCAGATCAGAAAACAGATTAGCAAACAGTGGAAAGCAGCATGGAGGCCAGTGAAAACACCGGTTACCTCTTTTTTTTATATCTTTTAATTATACAATGTTTGAGCGCTGCTTGGACGATGACCAATGATTTTTCTGGCAGCCCACTATTGCATTGCACCGGTGTTGGGCCTAAAATTAGCACAATCCTCCTTATTGCCAATCGGAGCTGGAGCTGATGAATAACCGTGACGGAGTCATTTTACCTGGGAGTTCATGTTGATTGTAACTTTTCTCATTGAATACAGAAGCCAGATGTTAGCGGATGTTTGTAGATTTTGCGTGCAATGGGAAAGGGGCTAGGAATGCATTCCTTTGTTGCCATTGTACAAAATTTCATGGCTATCCATCCATTAGTTCTTCATTAGTTTTTCCTTGCCACCTAGTCAAGACGGCAACTAAGAAACAGTGTTTATGTCAGCATGATAGATGATGTTTTTATGTTGCTTGTAGAGAGAACAAACTGTGCGTGAATATGCTAGTATAAGTATTTTGAGCTCACAACAATTGGGGGGACACAGAGGGAGCTGGATATAGTACAGTACTGTGACGTTCCAGCGTAAAGAAGCACAGATGGTGTGAAGCAGAGACACTGAAAGTGAAGTTGACTGTATCCGCTGTAGTTTGGTGAAATGCTGACACGTCCGGCTCCAGGCTTTCATAACACAGAGAACGTGCCGAGCCAGCCAGCATCCGGTCTCTGTGTTGTAACCGTGACCCAGTGACTTTGTGCAGATTTCAAGACTCTGACATTATGGTGCGGTGTACAGTATGTGTGTGTATTCTTCCTTAATAAGTGGCATCAGACAATGGCATTTAAACAGTCTTTTATTTTCTTTCTCGTAAACTGCAAAAGAACCCCATTAAGTGCTTCAACCCCTTTGCCCTCTTAATCTGTTCTGGGAAATTGTGGAGTGTTAGAAGTGAGTTTGCATTTCCGAGTGTTACAGTAAGTGCCATTTCCAGATGTCCAGTGATCTCTCTCAGGGATGGCTCAGGGTTTTGTAATTTGCAGAAAATACAATTTGTGGTTAGTAAAAGAAGGAAAATTCATTCATTCAACATCATCCATTAGTCACAAGAAAGTCTCAAGTCTTTGCAGTTAAGTCCCAAGTCACAGCAGGCAAGTCCCAAGTCAAGTCCCGAGTCCTAAACTTAGGGTTTTGAGCCCAAAACGAAACTTAAAAAAACATAATGAGATCTAAGAGAAAAATAATGGCAATAATACATTTACAAAAATCAGCTTTGCTTTTCAAAATTTGAATTTATTTGTAAAATCAAGTTTGTGAAAAAGTTATTTAACTGTTAAGCTAACGTTAGCAACATAGACTAGCTGCTAGATGCTAATTAATTAGCTTCAATTTACTGTTCTTTGTGGAACTTCAAATGTTGAACTATGATGGAAGTTTGAGTTTTTTTTGCCATCAATTTTCGAGCTGTGTTGCATACTGCATTTTGCGTACATGAACTATATCTTTGGACATGGGGGAAGGTATGTTCAAGTCAAAAGGCTCAACTCCAAGTAAAATCATGAGTCACTGGTGTTATGGAATTATGTAGATTATTTATTTTTCGAGACATGCTCATTTTGGCTTGTTTTACATCAGCATCCATGCAAGCTCACACACAACACACAAAAAGGTCCAACTAATTGTGTGGTGTGGTTATTCAGACACACACTTGCTAATGATGTAATGCTGCATTCACATTGTTTTAAAATCCATCACAAAGGCATTGTGCCTCAGTGCGTTTTTGACATAATTACAAGTGTATATCACGATGAAACATAAGAAAAAAAAGACCAAAATCTTTGCTTTCTACAGCAAAAAGAATTTATTTTCTAGCTGTTATGGTCTTATGGTTTTACTTTAGATCCATATTTACAGGGCTATGCAAGCAGCAATCCTCTGCAGCCATTATGGGGAAATACCGGCATAATTACAACAAAATACATATTTGCATGGCACGAAAGGTAAGGTTACATAAGGTCATGAAGCCTTTCTTTTTGCAGCTAAAAGGATGAATGCTTTAGCTATAATGGTTCTTATTTTAGATCTATATAAAAATAAACATGCAAACAACAATCTCCGACGTCCCCTTTTAAAGGGTTAATACAGTTCTTTATGCTCAACTGTAACTCAGTGTAGGTAAAAGCAGAACATTTAAATAGCATGTGTCTTTTAGTGTTTTCGTCTGCAATCCAAAAGTTAAATTGTTGGCAGTCAAGATGAGCAGCAGGTGCACAGATACATCACTGTCGTTCATTTAGCTAATGTTGTCAATATTTGATTTGTCCTCATGACAAAAGTTTGGGAAAGTTCACTTTACCACCAGTCTTCATCTATGCTCTTTACACATGTTTTTCCCATTTAAACCAATAAACATGTGGTGTGCTGGCGACCGCATACTAAAACAATGTGAATGCAGCATTACGTCATTAGCGAGTGTGTGTCTGAATAACCACACCGCACAATTAGATGGACCTTTTTGTGTGTTGTGTGTGAGCTTGCATGGATGTTGCAGCGGTACCAAAGCTGATGTAAAACAAGCCAGCTGTGGTATCGCGTCCAGTCCTGATTTGCCACATCTGGTCTCATCACCTTATGAGCTTTCACATTGTCAAAGTCTTCCTCCAGTATCCTGATCATTTGATTCCAAACTAAGCTCCTTCTGAGCAGAGTTTATCTCTCAAAGCTGTGTGTGATTGTCTCCATGAGGCGCAGCCCCGGTCGAAATAAGAGTCAGATGGGAGCCGACAAATCCATCGTCAGGACTCGGCTATTACCTCGACTTTACCTTTTTAAACCAACAATTGACTCGTGAGGTTTGATTTGAGTTTCTCAAATTGTGTGTGAGGTCACGGCTGGTGAGGCTTTAAAGAGGTATTACGTAGCAAATGACGAATTTTTTACTCATTGAAACCAGCAATGAACTCACTTATTTCCCCTTAAAACATCAGTTTGGTAATGTTTTTGCAATACGTCGCCACTTCAATTACTGATCTCTTATTTAGCCTAATGAACACCACTAGTTCTCTCCTTCCAACTAAACATGAATGCACTCAAATTAGGTTTGAATCAAATAAAAATGGATTATGTTTTACAACACGTAAACATGCAATAAGTCATTTCGCATCGCGCTGAAGAGGAAATTAGAATGGTAGGTACTGCTGACTCAGAAAGTCCACTCCAAAACTCACCGCCAACACGACAGCCCAGTCCGATCTGTTTAGCCTCAATAATAACTCCAAGCTGGATTTCTTTCTACTGTTTGGGTAGCGCCAGTGTTCTGTGCCCATACAGGTCATACCTCTTTCTTTGTAATGTTACAGCACTGCTCCCCTCCCCTCTCTAACCTGTCTTGTGTCTGCACCGCCTTACTGTGCTTGTGTTACATGTGGCGATAGGAAATTGCTCAGTCTGATTTCCTGCCATCAGAATGTCTTAGCGTACTGTAGCCCTTCCACAGCATTGAAAGGGATAGGACATGGGGGAGGAGGAGGTGCAAAGAGAGGTCATCCTTTTATCAGATGTACGGTTTTATCTGAGGGGACTTTGTGTTGAAGGCAGAATTCACTTACTGTAAGAGCAAGTCAGTGTGAGTGACTTGCTTTTTTCCCCCTAATTAAAGTGTCGGGAAGCATCCTTCTACATTCTACAATTAGTCTATAAAGATACTGTATATGAGGTTATAAAATAAGCTTATGTCAAGACTGCAAGAAATGACTGTTGCATTTTTGGATTTATAGAAATAGTTAAAATGAATGAAACAGGGTTAGAAATGACCAACCTTTCCAGAGTACTGCCAACTTTTCTGATTCTGATAATAACAATAGTATAGTAGCCTATAATGTAATAGAATATAATATATTGGGTGAATTAATTTAATGGTATTATTTAAGTGATCAAAAATAGTTAAAGTATTTAATTTACAATGTGTTATTTCTATGTAGAAAAAAATTAGTGTTAAGAATTTTGAATATTTGCTTGGTTTGGTTTTGCTTTGAATTATGTCATCTTTTATACGTCATTAAACTTTACTCCTCTGCTCAGGAGCCAGTATCAACATGTTCCCTTCCCAAATCATCAGATACTACTGCTTTTTCATTGGAATTTCACATCTACATGTGACGTGCCAGGTATTCTCCTGCATCTGCTGTGGACACACTGGGATGTTGCTAACAATGCTGGGATGTCAACAAAAGCATGTGGTTAGGTTTAAGCAACAATAGCGCGTAGTTAGATTTAGGGAAAAACATCATGGTTTGGCTCTATACTCATTTTGGAGGGTAATGACTCGTTACCCCGTGGAGGTCTGGGTTTTGCTGGCTCCAAGGTGAAAGTCTGGGGTTTGTTGGACCAATCCACCAACCACCACTCTTCCTGTCCACCTACAGGGACTTTCAAACTCCTTAAATTGTTACCTGCAGAGTTTCAAACTGACACTGTCTGGCAAACCACACAGCCACAACAGGTGCCGCCCGGCCATGTTATGAACTGACACTGTCTGTCCACGTATTACATGTATACTGCCACAAAAGATTACGTCCAGCTGCATATCATAACACCGCAAAAAGGTTCCATCTGGTGGCATTACAAACTGACACTGCCCAGCAGTGAAAGGTGAAAGGTGGCTACCGCCATGAAAGGTGGCTTTTGGCATCAGTGTCTGATGATGATATCACTGGCCAAGCGCTGGTATTTAACGACTTCAAAAAGAGAATGGGCTGATCTCTTCAGCTATGGCTCGCCAGGAAATGTCTTTCTGAATATCATCTTTATAATACAGGGAACATTTTGATATTGTCAGGTCTTAAAAATGTTTTACTCCTCATCATGACAAGTCATTGTGATAGTTCTAAAACCACAGGAGAGGTTGTTTTGTCATAGGAGAATAAATAGTCACTTGTGTGCCAAGCCAGGCAGCAAATGTACAGATAGTGGTGCCAAATCACACTTTGTTGGAAGATAAACAGAGTAATAGAATTTTCTACTCAAATGTGTAACTCTTCAGACCTAAAAAAAAAAATGAGAAAGAAAATAAAGATGGAGATATTGAGAAGATTAGTTGCATCCAGGGTTTCTCTGGGCTGAGACACTGACATGACTTCCTGGTGCTTACAGGACAGTTTTACATTTCGATTGACATTTCCTGCATGCCAAATACATTGCAAGCCAGCGACCATACCCATAATTTAGGCAAATAGGGTGAATCCACAGGGTCTTAATTACAGAGGATGGGCACACTCTTTTCTTAAGCTGCCTCAATTTGTGATTTAGGCGGAAAAGATGTATTTTTACATCGAACCTTCGCCAAGCACAGCTTCAAATCCCACTCTGTAAAACGCAGGAACCATACTAAGCCACGGTTTGAACTTGGAGCCATGAGCTGAGCTGCTCATCGCACCACTGAGGCTCGTAATTAAAAATCTCCAGTTACTTCCTCCTTACCTCCGCTGACCCCGGCCTCGTGGCTCTGCGTGTACCCAGGACCAGTGAGCCGCCTCAGGGGAGCCACGGGAGGAACTTGGCCTGGGCGCTGGATGCAGACCGGACGGCGTTGGGGAAGTAATGGGGATGTTGACTCAAGGGTGACTAGGGTGGGCGGACGTGACCGCTGAAGATGAGCGTGCCAGGTAAACACTGCGCAATCACGATGCCAGATTTGCCTCGTTGATGATGCCAGTGTGTAGGCTGCGGTACTCAGCTTTCTGTCTCGGGAGAAAATTGTGGCAGAGAGAGAAACAAAGACAGAATGAGAGGAAGACTGAGAGAAAGAGACAGGAACACACTGAGGACGATCGTGTTTCTGTCTCTGGGGTTGTTATTAAAGCGGCAACTAACACCCAGGAATGCAGGAATGCCCACTGACGTCTTTCTCATCAGGTAGCGAGAGCGAGACGGGGTGGAAAGTGTCAGCTTGTTTCAGGAAGGAACTGATACTGCAGGGCCATCTGAGGATTCAAAAATTGCCAAAGACAGGAAGACAGAGTATCATTTTTGTGAAGAACGGAGAGAGTGACAAAGAAAAACGTGATTGAATGACACCTAAATCCTTCAAATGAGCCAAGGCTAAAGGTAACACTGGTCCCCCTGTCACACCAGGACCCCCTCCTCGAGCTCCAGCCCGCTGTGGTGAGTGAGCGGTGGAGTAGCAGAGGGCCATATATACAGTAGGCGCTCTGTCTATCTCATAGGCTCATTCAGCCGTGTGGTTTGGCAGGTGGTGCTGCGATGTAGGTGGCTGCGAGTGAAGATATGGAGACCTATGTGTGCCCAGCTTAAGTATTCAATTTACCTCTGCCATTAGGACACATTGAGTCCTGTGTAGAGGGGGGTGAAAGTCTCAGTTTATTGCAGCTAATCCTTCACCTTAAGCCTTCACTTGGCATTGTGCAGCACCTTATATTTGTCATGCAACTCAAGTTTAAGATTCAAATAAGGAAGTCGAGGCCTAAGCTTCTACAAACAGTGCGGGAAAGCGCCCGATATCGGCAGCGAGGTGGAACGTCTATTCCAGTAACGGTGGCTCATATACCTACGCAGACGTATTCCCAAACGTCGGCCAGACATACATCAGCACTGTTTCATATCAAAGACCTTTATTTTGGCAATCACACATGTTTGCTTGGAATTAGCACTTTTTAATAAACTCGTTTGGTTCTGTACATAGTGTTAATGCACAGAGAAAACACAAGCTAAAGCCTTTTGACGCCTGTCTTGGTAATATGGGCTTATAGGAAGCTTAGACAACTTCCCATAAGACAACACAGAGGGTTGCATGCAGGGTTTGGTAGCACAAATGCTCTTTGTGGGACGCACAGAGCGGGCTGTCATGAGGTTTTGAAAAAGAGGAAATGATCCTTAAAAAAGGTCAAGTTGTAGCTATTGTGAAGGTACCACTGTCTACCATACACATGCTATGTGTTTTTATTTTTTTCCTTTTTTTTTTTTAAATTCAACACAAAGACAATACATAAAGCACAACAGAGGAGATGATCACAATAAAATTTACATACTTATCAAGTTTTGGTCTTTTCATGTCCATATTCCACCCTACTAAGTACATCTTCGATGGTGATATTACCTCCCAAAAAACAAACAAAAAGAGGTAAAGAGGTTTCAGCATCGCCAGTATTAACAGGGACCATCGTTCATTAAACATGTGCATTTTCATCTGTTGTTACTTTTTCCATATTAAAAACATTTTTCACCCTGTGTCTTTCAACTGTAGGAGGGTATTGGCAGTCATGTTGACACTTACCTACTACAAGTAAAATTTTAGATTTGATTGAAAGATAAAAGTTAAAGTCCTTCATTTGAACTTCTACTGGCAAAACTGAGGAATGAAAGCTATTTATAACATTTCTTAAGAGTGCAAAATTCTCTTTATTTTAAGAGAGCGTCTTACTATTCTCAAATTTCAGGTTCATATTTGTATTTTCGGTCTCTACAAGAACAAGTTTACATGCTTTATTGGTCAAAAATGCATTTTTGGTTACATTCACATGTGCTGGAACACTTATTACCCTCTGACTGAAAGGCTCTGTTTTGTGCCTGTCCCCCTCTCTGATTGATCAGTGTTTAATAGTTTTCTGTATCTCTGCACCATCATTGCAGCCTCAGAATGACTGAAACAGAGAAATGTGGCACATAGAAGCAGCAAACTATAAATATTGGGCAGATGTAAAATAAATTCTTGCCTCTGACTGACAATTCCTGCTTTAAGCATACTGGTCCTATGGTGACTTGAGAGATTCTCCCAAGTGTTTGTTCTGTATATCTGTATTTTATCAAGTTGGACTCTCACCTTCGACAAAGTCAATTAGTTTTAAGTTGGCTTTCATTTTTAAGCACAAGATTGATAAATACAGGTCCTGATTGAGCAACAGCAGCTTTTTAATGTACCATATTTATTCCTCCACACCAGCAATAGCTGATGCTGGAGGTGTTATGTTTTCAGTTATCCATCCGTCTGTCCATCTGGCCTTCCGTCCAAACGCCTGTCACATTCTTGTGTGCTATCTGATATCTGTGATATCTCAAGAATCTTTAAAGAAAATTCTTTAAATTTCACACAAAAACATTCAATTGAACTTACCAATGAGCTGATTAGATATTGGTGGTCATAGATCAAAGATCAAGGTCCCTGTGACCTCGTCTGTCTCATTCTTGTGAATGCTATATCTCAAAAACACACGAAGGGAATTTCTTCAATATTGCCACAAACATCCACTTGGACAAGGAGCTAAGGTGATTAGATTTTGGTAGTCATAGGTCAAAGGTCAGGGTTACTGTTACCTTGCATTCATCTCAGTCTTGTGAAAACAATATCTCAAGAACATCTTGGATATTTCTATTGGATGGAATTTCTTCAAATTTGGCACAAAAGTTTGAGTTGACTCAAGGAAGAGCTGATTAGATTTTGGTGGTCAAAGGTCAAGGCCACACTAACCCTTTGTATTCGTCTCATTCTTGTGCAACGTCTTGAGGGCATTGATTAAAATGTGATGTTCAAAGGTTAAGGTAACTTTGCATCAGTCTCATATTTGAGAAGGCAATATCTGAGGATGGCCCTGATGTCAACTTGGACTCAAGAATGACCTAAACAGAATCTGGTGGTCAAAAGTCAAAGGACAAGGTCACAGTGACCTCATAAAATGTGTTTTGGGCATAACTTAAGAACCTTTGGTGTCTACCTTGAAACAGTGCTGATTGTGTAGATCTGTGCTGTGGGAGGAAGATGTGTGTGAAGCATCCTTGTCTAACAGACATGGATGTAAACCGTAGGTGCAAGTTAACTGGTGTGCGGAGGAATACAACTGTGTGGTGGTATATGTGTAGTTTATATTTCCTATAACCCTTTAAAGAAGAACTATCTGCAGTACTAATGTAGCATTGTGAAAGGCTGAAAGTAAGAAGAGAGGTCTCTACAGTGCCTGCTACTGTGATGATCTGAATCTGCACTGCTCACAAAATTTTTCTTTATAAAGTTATTTTTCTATTTGTTTCCAGTGTTTACCCCTTTTCCTTCTCAAAATAAAGTATGAAACCTATTAACCCGGCGGTTAAGTAGCAGAGGCTTGATATTGCTTCAGACCCATGTGTGGCTTGTCCTCCTCTCCTGCCTGTGTACACTGAAGCCGTGCCAGTGAGCGGTGCTGCGCCGTGCTGCGATGTGCTCCTCTATTCTATGCTCTGCTGTCCTGCGCTGCTGCTACGATGCCGGCTCCTCGCTAGGTGCCAAGTGATTTTTATCACTGGGAAAACAGTCTCGTTCCAATCTCGGCCCTCTTAGGAGCATATGAATACACTTTACACTCACACGAAGGAAAACAGGTAACATGAGACCAGGCTTGGGGCAAGAGCTGAGCCCGCAGGTAAAAAGGGCTGCTGTGTGTCAGCGTGTGTGCAGCATGGCATCTGAGTGTGTGTTGGACTTGTTCACACTCATGGATACCTTTATGAACAGAGGTGTGTCTGCACAGTATATATTCTTGAGTTTAATGCTGTACATACGGTGCGTTTTTGGCACAAAAGATGCTCGGCTAAATCTTGTGGTGCCAAAACCGGAGCTGACATACAGTCAGGGTAGAGTTCTCCTACGTAGTTTGTTTTATTTTTAACCTTTATTTATTCAGGGATAGTCAACTGAGCAAATTTGACCTTTTCCAGTGATGCCCTGTGTCACATTCACAAATTGACACATGGAAGCTGCTTAGTGCAACCAGAGCTTTCTGCTGTCAGCCGCACTTTAGCAGTCACATTCGTGCCACTTCGCTCAACGACAACATGAGTTGTTGAAGGAGGGGTTAGGTGGCATTGCTTAATTTTCCAGCCGGGGGTCAGGGCTTTAAACAGGCAACTTTAGCACATTATTGTGCCTAATAGGGAGGTAAAGGAGTTACTAAATGACTTTCCATGATGTTGCTGTGCCAAAATGTTACCAATTAAAAAAGCAGACAAGTTTCATCTTCAGTGACTCATTAGTTTTCACCAGATTCATCGGGCAGCACAGCTTGAAACTTGACTTATGCCGCAAACCTGTATTTTTTTGCTCGTAAAATGATCTTGTAGGTTGCCTTATTTGAAAGAAGATCAGCAGAAGTAAGGATCAGCAGTCTGAGGAGTTTGAGTGACGGGGTGGATAATTAAGCTGCCAATCCGATAAGAGCTGACCAGATCGATGGATGTGAGCAGTAGCAGCTGCAGACTTTTAGACCCAGCACAATAAATGATTAAGTTTCACTTTTACTCCACCCGACATCCTGCTGCTCAGTCTGTGCCCAGAATATGCTCTGCGCCAACCAAACTGTATATATTTTCTAATGGCACTCCTAATGAACAGTCCAGCTCCAAAACTAAAATCAATACGTGACGGCAGATGTTTTAACCTTGGCGGTCTGCTACAAATAAATGAATGTGTGGGAAACCCTGCCTTAAGTGCATTATCCAGCTTACTTGCCACTAGAAATTGGTCTAAAATCTGTACAGACGAATAAATCACAGTTTTACATTCAGTAATGGCACAATCAACCCATGAAATCATTGCTATGTTTGTTTAAATCACATATGTGGAAAAGGAGACTTCTGGAACGTGGCCACCACTCTAACATGGAAACTTTGTGTCCTTAAACATCGATCAGGAGTCATAACCACCACAGTTTCTAACCTGAACAAGGTGTGTCAAAGGCCTTTTCCTCATCAACTTCTGTTTATTTAATCCCAGAATTTCTTTTTTTTTAGACACACATGTACATTAATCCTCAGTCATATGTCTCCATCCCTCCTTCACTCCATCCTTTCCTCCTTCTTTCACCAGTGCTATTTATTTTAGATTTTTTAAGGAAAAACCTGCAGTGAAATGAAAATAAAGGTAGCTTCGCACTCATAATATTTAGAGTGGAGGGCAATTTATTTTCCTTTTATTAAATGCTGATTAATATGCAGTGTTGGGGAGACTAATACTGCGGGTTTCATTTCCCCAGTATCCTGTGCTGAGCCGGCTCGGCCTCAGAGGAGGAACCGGCCGCAAACAGGCTGCAGATATGGAGGTCTGGTTTGAATTAAAAGAAAGAAACGACTTTTCACCGCCTCTCTTTTCCTGTCTCCTCTTCTGTCCGATTTTTTTTCCCCCTGAACTTGTAATTGTCGAGATGAGGTATGTTGTGTTTTGGGGCCGGCGTTAATGTGGATGCCGGGAACATCCAGACCCGAATTGCTCTGGGTACATTTTCAGATGGGAGTGTGTATGTGTGTGTGTGGATTCCTTTTAATTAACAGTGAGCATGTATCATCGTGGCAGATGAGGAAGTGAAATCAGACTGTAATAATGATGTCTCAGCAGCCGTCGCAGGATTTTAAAACCACATTCTTTGTGTATTTATTAAATTTTTTGTTCTGTGCATCAAATTCTGTGTGATAGAAAACTGCATTCATTAACACTCCTGAAGAGTTTCAAGAGTTAAATGGGCAGAATAGCAAACTTGGACACAACTGACAATTTTATTTGCTTGCTTTCCAGGGACTTGATTAATTATTAGGAGAAGCCAACTGGCTGGTTATTTCTCATCTAAAACTAATTTATCATAAAGAGTAAAAGCAGACACTCAGGTTAGACTAATGTAGTAGTTTGCCAATATGCTGGCCAATGCTGGGCTTTTAATAAAATCCGATATCAGCCTGTCAGTGTCTGCACCATCGTGTCCTTCGTCTGGTATGAGGAAGATCAGGATATCACTTTACATCAGAAAATCCTGAAATGAAAACTACTTCAGGAGCTGCTCATCATTAAATTTACAAGTCAGTGGAGAGTTTTATTTTCCCATGATGGACTGACTGGTAAGATGCTTTTCAACCCTGGTGAGAATAATGCAAGATGTGGAAAATAGAACGGTATTAACACCTGGAATAGAGGAGCAGCCCTGGTTCATGTCCTAAATACTGGCAGTTGTATTCCATTTAATAGTAAAAACTTAAGATGCTATCATGAAAAAATGTGTCATAAATGGTCAGTTGACTGCATGTTATGTGAAAGATGTTTATTATCCCATGTGGACATATAGTTATCACATGACTTTGAAGTTCTGCATAGTTATAGCAACTTTTAACTCACTGCTTTTGGTTGAGTCTCGCAGTTCTCATCACCTTAATTTCTGGACCTTGTTTTCCAGCCCATTCTCATTCTGAAGTCATTAAATACTGCTGCTTGGTCAGGGATTTTGGCATCAGAAACAATGCCAAAAGCCATCGTTCGCAGTGGTATGATACATCATTGAAAGTCACGGATGGCATCTGTCTTGGCAGTATGATACGCTTCTCCATGGCGTTAGTTTAAAACACTACCGCTAACAACGTGATATAAGGAGCCTTCTCTGTACATCAATTGGTAGGGGTGATTATTTAGAAAAAGACTGTATGCATCTAATGAGCAAAAACTGTACTTACTGTGAAATCAAATGTGTTTTTTTTTTTGTTTTTTTTTTTTAATTCCACAATGCATTTTTGAGGCATAAAGTGACACAGCGTCTTTGAATATCAACAATAAAAGCAGGTGGATACCTAGTGTGTAATATGAAGATGTAAATGATACTAACCAAGTGGGGATATTTAATGAGAATGTGTTTTGTTTTTAGTGAAAAAGTTCTTGATAAACCTTTTGTACACTACCCACCCAGCACTGGACAACAGACAGACAAAGTTAGCAACTAGCTAGTGAACCTAATGGATCATTTAGCAGCTAAAGCGATAGATACTCCACTCAGGAGGTGTTGGAGACCAAAAACAGAGCTTAAATGTGCATGAATATTGGACATGCCTTCAACAGATCATAATTATCTTGTTAACTGGATATGTAAATAGGCAGCTGTTAAGCATATCAACCTCATAAATTATGTTAATGCTGTGTTAACAGTTTGTTTTCTGATGTGCGCCCCCCCCACCCCCGCAAAAAAAAAAGTAATTCTAGTTTTAAACAAATCTTTATATTGATTCCACAGATGCAATTGTGTCCTCCAAAATCTATTCTTTGGTCCCTAACCCTAACCCTAACCTGAAGGTGGTGAATTAAGTTGCATAATTTTAGAACAGTGTCATTTCAACAACAATCTCACCATCTTAAATTGCCACAATTGCCAGAGAGATTTGGCATAGATCTCTCAGCATCACACAAGTAGCCCAATACTTATGTGTGAGACTAAAACAAAATGGTGCAAGCAAACATACACATATTGTACATTAATGTTCCTTTGCACATGCACACACTTGCATGTAAGGAACACTTTGGAGATGAAGACCTGGCAGGGGAAATATGACTCACGTTGGTTGGGTAAGCAACGTAGGTCGGGCCGTCACGTGAAAGGCTGTCCTGGAACAACTCTGTAACCATATAACTGGCTGTTTAAACAGGCCTCTGAGAGATGCCCTCTCATTTCCTGCTGGAAAAGCTGATCAATCACAGCTCTCATCACCTTGGAGTCGGAGGAGAAATAGAGATGTGGGTGGACTGGTTGGGGATAGAGTGAAAGGTGACATGAGCGGAGCAATGACAGGATTCGGAGGTCTTTTTTATGGTTATTGAGCTTTATAAGAATGACAAGAACCTGAAAAATCTATACAACAAAACCTCATGATCAAAAAAGCAAAGTGCAAAAATTATGTTTAAAATTGTCTTTTGGATTTTTTCAAATTGAACAAAAAGGAGGACAGAATTTCTGACATTGACAATTTTTACTGACAAAACCACATTTATTCCCCCTGTCGGGCAAACATAGCAATACAGAAAGATTAAAGGGAAGTAACAGAGAAGACATTGAAGGACATTTGACGTTGGCTTTACATCGAACTCCCTTTCTCCCCAATTTGTCGCTGTGAGTGTTTTACAAGAGCTAGATGGATTGCGAGCACTAACATCCATCTATCAATGCAAATAGAGGAATGTTCTGCACTTAGTCGTCCTCCCTTCGCTCTTTCCTCCTGAACCGACACTTAAAACAACACATTGTGCCAGCAGCTCTTGATTTCCACGGCTTCAACACCATGTCGTTTTTCAAGCAAGGACTATCAGAAGCATTTAGGCTGAAAGCAGAGCAGACCCCGGTAGCCAACTAGCCCCTGCCTTCTCTGACTCAGACCATACTCAGCTCCAATTTGTCCAGACATGGGCCAGTGTGTGTCTGTGGGGGGTGAAGTGTGAGTCTTGTGTAAATGAAGCACTGCAGAAAAACTTTATCATACTTTTTAAATCTTGGAAAGTTGCACAATACAACAAAATGGATATCTGGTAAAGATGCATGCTCACATTCTTAATTTGATCCCTAAAATGATGAATAGAAGACATCTGATTCTGTTATTTTACAGTTTCCCCACACATTTTTGCTGTTAGCTGTCTTTCAACTTGTTTAAAAGGGTACCGGAATAAAGCCAAGCTAATGGACTGCTTTAGCCCATGGATGGCTTTTTGGTTAATGTTAATTAATAAATGATTAGATGACAGTTTAAACAGTTAATATTTCAGTTTTGTAATTTCATATTTAGGGCAATTACACCCAAATACTTAGCATCATACAGTTGGTTGACTACAGATTATATGGGGTGTGCTGCATACACTCGGAAGTATTTGGGTCAAAATCAAATCACACGCTGAATATCATCGAATTAATGAAACCACACACACGCAAAAGCATGCTCGTCTGCTGCAGAGCTGTGTACACCTCTCTACTGTACTGGCAACCTTTGCTCTAAGCAGTCTATACCTATTTTTTGTAGGTTTACCTGTTTTTAAAAAACATGTACGTACGCTTATTTGGGTGCACACTTGGTATTAGTCTTGTTACTCCTTGCTCAGTAATATGCAACATCTACTGAACATTCAGTCTTTTCAAAGAAAAAACGACTTGGGTAAAGAAACTTCACTCTGACACAGTTTCATTTTATAAAATGTAATTTCTGCCATTTAACTTACAAGATGCTGTGAAGTGAGATTCCTTGGATAAGTGTGATGTATATCTAGCCCACCAATGTTTAATACAAAAGGTCAAACCTAAGACTTTACTGTACAATTTGGCATTTAGGGTTGCTTGCAGGACTCATGCACTGTAACACTTGAGGCTGCCAATCCCTCGTTAACTTGCCACGTCCTGTTGAAAAGAAAAGAAAAAAAAATCCCTGCAACAAAAAAAGAGAATCTGTGAAATGGATCCCCATTATAGCCTCATGTATTATAGCAGACTTTAGTTTTATGAGCTTTTAACAAGTTTCCCAGGGGTTGCAATAATTTCTGTGGTTTATTTTCGGAACATTTACTTTTTCTTTTTCCTTAAACGATCAGTATGGGCCTTTAGCTCTCCAGCCATCTCAACCCAGTTTCACACTCCTTCTTTGGGGCACTTTACTGGAGTTGGATAGCATGTTGGTAGAGCCAACGTCAATCCTCAAATTTCCACAATTCCAACTCGCCTCTTAAGGTTATTGCAGCTTGATTGACGTCCAGTATGTAAAGAGTAATAATAAGCAGGAGAGGCATGGCAGAATGGTGACAGAGGGCAACATTTCACAAAACCAAGAGCTGAGTTCAAAACAGGCAGCGTGGAAGTCGGTTTGTTTGTTAATGCATACCTTGTCAGCCACAACATCTTGTACCCGAGTGTCATGTTTTGGCAACAAAACATAATTCCTCCATCTCTCTGTCTGGCTGTCATTTCACAAAGCCTGAAAGATTACTAGAAATCACATCCATATGTGGGAAAACAAATGAGCGAGGGAGAGAGGATGGTGTAAAACATGACTTCCACCCTCAGCTGTGCCCACAAGAGCTGCTATGTGTGGTGTTTTCCTTTGGCTGCGCAGATAAATCAGCCCAGGGAGGACATCGTTGTCCCACATCTTACCATTCTTTCTCCATTCCTATCTCCACCCGTCATGCTTTCATCCTGGTCTGATATTCCCGACATCCAGCTTTAGAACCCCCTCCCTCTCAGCCTTCTCCCATCCTGCATGTTTTTACATTCCTTCAGCTCCCCTCCTCCGTCCGTCCTTCCATCCATCCACACACTGCGTCATGTCGTTATTGTGTGAGTCTGAGCAGTTTGTCTGACAGCCAAAGTGTAACGCTACACCCCTGACCTGGGAGAGTCAGCAGTCTGTAGTTTTAGTTAGAGAAACATTTCTAGAAGCTGCTCTGCTGAGTTTGTCGGAGAGCAAATGAGCTCTGTGGCAAAGTTCAAAGCCGAAAAGGGAACTATGGTCAATACACATACTGTAGTTCAGCTAAGATATAGTACCTTTTTGGCACCTAATTTTGTTTTAGTTTTAATCTTTGAAGAAAGTGCATATTAGCTTACTGCATTTCAAGTGTTTTCTGCTGCATAGTAGCATCATTGAGAAGCTAGATAACAGTTCAGTAAAAAGCACAAAAACTGACTGAAAGTTACATTAATGGTAATGAAAATGACATGGCATGTTAATGTCAGTTAACGTGTCTGCATGCTCGCTTGCCTTTTACTGTGGTTTGGAGCTTCGTGTTGACTAGTTTATCATGGGATTGTGGATGCATTTAGTCAAAAAATTATTGCTTTTTTTCTTTACAAGAACCCAAAGCTTTAGGTAGCATTAGTGTCCAAAAGGTAACAAAAGAAATGAAGAATCATGCTAGTTATTAGTGCAAGTCAAGCTGTTCTAGTTTATCCACCAGAAACCAAAGGGTATGATCTCCAGATGCATTCAGGGCATTGAATAAGACTTTATTTTAGTTCATCTGTCCTTCTTTCACATTATCATTTAGTTGACCAAATGACAATATATATAGCTGTATTATCTGTTATAAAACTTTAATTTTAATGTATTTTTGTTTAGTTTTCATCCCGGGGATTTTAAACGCAAAATAATCACTGTAATGAGCTATTCTAAATATTGCCCTTTAGTGCATTTTTCACCCCTTTAATGTTATCATTCAATTGAATGGGCGGTTGTTGGAGGTTGAATCAGTGGTTGTCAGCATCATATGGGTTGGAGGGGCTCTGCTACGCCTACTGGTATTTTCAGAAGGCAGCTGTCAGCCTGTTTAAGGTCCATTGTGTAGGATTTAGGGAGATATGTTGACAGAATTGGAATATCATTTTTAAAACTTTTCTTGAGTGTATAATCACCAGAAACGGTGAATCGTTGGTTTTGTGTTACCTTAGAATGAGCCGTTTATACCATGTATGTAAGGCTCAACAAAGTGCATCCACTCATTTGTAGAGGTCTCTTTCCCAAAGTGCCTCGGAAAAAGTATTTTTGGGGCACATGACATCACGTAATGGATTTGGGAGTTTTAATTCCGCTGTTTGGCCACTAATAAAAATTGGCTTCTAAGCCCGGCACACTTCCTGGGGGCCTGATGCATACAGATTTTGGCATATAGTGTCTACTGTTACCCAAAACAAGCAAACTAAACACCAGTTCTTGTGTTAACCACCATAGTTCCCCTACATGCTGGCACATGGGAGAAGTTTGACTTGGTTGCAGTCTACAACTTTACGACCACTAGATGCCACTAAATCCTAAACTAGACCTCAATGTTGTGAAATGCCCGCAGTTTTGTTGGGTTTCACTTTCAGGTTTATTGGGTGTAGGCAGCGTAAAATAAGTGAGGCATTTGTTATACATTTTGACACTGTGTAATATGATGTGACAAACTTGCATACTTCAGTTCCAAAAAAATGATGTAAACTTTTGTATTGACACAGGGCGTGCACAGTGGTCTCCTGGGTGAAAGTCCGGAGTTTGTTAGAACAATGCACCCTCCCAATCTCCTCGGTAAGTGGACTTCACTTTTACACTTCCTCAAATCCATGCTACTGATGACAAATGAAAACAGGGCTTTCTGAACGTATTAGTAGGTGTAGCAGGCAGGAAAGCACCCATTCAATCAAGTAATAACATTCCAAGCTGGTCTATTTTTTCTGCAAGTAACAAGAACACATATTTTGTTGATTTGTTACATATTTTCTCCCAGCTTTTTTGTCATTTTGTCATTGGTTTGCACAACTTTTATTCCAGTTATGAGATCATTTCTACACAAACACGTTACTATCATAGTAACTAGGTTTGGAAAATTCTGTGTTCTAGGCGCCACCCCCCCCCACAACAACAAAAACTTGATGTATTTTTTCAAAAAGGAAAATTGTCAGAAACATTAATAATAAGATAATAAGACATTAACCAAATCCATACTTTTTATTTCCCCCTGCAGTCCAGTGCTCCTACTTTAGATGGTTGTGTTCCCCTCAGAGGAAAATTACTCAGCATTCTGCATGCGAGTCACGCTATACTCTCTCCCTGAGTGTTTGTCCCTGTCCACCGGCCAACTCCTTCCCTTGAAAAATAAAAATCAAATCAAACTGCTGCTGAGCTCCTCTAAGATACAGACCCTGGTGGCTTTATCAGACTGTGGAAGGACACGATGTGCTGTACTGAATCTAATGTGTGTGTAGGTGTGTGTGCGTGTCTACTGGATCTGTGTTCTCAGCAACGCCCCCTGCAGAGAGCTCTGGCTGAGGCCCGTTACCTCCCTGCCAATCAGATTTCTCTCATCCTGGGCCAGACAGAGGCTTGAGCCAATCAGAGTCCTGATTCATTTCCTGAGAGGAAACAGTGGCGGTAATGGTGCAGTTGTGGGTATCTCTTGGCAGCTCGGGCAGGGTGGGGCAAGGGACTTGAGTGAAATGATTAATTTCAAGAAAGCATAATCGCACGGTGGCCAAGGACTCCTGAATCATGTAGCTATAAAAACACATGACCTTTACATTTTTGGGGATTACAACCTGACTCAATAAATGTAAGGTACTATAAATTGTGTTTCAACAATATCTACAAATGTAGCGATGTAGCTGCAATAATGTGGAGGAGTGCACAGGGTTTGAAGACCTGCAAAGATCCTTGATAAATGACCAAACATGTAAGCTTGTTATGTTCTTGGTTAAGTCTTAGCAGTTTAATGTAGGATGAGCTTTACTGCTGTGCGCTGCAGGCCAGTGCCTAAAACTGCTTATTTCAGCCATAAAGCATACTCCATGATAAACGATGGCCACATAGGCAGATTAAAAGTGGTCCACAGAGTCCATCTCCTCAAACCTCTCATCCACCTCAGACGTAATCTTGCTTACCCAGCAGATTGCTAAATTTGGAGAATGTGGTAAGGTTATTGAGAATAGGTCAGACTAGGCAAGAAACAGGTGTCACACGATCATAGAGGCTTTAAACAAACCTCCCATGTAAACATCCATAGGATCACCGTTTTGCTTGAGTTTGACCGTCTGAACTTACTGTAGTTGTTCATTTATACAGCTTTATTTGCAGTGAATTCTTATTTTGGCTATACCTTCAAAGTTAAGTGATTTAGATGATCTGGCAAAACTATTGATTTGTTTATTACCTGCTTTGTGGGTTATTTACATTCCTGTTTGACTTATGTTGTAGTGATGCTGTGTGGTCCCAGATCACTCAGGGTTTACCACACATTCATCTATTTGTGGCACACCACAATAACAGCAGCATCTGCTGCCACATTTAGATTTTTTTGGTTGTGAAGCTCTCTCTCTCTCTCTCTCTCTCTCTCTCGCTCGCTCTCTCTCTCTCTCTCTCTCTCTCTCTCCGTGTCTGTCTCTCTGTCTCTCTTTCTCTTTCTCTCTGTCTCTATTTGTCCGTCTCTCTCTGGCTCTGTCTCTATTTGTCTTTCTCTCTCTCGCTCACAGGAGAGCATACTCTGGGCACATGAGGAGCAGCAGAGCAATTGCAACTTAATCATTCAATAATTCACAAGTTTTAGTGTTGTCTATCATATTTTCCTTACTCGCTTTAGATGAAAGTGGCTGGATTCCCATGGAAACTGCGGACACTAGGGGCTAGTACTGGGTCTACCTCTCCAGCAGCTGCTCCTCTAATCCATTAATCCAATCTGATTAGCTCTGATCAATCAGACCGCAAACTGATTGAGTTCCTCAATTATCTATCCTGAGACTCAAACTCAAGCAAGGTAAAAAAAAAAAAAAAGCAAAATCATGAAACATTATGCCTGCACAGCATTCACAGACCTGCAGAAATATTCAAATCTGAAACCACTCCCAAGAGTAATTCTTTGAAGTTGCTATAATTAAAGTTCTATTTCTAGTGGATTAAATTACTGTGTGTATGTGAAAGGGCTCCCTTACAATGACAAATCCACAGACTCAGCTCTACAAATCGCTTCAGCTTCTTTCAGCTTGTTTTGGTTTTGTGGCTCACAACCATACTGTTTTGGCTCACTCACACAGCTCTCATGGTGTCATTTCCAGACCCAGCAGGCAGCCGTTTGCAGTGAATAAACTCTGATAAACCCACAGGAAAACAAAACACTACCTGTCCAGCAAAGACAAACTTAGTGACTAGTTGGTGAACTAAGTGGAATATTTAGCGGCAACAAAGCCAGATATTTACCACAAGATTTGATGGAGACCAAATCTGAGACTAGAAGGAAAGGAAAGGAAAGGAAAGGAAAGGAAAGGAAAGGAAAGGAAAGGAAAGGAAAGGAAAGGAAAGGAAATGTTAAGGCCCTGACACACCGGGCAGATAGTCGGCATTAGTCAGTGTTGGGCAGTCAGTGAGTATCTATGCAATGTGTCCTAGTGTTGAAGACAGTGTTGATCTTTGTGGCCATTAAATGTATGGAGACATGTGGATGGAGAATTCTTTTCACTGTATTATTGATACGCTCAGTTTCGGCTTTTTATGAATGACTTTGTCATCTCCCGAGTTGTTAAAGGTTATACTGCCGCCACAGTCTCCGGTGGTGCTGCTTGATTTTGTCCGTATCCCTGAATTCTGAGAAATTTGCACAAATACGGAGGAAATAAACAACAGAAGACTTCCTCCGTATCCATATATGTATGTAACATTGAGCATAAATGAGCCCTTCTCCTCTTTTGTCCACGTAGTTTTTCTTTCCCAATTACCTGCTTTCCTTTGACTTCCTGTGTGCTTAAACACGAGTCCTATAACACACTAGTACACACAATTATATGTAAGTTCAAGTCGACACCAGCAGGCACAGAGGCAGGCAGTCACAATCCTGCTAGATCTGCCACACCGTGCCAAAGGTGCCTTGCCAAGACATAATTGTTTCCATATTATTCATTTTTTTTACGCAGTCATTTCTCTCTGTCTCTCTGTCACGTTTTCTCGCTGTCACTCTTTTATTGGCTGGTTTTCTTTCTCTCATTATCACCTCCTTCTCTTGGCCTTGTCCATCTCACCCAACACTGACTTCTTAATATTATCTACACCAATATAGTAGGTGTGATATCTGTTATTTGTAATAAAGACACTCGGAGGGCTTTCCATCTTACACCCTTCCAAGTTCTCTGTGTGTCAAGGCCTGTGTTTCTCTCACTACCACAGTCTGAGCAAGCCATTCTGTCAAAAATAACCGTTTTACCGTACATTAGGGCACATTTCAGAAAATTTAGACCTTCATCACGGATATACTGAATGGGCAATTTCGTATTCAGAGTGCTCCTGCATTAGTTTAGGTTTTTAGGGTTTGGCTTGCGTTTATTTTTCCTCTCCTGTGGTGAGGCGCATATGTTATAGAGCAGCTCCCCCCGGCCCATTTGTGCGGTTCTGTTTCTGTCCCATAAATAAAAGGGGAAATACAGACCGAAACGGGCTCGGCTCTGGTACCAGATGTCTGGGGTTTTTTTTTTTTTTTTGGTTCTTCATTTTCGCGGCTGTTAAAAAAAATAGCAAAAAATAACAGGTGATGGAAGAAAAAAATTCAAATGAGTTCCAGTCCAACAACCGCTTGGTTATGACTTTTTTTTTTTTTTTTTGGTTCTGGACTGCTGAAGTGAAGCTCTGGTTTGTGGGTCGTCATCTGAAGTGTTCCGCAAAACCACGTGGTGGAACAATGACGGAAATTACCCCCCTTTCTCCGAGAGATTCTGGTGCCAAAGCAGGTGTCTGGGCTCTGATTTCACGGCTTTTTGGGTCTTTCATACATGTCACATTTTCTGGTTGATTGAGCTCGGTCTTGGATTAAATTCCGGGACCATGTGCTAGATTAAATTCTAGGACTTGGTTTGGGGTCGCGGTTGCGGGTTGAGCCTTGGGAGGAGATTCTGCCTGGATGTGTTTTACTCCAGCGAACTTTCAGACCTCAGATACTCTGTCGGCAATTCCACACATTTGTTTCTGCATGGCGAGATAAGTGAAGGAGGGAAAAAGAAGCCTTGAGGCGTGTCAGCAGTTCTGCATGAGGGACCTTGAGAGGGCCACAGAGAGAAAAGTGGAAGACAAATTATGTGGACATGATTCAGCAAGAAACAACAGCTGGATGGATGATGGATAGGATGGTGAGGAGGAAATGGGGAGACGGCGTGAGTCAGCAGCTAAACTGGAGTAAAAGAGTAAGAAAGCAAAGAAGAGGCTAGATGAGTGAAGATGGTTGAAACCCAAGTCAGTGGTTGTACAGATGTTCTGTCTGTGTTTCAAAAGGAGAAGAAGAATGTGTGGAAATATTGCAATGGACCGTGGTTATAGTTGGTCTGACCTGTAATGTGTACCGGTTACTTCATGACTGACATCTATAATCTCATGTAACCCAGATCGATATTAGTTTTTCTTGTGCTGTGTTTGGACACTTTTCATAAGCAATTTGACCCACAATGTGCAAGAAATGAGTAAAAGGTGACAAGAAAATGACCTAATTAGCCTTAAAACAGAGGAAAAAGGGTTATTAGAAAATTATCCAAAAAAAAGGGAAAACTGTCCTAAAAGCTTTAGTTATGATTGTAATAATTTTATATCTAAAATTATGTCAAAATATGTAAAATATATATCAGTTCCAATTTCAAAACCCGTCTCAGACATGAGGAAATACACATACATCTGTTTTACTCAGCTTTTCCTGTTTATTTTTCAAAATTATAGCCCTCTAACTATGTGTCTGTGGACACAATTCAATCAGTTGATGACACAAGGCATTTTATTGTGAAATATTTGCAGGACCGTGTTACTGACAACTCATTGGCTTGCAGGACTGCAAATGGACTGGAAATGTGGTAGTTACGGCAACAGGCAGCTCCAATCAATTTGACAACATATATTACTATATGACTACAACAATCCGAACCTGTTGGTGGCCACGCAAACACTTGGTTACATCGAAAACTTGCCAGCTGCAGCGCTCCTGCTCAATACTAGACAAATTTCAGAAACTGTTTTTTCCGATTATATTTTTATATTATTGTGTTAAAAATCATGGGAAAATAGGGTCCAGGGTAAAAAATACTAAAGTTACCCTTTAAGTTGGACCATATATGCAGTGCTTCAAAACAGGAAAAAGGAAGGAAACGATAGCAAGGATGATAGTCTGGAAATGTAGCAGCGTGGGCCTCCAGCAGCGCCTCAGAACATGCGTAGGTTCCTCATGTAACTGTCAGTCAGCTACTAACCCTCGCCCTCATCTCATATAGTCCTTATATCTGCCAAGTGACACAGCCCGCTGGGACGCTCTAGGGAGAGACGAGGATCCAGAACAAACACATTAACGCCGCCTCAATGACCATCCACTCTCAAGTTTTTCCAGCAACCACCATTTTGTCCTTTCTCATCTTTCCTTTCCTCTCCTGATTATATCGAAACACACTTTTCAACGGCTGCACCTTCGCCCTCTGATGGCTTTCCTCTCCGATGTGATTATCTTTAGTTTTCAGCTTGTTGGCAAACGCATAACTTCTTTTTTTTTTTTTACAACACCACACTCTGTCAACTTTTGACATTGCTTCTCATACATATTTCATACTCACATTCTTCCATTCCATCATGTTTTGAGGTAAACAACTGAGGTTATGTGTGATATACACTAATCTGTGCATACTTTCTGCTATTTTGAAAGATGTTTGAGGTTTAAGGCTCAGTTCCCAAGAGTCTGCTTCTTTCACTTCTGCTGGTGGCTCGAAACACACCGCATCGCATCTTGTTTCATCTGCTCCGACAGACTTTGTACCTCCTACAGAGGACCTGAGGTGCTTAGGCGTCATATTTTTGAGGTTGGCAGCATCATATGGTGTGTCACTTACTGTGGGATCGCCATATGGACTTTAGGGATGCTTCGGATGTCAACAAAGATGTTGAGGATTCATTGCCATAAACGCAACAGAAACACACGCTGAGCAAAGTTTTATTTTGTTGTTTTTACTTTTTTTTTTTGCAAAACAAATAGAATAAACATGAAGAAACTGCATATTTCCTGGTTTAATATGAATCTTCCCAGGATGAAGTTTTTAAATTCTTTGTGTGAATAAAAAAAGGGACTTAGTGTGCTGTAATCTCAAAAAAGGCAAAATAAGTGTCACTTCAAGAAAGTGTCCAAAGATAATAACCTCTCTGGGCACCTTATGTATTGAAATGCTCCACTTGTGTCCATCATGGTGATGGCATGGAGTAACTTTAGCTCCCTGAGCCTCAACCACCTGCTGCTCAGAGTGAGCCAGATGATGGCTCCTTAATTAAAATGTCCCCTGTTGCTGCTCATGAACTTGACCAGGTCAGAGCAGACAGCATGATACAATCTCTCTCTCTCTCTGTGTGTGTGTGTGTGTGTGTGTGTGTGTGTGTGTGTGTGTGTGTGTGTGTGTGTGTCTGTGTCTGTGTCTGTGTGTGTGTATGTGTGAGTTTTGTAAAGCCCTCCTTATTAGAAGATAGCTTTTTAAAATTTAGTAAGCCTATATATCAGCAGATAACACTGCATTTGTCTAGATAGAAGCCTAAGTATGGAGGCTTATATATATATATATATATATATATATATATATATACACACACATATATATGATCATATGACAGTCCAGCTAAGAAAGATCTCACCACTCAGAGAGAGAAAGAGAGAAAGATATTTTGGGTTTACAGGTTAGATATTGCACATGACTGCTGGGTGGCAGAGTTATACTTAGCCTGTGACTTGTGGCATTGTGGCTGCTATTTTATCACTGTGGCTTCCGTGCTGGCAGTCGTCACCTCACATGAAGCTGCATATGACCTGTGAAACGCAGCTGATGTGCGTGTTTGTGCAGTCCATACAGGTCCACGCTGCTGTGTATAGGTTTAAAGCGATGCCCAATTTAGTCAAAAGCAACAAAGTTTTAATCGTCTTGTCCGGAGGGTTAAAACCATGGACGCCTGGAGATGGCTATGTTTAGCCATCTCAGAGTTGACTGGAAACAAAATAATCTTGATGCTGTTTTTGGATATGTGTTTTTCTTTGTCTCTGACACTGCACATTCCTGCTGGATAACAGGTTTTAACCGGTTGTTATTATGCAGTATTGTGTTTCAAATTCCTCGCCCTGAGTTGAGGACCTGCTGCTCTTAGCAGACTGAAGAATTTGATTTCAAAACACTGCACAGCCATTTTGGAATTAAAGCATTTCTAGAAGCCAATTGCTTAACCAATATACTGGAGATTATGTCATCTAAAAAGCTGCTATTTATAATTTTTCCTTATTCCTGATAATTCAGTGATGTTGCATACTGCATAGAGTTTAAAATGAACAACTGCTTATTTTAAACGGTTGACAACTCAGTTTGGAGAACAAAAAAGTTTTTTTTAAGAGCACTTACTCAATAATAACAAAAACAATACAATTTCCCTCTACTCATATTTCTTCCAGCACTTCACATTTGATCATTCTTACAGCAGTATTGGATGTAATGGATTTTATATTAGGAGGTTTTTAAGTGGTGTCTCATGTTGCCACACCAACATTTATTGATTTATTTGATTAAATGTTTAGCTAGCTGCTTCTGGCATCTGTAACTGCAGCTTTAGCTAAAAATACAGCCAATTCTCATTCAGAGCTCGTCAAAAACCACCACTTGGTCAGTGATTTTAGTGTCAGACACAAACACAAAAAGCCACCTGTCTCAGCAGTATATGTGGCCTGATAGCGTCAATTTGAAACACTGCTGGTAATGACGAAATATAATCTTCTGGAAAGTTCCCATGCAGGCAGGAGGGCTAGCGTATTGGTCCAACAAACCCTGGACTTTCACCCGGAAGGCAGCTGTTTGCTTCTCGTTAAACTTTTGAGCCAAACCATGATGTTTTTTTCTAAACCTAACCACGTGGTGTGTTTCACAAAGAAATATATGTAAATATGAGATGATTCATCTCATCTCTGCATGCAAGATGAGAGCTATGCATGTCGTATGTAAGCCAAATTTCTGAGCTATCTGATCTCATTTACTTATAGCCCAGTTGCCTGAATAAAACAGTGGGTTCGTTTCTAGGCCACGGTTCCCCATGCTTACGTGCAGTCATGTCAAATAAATGCAAAAATGGCCAAAAAATAATCTCTGAAAAAAAAAAAAAGAAAAGGCGCAGTACATTTAAAAAAACGTTAATTGACGTACTGAATGAACATCAAAAACAGATGCAGAGGGATACCTTGCGCATCCTATGTGGTACTGATCAAACGGCGATATTTGACGAGTTCGATGAGAATGTGTTGAAAAATGACACCTGTGGGGCCTATCGGTTACTCACCATGAATTGATCAGGGCAAATTAAATCACAGCTCTCACTTAGAAATCAGTTCAAGTGAATAATGTCAGGCTAAACAAATAAAATAATCAAAAATAAGTTATTAAGTTTAAGTAATAAGTTGTTGTGATTCGCTATTTCAGATCATATTGAGGCTTTCTTACTTAATGATGGAAGAGTGTTAATTCTGATTAACAGCAGACAAGAAGAATTACAATACTTTTGCTATTTTACTAAAAATTTACCTAATTAACATTGGCAACCTCAAGTAACAAAAGGTTTACATCTCTGAAGTAAAAAATCAGAGAGGTGGCAGACTAAAGCAAAGCAACTATAATGTTAAATTTGCATGAACACAGTGTCCTCCAAGTTAGAACTGACACATTGTGCTGCTTCAGGGCTTCTTTTTGTCTTCAGTTCCACCATGTTAAATTGGTGCATTTATGAGATTGCACTTACATAATGTGTCTTTGCACTCCTTTTTTAAAAATTTGGGAAATCTCAAATGTGCATTGAAAAAAATCACCAGCAAGATTGTAGCCTGGCGAGTGTCTACAGCTGGATGTCACCTCATCCATTTAATCTCAGTCGCTGCTGGGGGACACTGTCTTCCTGCCACACACTAACACACACACACACACACACACACACACACTTCCCTCCCACCACCATATTGCCTTAGGTGGCAGTCGCAGTGGCTGCAGTGCTGAGGGGACCACACAGGGAGATCGCTTTAGAGAAGAGCGATAGGGAAAACACCGCACCGGCAGCGGGATGACTCCGTCCTCCCTGGCTGCTGGATGTGATGAGTCAGCAGTGTGTGGTTCAGGGGGAATATACTCGGTGTGTGTGTTTGTAGGTTTATGGTGATGGTTCTAAGATCAGCAGACAGTGCTCAGTGGGAGTTGTAAAACCTATAACGATGTATAGAACATAATTTAACACCACAGAGTTCAGGCTGTGTGCGCCCTCTGGACCAAAGCTGTTTTTAACACTTCTCTTCCTTCAGAAAATCCCACTTGATTTCCACTCAATAAAATACTGTTGATATAGCATCAGTAAGCGGAGCCAACTCTACTTTCACCCCACATTCAGGCCTTTAAGACGGAGCTCCTCGGTGCCTCATAGTCATTAATCCATAGTGCTGGAGGTCTGCACGGAGTTGGGATCATTCTTACCGTGTGTGCGTGCAAACGGCACAATCTGACTTTTTTTTTTTTTAGCGTGTGTGTCCGTGTTTATCCAGTTGTAATTGGAGCACAGGTAGGCACAGAGTGTGTCATTTTGTCCTAATCTCCTCCTCGGCAATTCAGCCAAAAAACAGCCCCCCCATAGACCCTGCTTGACCCTGCGCCATGGCTGCAATTACAAAGCCATACGACACACACACATAAACACACACTACCAAACCTGTCCAAATCCATCCTGTGCTAGACAGATACCAGGACCTACATGGGCGTGTGTTTCCAGAGGAGATGTGACCTTAATTGCTTAAGTCTTAAATTATCTTTAATTGTGCTCGCTGTGTTGCTTTATGGTAATGGGAGGGGAGGGGGGCGGGTGGCCGGGTTCATGTTGAGCTATAGTTACAGCAGGAAACAGGCCATGGAGTCACCTCCAGCTGAGTCCACATGCACATACACACTCACACAGAAATGTTTAGCTCTCCTGGCATCATAGATTCATATGTACTAATAAAAGTGCCTTAGCATGCAAAGCACACATATATGCATATACCCACCCACAAGCAATGTATATTGTATGATAGCCAATGTTCTGAGTGATCTGATTTCATCTACTTTCAGCCCAGTTGCTAGAGAAAAGTGTTGATATTGTATGTTTCTGAAACCACAAATATGTTACGTTTGCGAATATGTTACATTAGGCATAATCACCACTACCACCACTGTTTGAGAATAAAAGCAGTTGTTTTTGCATTTTTTACAGCTGCTTTTTAGCCTCCAAATATGGTTGTTTTGTAGCAAACCATCAGTGTTTCTCCAGGGTTTTTAAAGGCCTCAATCATGGGGGTTCTGTAACACCCTGTCTTTGTTTTTCTCGTGGCTTTTAGGCTCCAAACATGTCTGTTTTGTAGCAACCCTTAAAGTGGTTTTCCAGGGTTTTGTTTTAGGCTCAATCATGTTTTTTGAGGCCTGTCAGTGTGTTTCCATCAGCTTTTCAGGGTCCACATATGGTTAATCTGGAGCAGTCTGTCAATTTGTTTTCTAGCAGTTATTTTTCGGCTCTTTACTTAAGTATTTTGTGGCGACTCATCAGTGTTTTTCCAGCAGCTTTTTAGAGTCTGTACATTGGTGTTTTGTAGCAACCTGTCTGTTTTTCAAGCAACTTTTTAGGATCCAAACTTAAATGTTTTGAAGCGACCCATCGCTGTTTTTTAAAGCAGCTTTTTGGGCTCCACAGTGTTTGTAGCAACCTGTGTGTGTTTTTCCAGCAGCTTTTTAGGTTCTGAACGTGGGTGTTTTGAAGCGATCCATAGCTGTATTTCCACTGGGGATCATGCCACCAAAAGCACATTAACCAAAGCATTTTTGTTATGTAAGGTTTGACTGTATCCGCCACGTAATAACTTGCAAATGTAACAAATTGATGATTTGCAGTGATGTTCAATTACGACATTTTTTTATGGTGATTGGGATGCTACTTTGTGCGCTTGTGTTTAGCTTTATTTGTTTTTTACTTCAGTTTTTTTTTAAAAAAGGCTCACTTTTGACCAGGTAGATGAAAATCCAGCCACATAGAACAAGGAGGATGTTTGAGGTTCTGTATTCATCCAAGTTCTTAAGCTGTCTAATGGATGATTAGTGGGTGGAATTAAGACCTGCAGGGAGGACGAGCCTCATGCTGGAGGACAGCCAGTCTGAACAGAATCCCTTTCCAGTCATTATCTCTTTCCATCAGGGCAGATTTTATGGATTTCTACTAAAAGTCCATGGCTAGATTGATAACTGTCTTTGACGTTTCTGTGGTTCATGTCTCACTGCTTGATTGAAAAGCATGCTTTTGTGTTTTTTCCATCTGGCCCAGACCGCTGACTTCAGGTCAGCAGCACCAAGAGCCCAATGGAAGCTGAGTGTCCACTGTATCATCTGGTCTGCCTCTTGAATATTTTGGAGTGATTTACAGTCATAGAGTCATTCCTTTGAGGCAGAAATTTGCTCATTGGTTGAATTAAACCAGTGTGGGTGGAGCCAAAACAGCGTTTCTGGCCTCTTACTTGCTTACTTAAAACACAAGAGCAAACCAAAACCATGAGCTCACATTATGTAGCCTCACGTATTTACTAGTAATAGAAAACATGCATCTTTGCTATTTGGCTCTGCTGACCTCTCAGGGTCACAAATGCCAAGATTATGAAAACGTGTCATTAACATTTATATTGTTCATTTAAACAATAGTTTGACCACGGTTTTCTCCAGTTTGCCGGTTCGCGCTCCAAAAAGCTGTCTTTTCACTGCTGCTAGTGAGTTTTAACATTACCAGTGAGATTATTTCTTCCTTCAGAGTCAGCCAGATTCAGAGAAATGTCTGCAGAAGTAAACCTGCTTTAAATTAACGGCAAACAGGGACTGATGGGTCACAGGGGCACTGTGACGGCTGTGACCCTTCAGCATCTGATCTGACGACATAAAATGATACTTTTCTAGCAGCAAATTGAAAGTGATCGGAGCCATGAGTCAGAGTGCTGTGTGATATCACTACTGTGTTAAATCAGTAGTTCCTCACAACTGGATATCACACAGGTGGGTGTATTACAACAGCAGTTGTTGCACTGACAATCCCTCAGTGTCAACACATCAACATAACAGCCACCCAGCTCCCAGCTCCCCCCTCCATCCATCATCATGTCTTTTGATTTCAGAGGTCGGGGGAGATGCTGGGTGACGACAGCTAGAGGTCGGAGCTTGACCGCCATTAAACTGTCAGAGGTCAGAGTGTAGAAGAACCTGACGTGTTCTGTGATGTAAACCTGCTTTCAGTGCTGGCTCAGGGAATGCTACTGGGTGGATGTTTGTGTATTATGTATCTTGGGTACAATATTCATTTTTGTGGAGTTTTGAACTTCAAGGGGCTGGACTCTTGAAACCAGGCCATTTAAGATGTAGTGTGAGGTGCATGTAGCAAAGATCAACATCTAGTAAGAAAAATGGCAAAAACTGACAAAAAAGATGAGTGATAAGATAAAACTTTATTGATCCCATACCAGGGAAATTCACACACAACAGCAGTCAAAAGCAACAGGAAAATGCAGAAAAAGGGGATGTGAGGGCTACAAAAAGGATAACAATATTTAAAAAAAAATGTAAATCAGATCAAATAAAACAATATAAAGTACAGTATGTACACTATACACCTATTACTTAGTCATTATTAGTCACTGACAGTAGATGCCTGTAGCTGTTTGAGGCCACACTATCAGAAAATCTAAACCTTTGAACACTTTGAAGCATATGGGTGCAGTAATTTTATTTTTCAAAAAGGGAAATAAGGCAGCTTGGCAAGTAATGTTTCACAAATTGCAATAAAAAAACATTTTTTAAATGATTAGGAAAATGTTATATATATATATATATATATATATATAAAGCTATTTCTCGTAATTACATATCTAAAATTTTGTTACAGAATGATTATAATTTTTTTCAAACACTTATTCCCAGTTTGTTTCCTTCTTTTATTTATTTTTTTCAACAAAATAATTTCTGACTAATTTCGGGGTCATTTCTTCTTTTGTTGTTTATAGCCTTCTTCTCGTGTTTTTGAAAGAAACCAAGCTAATTTGCTCAAGTTTCAAAGAATTGAACTAATACTGAAATTAAAAAAATACACAAATCTTTTAAATTCAAAGAAGTAATAACTTCTGTAGACGCAGTGCAGCGTTTCTATCAGTGCCAGGGGTGGTACTTGAGGATACTGCAGTGTGTTTATAAGCTAAAGTTGCATTTATGTTAAAGTAAAGGATATACTGTGGCATTGTGGTACTGTACTGTATAACTAGCCGAACGCAACCTTTCTAATCGACTATGGAAAATACTATAGCCAACAGACGGTATTGCTGACTTGCTCACTTTTGTGTTGGTGTTATGAAATATCAATTTACATTTTTATTGAAACTCTTAAATGCAGCTATTCACCATTTGTTTTTATAATCACTGATACACTTTAACATCGCTGAAGAAAGTAAAACTGCTTCTTGTTAAAAGTGTTTACTTTGTATGACTTTATTTTCAAGGTGGTGGAAGCTTTCCAGCGGCAGCAGCAGTTAGAAACACACAACATGCCTGGAGGCCATAAATCTGAGCGATCACAGCAAAACCAACGTCAGGAAATATTTGCTGAAATAGTTTATATTGACAAACATATGGGTGGGGGACGCACTTAATGCAAAATATAACACGTTGCCAGGTACATTTCTGTGGCTTTCCCAACTCTGTGTGTGTATGTCTGTGTGCATGCGTGTTGACATACTTGTAGCTGGATATTTCACAGGCTTGGCACGACTCCTTTACTTATGTGTGGTCCTTCTGTAAACATGTCAGTGTTGGAAACCCCTCGACATGCATGCACGATACACAGCGTACACACATAAACAGCATCCGTGCATACAGCCTGTGAATGCATTTCATTGGTTTAACTGGGAATGTGGTTGTGCGTGCTTGTGCACTAACACAACATACATGCACTCTTTATATTTCTCATGTGTGAGGACACACATGCGCACCCACCGAACACACACACACACACACACGCAATGTTAAAACTATTGAAATCTTGGGTTGTAAATAGAAGTATCTATCTAGAGAGATGACCATTTCTTGAATTTACATGGCAGAGGGAGAATGCAGCACATTTAGTTAATACCAGATAATGGAAGAAAGTTGACAAGAATCCAGTTTGGTCTTAAGTTTTACCTTCTTTGTATTATAAGACAAATTGAAGCTTAACCCTTTGAAACCTTAGCAAACTGTTGTTTTAAAAATGTAAAAATGGCAATGAGTACCTCCAGATAAATTACCCAAAAATTTTCAAGAAATAATTCAAGAAAATAGCCTGAGAATTGCCTTAGAAATTAGAAAGAAAGAAAGACCGATAGTAAAATCAAGGAAATTACCCACAAAAGTGCTAAAAAAATGTAATTATTTTAATGGTAACTTTTATAGTAATTTGTAACATTATTTAAAATATTTAATTACGATTATTATGAATATATTCTCCCTATTTTTATTATTTTGCCCATTTTTACCTGCTTTCTAAAAAAATATTTTCTAAATCTCATTTCTTCAAGTCGTGGAATATTTCTTCCATCCAAGTTGCTCATTGCCTTTCTCCCCATGTTTTTGATTGAAATCACACCAGTTTGCTCTAGATCCAAAGGTTTGCATACTTGTGAAAGGCATCTGAATCCAACCCAAAAACTGGAAGTAGAAATCCAGTTTTCAAAGGGTTGAAAAACACAAAAAAATGTTGTTCCAAAGTACTCGACCACTGACTTACACAAAGAAACAGCTTGCAATGAATTAAGATGGAGTATATTATATATTGCAGACTACCACAAACTAAATTGCAGAGATCAACAACTGTTTGTTCCACAATGAAACTGCTGTAAAGATGAAAGCATGGCTGCCTTACCTTGCCTAACCTGCACGCCCACAGCATGACATCTTTGCACTGTGGGTTGTTTAAATCATGTGAGGATGCTCCTATTTGTCCCTTGTGAAGATGCTCCTCTCCTTGTCTTGAAAAAGAACAGCTCTGATTTTCCTAAAGCAGACTGGACTCTGTATTACTAATGTGACGTAACATCCTCCTCTGAAGCTGATGGCCTCTTGATGCAGACAGCTTGGGTTAAATTTCTTAATTTTAGCACTGTGGTGCCCTGGTAGGGTTTAAGGTGTCAACCATGACCTGCAGTGTCTCTAGTTCAAGTCCGGTCAGGGACCATCTCTCTCTCCCATTGTTCCCTGCCATGTTTCATCTTATCTTGTCGTTCTCTAATAAAGACATAAGATCCCCTCAAAGTACTATGACAAGTTACTGTTGCAGAGAGCTGAGCTAGACAAAACTCAACACCTCAAATGTTTCTGTCCTGTCTTCTCCCAGGTCTGTTGAACCTTTGGCTAATCAGACCGTCATTCCGTCAGTGCTGACCCTCCAATGTCTTGGGGGTGTATCTATTTTTTCAGAGTCCTGTGTTTCCAGTTTCCTTTCAGTGTCTTCTTAATGTGACACACTGAGGAGGCCCTTTACTTTACAGCTGCGTTTCCACCAAAAATTTCAGTACAGTAACTTTCGAACCAAAAAAACCCCTATGGACATGTAAATGGACAGTAGATCTGTTTTGCTTTTCCCCTGCAGACAGCACTCTTAAATGTGGGCAGGGTTGTTGTTGTCACTTACTGCTCTCCAGCACTCACTTCTACTTTACTGATGATGCACCTCATTTATCGTCCATGTAACAGGGTTGCACGCCAGCATTTTTAGAACAAAAAAAGAGCAGGCTGGCGTGAGAGTCTTTTGGTGAGATATTTAAAACCAGCAGTTTGCGCACTGACTCCTTGTCTTGCAAGAGCAGGGGTGTCAATTTGCAGGAGTGAACAGCAACGGTGCTCAGCCATGTTTTTTTTTTTTTTTTCCAGTTGAGGATATAGAATATATGCAGGCTGAGATTCACGTACATATCATTCCTAAAGTTTATCTCATCCAAGAAAGACACTAAAAACAAATGGAGTGGTCAAAGTTGTCATATTGAAATTTAAGGTTTGTTGACAGAATTATGTCGTCAACTCATGCCCTGAGAAATATTACAAGTAAACGCCAACCTTTAAAAGTTGATGGCAGTCGGCACTGTGAGTTGTGCATTTTTTTCAGTCTATAGCTGCTGCTAGAGCCTGCAAAACATAATTTTATTTTATAGTTGTAGTTAACTAATGTATGAAAGGTATGAAGAGTGATTAAAACAGCCACACTCAGCCATTAACAACGGTGACGGTTATTGACCAGTTAACAGAATGCAGTGTTTCTAGCTCCACCTCTTAGTAGTGTTACAGTGGGTTAGGTACCCCAACAGAGGGGTGATGAAAAGAGGGGACCATAAAAAAAAAGGTTCCATTAATACCATCCACGACTTTTCACAACCAAAAAAAGAAACATTGTAATGTGTGCTGAACTGAACTGTGTCAGATGGCTTGGCGGAAACAAGTCTTATGTTTTTGGCCACGGTCAAATGTTCAGTGTATGTTGCTCTGGGTCAGTATATTGAAAATACCCACCTACAGCTTATAGCTCACTGCTGTTATACTCTTTGAAACTGCCCTCAAATTTGTGGGAACTTGATATTAGACTTTGATATCTCCACTGAAGCATTGATTTTTGTCTATCATGTCACGTTTGTTTTTGTGTAAAAAAGACTACATGACTTGCATGACTGTTTTATCAAATTGCATTTGGCAGTTTTGTGCTATGTTGCATTATAATATCACGAAGAACTCTATTTAATCGCCATCATCAAGTTTTTTCTATGCTGTGAAATTGTAGACTCTAATCGTGCTTGATGACTCTAGTGAAGTAAAAAAATACTACAGTGATTTCTTAAAATTCAAAATCCTATTAATACACTTGTATTTATTTTTAGATAGTCAGTTCTATCCAAAGAAAACTGGATAAAATCCTTAAAAATCCAGTTTTATTGATAAAGGAAAAGAAATTTGTTGCATTGTCATTTGAAAGATATTAAATCATAATTTCAATGGCTGACAAGTTTCACTTTCATTCAACTTCTCGTCAGTCATAAATCAGTTATATTGATCAAGCACACTGTGTCTTTATCTGCTCCCGTTTCACGAGCAGACACATATCATATATTTAACTCCATGTTTTCCTTTTGGGAGTAAACCATTTTTTTCAGTTCATTTAAATTTATAAGAATCAACTGAATGGAAATCTTTTTTCTTTTTTTTTTTCCCCCTCCTCTTTTTGGCGGGGGGAGTTTTATGGCTAGAAAAACAGAATTTGTGGTTTCGACGGTCGAGGTTTGATGCAAACGGCTTTGGAACCTTTTATGCAACCTGGCGTCCAGGAGACTAAAGAAAATATTTTGCTTTCCACCCTTTTGAGCCTTTTAGCCTCTGCTAGGGGAAAAGGAGAGAGGGGCTGAAAAAAAAAAAAAAACTTGTGGAGTGAGAGAAAAAAAAAGTCTCTCCAAGGTCAAATGTCCTGAGCGGGATGGCTGCCAGATCTGCTCCATAACCACTTTGCTCACACACGGTTCCATGCAGAACACACACAGTTACACAGGTGGAGGAACACACACACACACACACACACACATAAGCTTTACAAATAATCTGGAAAAGCAAATTGGAGATACAGGTCATGCATGTCTGTTTAAAACAATTGTTTGTTGCATTTTTATTTTAACGCATATTGTTCAAAAATTGGTTAAAAAACATGAAAATATGTGACAGAGAAGTGTACTTTATTGTAAGTGCAGAAAGATGATTAGATAACTGTGTAAAGGTCATGGAAAGTGTGTGTTGTACGTGTGTGAGAGGGCAAACAAATGTGAGTTTCCTCATCACAGTCCGGCCTTTGTGTGCATGTTCTGCTTCCACGGCGCTTTACGCTCATTGAGAAGTCTAATCTGTGATTAACCATGATGTCATACACACACATGCATGTATATACTGGAAGTGCACACACACACACACACACACACACACACACACACACACTCACAGTCCTCCTGTGTGCAATTAGGATGCAGTGTGTGGTGGCTTAATGTAAAGTCCGTCGCTTGAGATCGGAGCCTGATTACATGCACAGGTCACTCTCATACATGGCTCCCCCGGGTCGCACCGGGCCACACAGAGAAGCGGCGGCTGCAGAGAGGGAAATGAGGTGATGTGTGTTCTCTTAATGAGAAATGGTAAAGGCTCTTGTCTTGCTTTGGTTTGCTTTGTTCCACCAAAGGGCAGATGTCAAGAGAAATCTAACGAGCTGCTGTGCTGGATCAAAAAGGCATTAGCTATCTCAGGCAGGGCTTTAGTCTTTTTTTTTTTTTTTTAATTGTTAATTTTGTGATTTTTGAGAAAATCTTTTGATTACTGTTGCTACGCCTGATAAGCATTCACTCCTAGCATGTGAAATATGGAGATTTCTGCTATATCAGTGATAGATATTCCAAAGGACATAATATCAAATTTCTGAAAAAAAAAGTTTAGAAATATCAGAGATGTCGACAGAAAGGTCTAAAATATGCATGTGAGAGCTAAATTCACAACATCATTTGTTGGCGTAGTATTGACCCTTTGCGGTGTGCTTACGGTCTGACAGCGGATACCCAAAAATTTCAGGGAGGGGGGGGGTGTCGAATTTTTTGCCTTCCTAAAGCCAAAGACCAAAGAAGAGAGATGTCGGATATGGATAAAACCGTGTGGAAGACCACATGAACAGCTGAATCCATCAAATATAAAGAAAAACACCTTCCTTTGTTCCAAGGTAAGATGCTAACTAACGTTAGCTAAAGCTAGCTTTGTTTGCTAAGTTAGATAACCTTAGCAAACAAAGATGGCTGAATAATAATATTAATATTACACAGGAGGGGGGTAAAACAAGCAAAAACAAAACAAACAAAATAATAGTAATAATTACAATTAATAGATAATTAATAATTAAAGGAAAATTTAAATTCCAAGTAAAATTAAAGTTGACTTAAGTCCAGTCTTTTTTCTTTTTTAAGTCTTGGGACTTGTCTTGGGTTGTGCCTTGTTGGACTCGGATTTGTCTTGGTCTTGGGCTTTTTCATGTAGCTCTGACCTCAGTCTCTCATCCACCGCTGCTGTGTTTTACATAAGCACAGTGTGCTAGCTGGGCTAAAAGCAATTTATTACAAACCCCTATTGCAGCAACTAGCCTAAGCAGTCCATGTATTCATCTGTGGTCTAAGCGTTTAGCTTGGTCACCACATTTATTAAAATTTGGCAAATTCTTGTAAACACAGCTGTTGGCTGAGACAAACCAGCTCCTCTACCTTAGGTACCTGCGGGCAGTGAAGCCCAGCATCAGAGGGAGGAGCGCAGAGAACAGGAGGAATGGACTGACATCTGTCTTCTCCATTCTGTCTAAACTTCACTCCGTATTGTGATCTCAAATCTCAGAATGTGCATATTTTTATGTATTTAGCAGCGCCACAGCTGTATAAAAATCTTACTATGGGGCATGAAGTGGTTGACTCAGTGTCAGAGAAAGCATGTGAACGGAGAGCATATACTTTTTAAATTTTTTTTGCTTCATGTAGACACATAGATTTCCTGGAAGTAGGCCCAAACCAGCTTTGTAAATAAGATAATATCAAGGACCTTTTTAGAAATACTTGCTCCAAGCTAGTTATGTGACCAGATAGAGATCTGATACATGATTGATACATTATTCTAGCAACAGATTTTCTACTTTTTGACTGTGATTTTTAGCTCATCCAGTCACTGTCCATAATTATTAGCCATGGTATTGATTTCCCTTTTATCTTCACAGTAGATATGTTTACATCATTGTCTCAATCCCCTGTAGTAACTGCACAAACCTCTGGAAACTTAACTAAGGGGAAACCGCTCTGAATTTGTCATTGTCTTCTGTTATGATGCGGCACACAAGTGTCTAGGCCTCCATCCAGCTGCAGGAACATGGTGTGAAGTTTTCTCAGGCTGCTGCTGCTCCTGCTGATGGAGAGTTCTGTAAGATGACCCAGGAACCAGCTGGAGCTGCAAATAGATGAGGTGTTCGTGTGTGTGGGGTTGGTCCGAGTGTGTGTTGATCCATGACTTCATAATTACCGGCCGCTCTCGGGGGAACATCAGAGTGCTGCTGGTGACCTAAGCAGTGACCTCATCAGTGACATCACGGCCGATGGGGCTCCGCTTCAGCTCAGAGGCAAAACAGGAAGCTATGATTGAGTGCATGCTGTGTGTGTGCACAGCTCCTGTGTGTGTGTGTGTGTGGCCTTATGTCTATATTTATGTGCGTGTGTATGCATATTTGAACTGCTGGTTGGGTTGGGCCGTGTGCTCATGCCAGTTACTGAAGTGCCCTTGTGACATTGTGTGCAAAGAGTGATGCATGTTTGTCCACATATGTGTGTGCAGTGAATACTGCAGCTCATAGTCCACCACTTCTGATCATTATAATCACTGTTCACTTACAAGCATTTGACGTGTTGTTATTAATGTGAGCAGCATAGGTGACTCAGGATAAGTGACCTTATCAGGAGAATAAGACATAGCAGAGAACAGGCTCTGCAGACTTCTGATTATGACATAGACTTCTCTCTTTTCTTATATTCATTTTGATTTCAATGCACCCTATGCTTTGTAACTTAGCCCCTACCCTTCTATTTGATGCGTATACATCTAGGGGTAGGGTGTCCTGGTTCTTGTTGGGATTGCACGGTAGAATGAAGTGTTTGGGTTACATGGCCTTCCAAATGCTTCAGAATAATGTTATTTTCTTCCTTCTTTGTAGAAGTGGTGAGTTTACAACTCAAAGCAACTATATACGCAGATACCGTCTCTGGCTTTTAAATGTTGGATATTAACAAAAAGTGTTGCACATGTCAGATCTGTCATTAGAGCACTTATTAACTATGATACATAAGCATCACTGTCACACTGAATATCCCGCTAACTCCCATTAAAAGTATCAAACTCTATACAGGGGGAAAAAAGGTACTTATTGTTGAATATTTATATTAAACAGCTAAATCTGAGGTCAGGTACAGCCTTGCATATCTCCATTTAACCTATTTGATGGGGTATGATGCCCAAAATTTAACTAAAGTCTTTCAAAGTTGCTGTACTTGTTACCTCTTTTGTGGTATCAGTACACACAGGCAGAATAAGAGCACGGGTTGCTGATGTTAGCCTACAGAGCACTACTAGTGGCCTGTCTCTGAAGCACTATTCTTTTTTATTTGATGGCATATTCAATCGATTGATAACCTGAAACTTGAGATTTGAATGCTTTGCAACTGTCTATACTTTCTGTCACCATCAGTTAAATGGCAAATGTCATTATGATGATACAGTATAAGATTTGGAGCAGATTTAGTTTGCTTCTTCAGCATGAACTAAATACTCCAGCTCTAATGAACTTTTCAGCTGCACAAAAGATGTTTGCCATCATCATGAGTGGTGATTCTGTGCAACGCAGATTATTAAAGTACACTCCATTGGTTTCATATCCCATTTCCACTTTGTTTTGCTGACATGATGGTGCAGTCATGAGTGTTGATCAGTCTGCACTGGGTGAGCTTTATCAGATACACCCAAAAATGTATAAATTCAGCGCCTACAGTGAGCAGCAAAAATTTTTAAAAAGCAAGAATTTCATATGGAGTAATCAACACAATTGAGAAAACTCACATATTGAGGCTCATATTAAGTTGCTATCAGCCTAATGAGAAAGTAAATGTTGTAGCAGAAGCAAATGTAATTTCTTCTGTCTGTGTGGACAGATTTTTGCAACTATTCTCAGTCACATATGTGTGAATAAATATCTGCAATGAGTCAAAGAAATACAGTCAAATGTGATCAGAAAACTAGAGCCTGTGACGTTAACACAGCTTAAGATTCATTGCTCATAGATGTTGGTGCAAGGCTGCCTGTGATGCACCTGAGGGGACAAACTCAGCCCAGCAGGAAGCATTCATGCCTCTGTTGCCCCTTCAACCCCTCAGGTCTTCACGGTGTCCCTGATGGCCGTCCAGCAGCCCTTTGAATCTGCTGCGAGCAGTGCCACTGCTGCAGGGTGGGGTCATGTGGTCAAGGTCAAAGGTCAGCACTCCAACAGTGACATGCTGATTAAACGGTGCCTTCATCTCCCTCTGATCCTGACCTCTCAGCTGGACATCAGGAGAGGACATGACAGATGAGATCAGGGACTGACACTCTCTTAGTAGTCACTGATCCACACATGCCAAGAACACTGTGCATTTTTAAGGTAAATTATTCCAACAGATGGCAGAAATTAAACAAAAGATCGACACTATATCAATGAGCATTAGCCTCATTGTCTCTCAGAGTCTTTACATATTAATTAAACCTTCAAAACATCTGTGTTATTGTGATTTAGATCATGTTTTCTACTTACTAACATCTCTAAGAACACATCTCCCATGTTGCCTGCTGATTTATCCAGGTCTTTCTTTTCATACATGTTACATGCCTCTATCTGCATTAGAGAATGACTCCCGAATTAGTCATTGCAAAATCAGTGCATCACAACTCATTACTTTGTAGTCAATATAAAAAAGAAAATAATTAAAAATACAGACAAAAATATTGGAAATGAGTATGAATTTCATGGAACTTAATTTTGTCCTTTTAGTCTTCCCCATTATATAGCATTACCCCAGTTCGAAAGAAAGTTGTGTAAAATGTAAAGAAAAACTAAATTTTGACCTGTAATTAATTGAATAGATATTTAATGTTCAAACTGAAAAAAACTTCTTTTAGGGACTCCGCTCTGTTGGGCAGCTGAAGTGCAAGAAAGGGAAATCATTTCCCCTTCAAAACTTGGACAGTTAGTGTGTCCTCAGTTCCCAAACACTTAATGAGTGTTGCTAAAAGAAAAGATAATGTGATACAGTGGTAAACATGCTCCTCTCCCACCTTTTTTAGAATGTGTTGCAGACATTAAATTCACAATGAGTGCATATTGTACAAAAAACAATTAATTTTATGAGTTTGAACATTAAATATCTTGTGTTTGTACTGTATTCAATTGAATGCAGGTCTAAACGTATTTGCAAATAATTGCTTTCTCTTTTTATCTACATCATACACATCTTCAACTATTTTAGAATTGGGGTTGTGCATGAAGAATGACCTATTTTTTCTCTTGATTTGAAAGTGATAAGACAGGACAAGTTAAAAATGATAATTTAGTGTCTGTTTCCACAGAAATTTGTCTTGCATCCTCAAGCTCTCAACAATCAATAACAACAATAAAACAAACAAACAAACAAAAACAACACATGAAAAACATATGTAAAGTTGCTCTCCAGCAGTCATAAGAAAGACTATACAATAAGAATTATGCCAGGTTGTTGTACTTGTCACACCTATTGACCTCTCATTCTGTATTATCTCTTAACCAGTGAAAAATCATGAACCTTTTCATGTTATCTTTGGGCTCGTGTTTCCACGTGGCCATCTGCACCCCGGGTCAATGCTGAGTGTACTCTTTGACATTTGTTTATTTCCTTGGCTTGTGATACTGTACAGTCCATGCTCTCTCAAATCATTCAGTCTCTATCTACTTTTTTCTGCCTTCCCACACCTCATTTCTCTTTGCCTTGGCACCTCCCGCTCTGCCCCAGCCTCTGTCTGCATATACTCTCCATATACTGCAGTTTTACAGGCAGTGCGCTCTCGTAGGTCATTAATACCCGAGTTAAATGGTCTGTGACTCTTCCTGGCCTGACGAGGAGGCAGAGATGTATAGGTAGAGCTGGTACCAGACTTCCCCAGCAACAGCAAGGTTGCGGCCTCGGATGTAGAACAGCTATAGCCCTGTTCACAGTATGTAGAAGGAACGAGGCAGGGAGTGGGGAGGAAAAGACGGGAGGTGACATGTATGTTTGACAAAGTGTCAGAAGACCTCTTAGATTAGCCTGCCTCTGCTCAGTGCATCACTGGTTCTAGCCTGCTGCCCTCAGAGACACTGTGGTTTCAGAGATTTACACTTAGCATAATTACGGACTCCAAAGACGGCATATTTACACCGACTTTGCATCTGAAGTAACCGTGGTCGCATTTGGCAGCATGGACCGCGGCAATTACTGGTGTTTCCCGATGAAAAATTGCAATAACTTTGCTTCCACCTTCAGCAAACTTCAACAAACTTTTGGGACAACAAATCAACTGACCACTCGGCTTCCATCCGCAGGCCACCTAGGAGCAGCAACCCTCCCCCTCCACCTCCCCCTCTCCCATGACGAATCATTACTAAACAAAAAGTCCCTGTTTTCTTCTCCCTCTCGACGCATTTCGTTTCCCACCGGCATTCGGACGCTCGCGTGTCACCCTCAGGTGTCGTGCAAGAATCCCAGCGGAGGATCGCATCCCTCATAAGCCGTCGTCATTCCTGATCGAAATAGCATTCTGCATCAAAACCCAAATTAAATATAAACTCAAGTAGTGGCGGCACCACCCACGCTACGCACACACACCTACCTCCTTCGGTAAACAGACAAGGCTTTTAGCCCGGGGCCCCGGTGGTCCGACTGTGGTCCCACCTCGCACCAGGGGCTGTGCTGGCATCCGTTTGAAATCCAAACCTGTCCAAGGAGAGAGATGCTACGCCCTTTTCAGACCTGGCTGTGAACCAGGGACCATAAATGTGGCTCCTAACCTGAGGTGGACAAATGAAGGGGAGGGACGTCTGAGGGAGGGGGATGCAAGATATGCGTGTGTGTGTGTGTGTGTGTGTAGATTTGTGCACTTCAAGTATGATATGTGAGATATTAGGGATGAAGGTGTGTGCAGGCGGAGGGGAGAAGTTTTGGAGCTGAAGCCGGACTTTGGCTTTTTTACAGGGGGGTAATATATCTTATGTGGTGTATTTAAAAAACTCTGGGTGCATCAGAGAGGAGTAAAAGCCTCCCTGGTCAGTTCACTTGGACTATGAAAGAAGCCATTCAAGGCTGCGGGTGGCGACAGGTCTGGCACGCGGCTCGAGAAAAACGAAAACGACGCTCGATTTGAGGAGCGTAGAGCAAAAACAGGGAAGCCAAAAAAAGTTTTTCAGCAAACATTGTTAGTTATTTTCTAGAGCCCTCCTACCTGCTTGCTGGTGGGGCGCTGGAACGGTCGAGTCAGCAACTTTTTTGCCCTACTTTTTTAAAAATCTTTTATTGAACATCCTCCTAGACTTAAAATCATGCACAAATGTGACATGAAGCAACTTCCAAAACCAGGACAATATCAAGAGAAAGCACAAATGTCTGCTTCTCTTGCATCTGAATTCCATCCTTGCTGGGCTGATAGCAGAGTCATAACATTGGCTGCATGCATGCTTGAGCACGGCCGTCTATGCATTTGTTAGCAGGCAGACACCTGTGGCCAACAATGACGTCCTTATATCTGTGCTGCAGGATGGCACTGTCATTCAGCAGAGCCCCAGCTGCACACCATTCACTCTGAGATGAATGGTTGTCATGACAACAAAAAGTGCACCCCACCACACACACCTTATCAGAAGTCACATAATGTCGCGCTTGTGTGTGTTGAGCATCTGTCCCATTTTGGTCAACATTTGTCTGAGAGTCTTTAAATATTATATTTATATTAACCCTTTGAAACCTGGAGTGTCATCAGTTTTCTAGAGCTGCTTTTAGATGCCTTTCACAAGTATTAAAACCTTTAAATCCTGAACTGTTGGTGCAGTTTCTTTTAAAAACATGGGGAAAAAAAGGCAACTTGGTAAGAAATATTCTACAAATTGCAAGATATTAGTAGCTATAGAAAATTGTTTTTGAAAAAGCCAGGGAAAAGAATTCAAAAATTTCTTTGTTTCTGTCTTTGTATTAATTCTAAGGAAATATTCTTCGAAAAAAAATGCTGGGGAAAACTAAATACATTACATTTTTTACATTTTTAAAAACAGATGGTCTGCACATAACATGCTTTTAAAGTTTCTTTTTGTCTTTCTGTCTTCCTTTTTTACTAATTTTGAGGTAATTTCTTTGCAGTATCTGTAGATGTCATGATACGTTTTGGGTCATTTCTTCTCTGGTTGCCATCTTTTTATTTTTTACAGAAATCAAGCCAATTTGTTCAGATCTCAAAGGATTAATATATGATGTGTACCAAATCATTATTTTGTGATGACTTAATGACATAATAATCCACACCAAAATTGCACTAATAGTTTCTGTCTTTTCATCCAGTCGTCTTTGTCTGTCCTATCATGAGACGGACGAGGGTCAGGCAGAAACAAAGGAGCTGTCACAGCGAGCATCAGGCCAGAACCCCCACCCTCTCCATCACTAACCTCCACACAACAAGCTCTTTATAGTAGGCACGGATGAGAGTCCAACAGCTGTGTGTGTGTGTGTGTGTGTGTGTGTGTGTGTGTGTGTGTGTGTGTGTGTGTGTTTGTGTGTGCGTGCATGCATGCTTGCGTGCGTGCGGGTGTGTGTGGGTGCGTGTGTGTGTCTAGAGTATAGGGAGTAGTTCCAGGCAGTTTGTGAGTCTGTTGTGTGATTCAGACAGAAAACTTTATTCTGACTGTTTATATATATGTGTGTGTGTGTGTGTGTGTGTGTGTGTGTGTGTGTGTTTTCCTGTAATCTAATTTTAAAAATGCTGTTATTAATATAGTTTTATTTATATTTTTTCCGATGTTTTCAATTGATTCTCTCTCTCCCTCACCTTTTTGAAATGGCTAATTTTCAGGTCATTTTCTTATCACCTTTTACTTTTTTTTTTTAACTGCAGTTTGCAGGATATTTCATGCAAAGTTGCCAATTGCCTTTTTCCCCCATGCTTTTGAAAGAAGTCAAACCAATGTGCTTAGGTTTCTGTGGTTTAAATACTTGTGAAGGGCGTCTGAACACAGCACAAGAAAAGTGATGTCGATCCAGCTTTCAAAGGGTTAACAAGCTAACCAAATACAGTTTTATTCTACCAGTTGCTGCAAAGTCCATTTGTCCTCATTGTGCTGATACTGGAAAAACAAGTCCTGTTGTGTAATGATGATAGTTTTGCATGTGAGCCTTCTGTCCTTCACAAGCATTATGTAGAGCTGGGGCCTGGTTATCATCAGCAAATTTTAAAGGAGAACAGCAGGGGATGTAAAAAGTAAAAGATGATGCCAAAGCTAAAAAGAGCACAAAAATTGATTTAGTGAAGTTATGCTTTTGCATGTTTCCATAACTGTTTTTTGGAAAGCAGAAGTTAGAATTTAAATTTCAGATGCAGTATAAAGACTGCAGCAGAGGAGCATAAAGGATCTATAGCAACAGTAGCCGTGGTATTAGTGTGTATGTGAACATTTATGGTGCACCTGTCATGCTTTTACAACTCCAGGCTATTTTTTCTCCTATGTTACTCAGTAATACAGGAGAATAAAATGAATGTCTTTCCCAACTGTACCTTGAAACTGCCAACGCTAAAAAGCAAAATTTTCCGAGCAATTCCTCTTCGAGTTGGAACTAACAATCTGTACAGACTAGTGCAACTTTTCCTCACAGCACTCCCTCCACCTGCTCATTCACTCTCAGATGTATGAAAGTTAAACACGAGTAAACGAGGCAAAGCTGATGGAAAGCTTCTACAGCGAAAAGCTAAATTACAACACTTCATCACAAAATAATTGTTGGAACACTCCAAGCATCACAGATTAACAAGAACTAACATTATAAGCGAATCCAAGGGGCGATTATTCCTTTAAAGTGCACTATTTGACCTTCCATGTGTCACCTGGGCAAACGTCATAGCGCTTAGCTTCCCGCCGCACCTTGGCACTTTGTTAATGGAGACAGAGAGCGTGACAGAAAGTGAGTGTTTTAGTCAAAACGGCAACACTGACAATGAAATTGGGTGTTTGAGAGTGATAAAATAGAAAGAGAGCGCGGGCGATCCATTAAGGGGAACCATTTCTGTTTGGAAAGTTCTCCCTGGCAGCAAATTCGTCCCAATCATCGAGCTCTAATGTAATCACTTTATGAGGCCAGGGCATAATGAATATAGTGTTTAGGTGTGCAGATCCAGCGCCGGCCCCTGGTCCTCCAGAGGGAAGTGTACATTTCTGTGGCATCCTGTATTTATTTGAAATACCCTCTGTCTGGTCTCGTAATACAGACACAGGCAAGTGGGCATAGAAACCCTTTTCTATTCCATCCATTTTCATGATGCGGTCTCGCATTAATGGCGCTCTCCATGTGTTTTAAAGAAATAAAGCAGTAAAAGTTGCTCTGGTCTGCCTTCACTCAATTTGTCTCAAGTTTTAGGGGTAAAAAGCATACAATTTGTTTCCATTTTTAGGTTAAAGTATACAATTTGTCTCCTTTTTACTAGAGAGGTATATTTAAGTCACTGGGGTCACGAGTCTTGGCAAGCTTTGTTACAAACTGCACCCTGTGTACACACATTAGAAGATACACACAGTTTGAGTGAAAGGATAAGAGTGTTCAGGGTTTGTGGATTTTGTTCTTGTTTAGGTGTTAAAGCCCTTGAAACAGCACTGACACCATCATAGGGCACTAAAACGCTCTGCTGAAACCACACTGAGGAGATTTTGATATTGTTAGAAGCTCATTCATGTATATCTATTTACCAGTTAAAAAATGTGTAATATTTCTTAACCTTTTGAAACCTGGATCGACATCAGTTTTCTTGTGCTGCGTTCGGATGCTTTTCCCAGTCATTTAAATGTTTGAAAGCAGAGAAAAGTGGTTTGATTTCTTTCAAAAAAAAAGGAAAAAAAAGGCAATCAACAACTTGGCGAGAGGTAAAGAAATTATCGAAAAGGTGACAAGAAAATTACTTGAAAAGAGAGATACAGAGACAAAGAAACAGAATTACTGAAAATAATTTAGGAAAATTGGGGTAAATTATTTTTAATTATTATTACCTTTTTTTAAAACAATTTTGCCTTTTTTGTTTTTGCAAATTTCCAGGTCTTTCTTTTTTTTGTAACTCTTTCTTGCTTATTTTGGGTCATTTCCTGTTAAGTTGCTCATTGCCTTCTTTGTGTGTTTTTAAAAGAAATCAGGCCAATTTGCTCAGGTTTCAAAGTATTAATGCACTGGAAAAGTACTTAACGTAAGTACAATAACTTGCCAAGAGTTGGATAAGAAGATTGATACCATTCTCATGGATGTGCACAGAACTGGAGCCAGGAGGCAATTAGCTTAGCTTAGCATAAAGACTGGCAACCATGTTAGCCAACTGGGCTATTCTCACTCTTGGAACGCCGCAGCTGGCTTGTAACCTGTAGCAATAGTTTTTGGTAAAGGGTCTATTTATTTTTCCTTGAGCCCTGAGGGATCCTGTCAGGAAAACACACAGATAATTTATGATGAAAAATGTAAAAGATATATTTATGAATGATCTTATTCTTAAAAATCATAGAATATGCACTCCATGCGTACTTGTTCCACATATTTGTCAGTTGTGTCTAAACAGAAAGTAAGAGAGACGAGCAGACGCACAAACAGAATGATACAGAACTCTTCATGTGATGAGAAAAGAGCAGAGGAACAGAATTGCTTGCTGATTAGTGCAGAAAAATGTACTTCTGGTGTACTTATGGCTAGGCGACTGCTTACGTGACAGTTGATATATCAGAATTCTTCTGTGCTCAGTGTGGACCTGCGGACAGCAGCTGCTTCTCTCAGCTTAGTAAAAAAACTCAAAGCATGGCAGAAGCAGCTAGTCTGTTCTCCAAGAAACAAAATCTGCCTACCAACACCTCTAAAGTTCACTAATATATCTAATTTTAGGATATCTGTTTATTGTGTGTTACATGCCAGAATATATATAGGAGAGTTGCAGAAGCTTTTGGGAGTCTTCCTGGTTGCCTAGTAACCTGACAGTTGCAACCACATTTTTTTTTGTAGCTCTGCAGAGCCGGGCTGGCTGTTCCTCCCTGCTTTAAGTTATTTTGCCAAACTAAGTTAATCTTTTCCTGTTCTGTACTTGATGCACATGAGAGTGGCATCAATCCCCTTATCTTACTTTGTAAGCGAGTGAATGAATAAATGAGTATAATTCCCCAAATGTTGAACTATACATTTTAAGATGTTATGAGCAACATTTGCTATATTTACTTTTTTTTTGCACAAAACAACTATATGGGTGGACTTTGTTTATCCCTTTTGGTACCTTTGGCTGATTGAATTCCAGACTTTCTACATCTGCGGGCCAAAACATAAACACAAATGTACATAAACTCAGCAGAGTGTATGTTAGGGCATTCAGGACATGTTTTATAGGAAAGGTCAGCTTATTAGATGGGGTGTTGAGAGGATAAACAAACACTAAACTTGTCTTCTCACACCTGCTGCAGGACGACTTGTCTCTGTTTGTTCCAGCTAATGGAAAATTAGTTCCTCCTTGCTTCAATGTCATTGTGCGTAGAGGCATCTGTGTCCATGCTGGGATACAGCTTTTCATGTATTTGTGTGCAAATTTGTGAGTGCCTGCCTACATACTATATGTCCGTACATATGCATGATTCAGACATCACAGTGCCAACATCTACAATGTCCTGTTCCAGACTTCACTCATTTGGCTCTTGTTTGTTTTTGACTTAACGCTTGTCTGAACATGTCTCCTGTCCAGGCCCAAAGTGGCCTCGGTTCATTTGTGCAATGTACATATAAAGGAAATGTCCCAACATTCCTTGCTTCAGAGATTTAGCTTATATTCCATTTTTTTGTAGGTTTTGACCAACGTTTTCATTAGTTATGATAATATTGTACTCACCAAGCTATAATTGCTGACATCTTGTGGCAACACTGCAACAATGGGGCAAAAAGCACAGGCGTTCAGACAAGAGTACAGGTTGTTAATGAGCTAACAGTTAGCAAGATTATCCAGAACACTTCATGGACGGGAAATTCAAAGTGAGCAAGTACGGCAAGTGCTATAGGTCAAAATCAGGAACCAAGGTCTGCAAATTAAATATTTACAACTGACAGTTTTGATAATATATGCACATTTACGACTTAAAAAAAGTTTGTTCAAAGTAGCTCAATGTGAAAGTCAGAGCATATGAGTTGTCTGCACATGGTTCTCAACATTGCTATATATACAACAGTTCCACAAGCACCATTTATTCGTTACAGTAATAAACAACAACAGATTATGATTTGATTGTTTATTAAATTATTTTTTTCAGCTCTGCCAACACAAATAGCTCCGCAGTTGCTTGAACTGCTAGCTGTTTGCCTAAAAACACAAACTTTTTCCTGCACAATAGCTTGCTACTTTGTGTTCGGCTCAGTCTACATGTTATGTGCACGCCATCTGCTTCATATAATTAACATTTATCTGTTTCCAGTGAAAAAAAGAGGCTGTTAACGGTCACATTGGCGGCTTGTGTGATTCAGATGAGTAAGTTTGCTCAGACAGTGGCAGTGTCTCTCAGGCTGTGGTTGGTGTAAGATTAGTGTTTCCCTGCCTCACTGCAAATTCTTGTAACAATCTGTGACAGCTGGTTTACTCCCAGGTAATGGTGGTATACCAGAAGCTGGCTGTTGCAGCCGTCCCCCCTCCCGGGCTGCAGGTACGGGCTTCTGCTTCTGCAGAATTTTGCTCAGGTATTTTTAAGCGATGATACTGGTCAGAGGGGATTTCCTCGCTCTTCAAACATTGACACAATCTATGGTAACATTAGATAACTACCAACCGTTAATGTATGCCTGATTAACGGTTTTGAACAGCTGTAAAGCGGAGTGATACATTCATACTTAAAAGTCCCAGTGATGTACTGTATTATCAGCACCCTTGGAGTGCCTCTTGACCAATCACATTGCTTGCTTGCTAACTGTTGTATAATTTCCAATAGTGCTCCCAATGAAAAGTCCAGCTTGAAAAATAGAAAAACAATTTGTAGCTGCAGATGTTTTCGTCATGGCAGATTGCCACAAATAAATCAGTGCGTGGGAAGCCCTGGATGTCCAAATATGTCTGCGATTGCTAAGCGAAGTTAGGCCTATCATTGTCTTGTGTTCTGCAGCTCTTGTGGACAGTTTTTTCTCTCTTGTCCATGCAGTAGCAGCAGTTTTATGCAGCCATCTATTTCCCAGTACATAGATCACCTAAGTGCTAGAGCTGTGAATAGCCGGAACGAAGTGTAGAAATATTATTTCACAGCCATATTATAGCTCACCATCTGTCCATGTTACTTATATTCTTACATATGTGAAGGTTACGGCCTCTCTGTCTCTGGCAATAGAAGAAACATGTTGCTATTAGCGGTATGGAGACAGAAGACAGCTCCTGTGCGCTGAGACATCTCCATCCTTTCATCTCCATCTGTCTTAATTTTGTGGACTTTGAAACCCCCACACTCACTTCTGTACACACACACCTTCCCCCTCTGTAGTGCATGTGTTTGCAATAATGATCTGTGCCTGTAAGGAGTGAATGCCACATGGTGGGACTGAATGGAGAACAGGTGACCTGAGTTTATCACACAGCGACGCACATACTGAGGTCCAACCACACGTCTGAGCACATAGTCAGCAGCTCGCGTGAGTCCCCGCTGATGCCTTCCTACCGTACCTGCTGGTGTGTCGAATCACTTTCACGCGGCCGGTTCAGGGGCGTGGCGGATCATGCGAAAGACATTGAGCCACGCTCCGCGGTCGACGTTCACATCGATTGGTGCTGACACCTGGCAAACGCTCCGGCGTTTTCACGTATGGGAGAACATCGACATGCAACTTCCTCCTGCGGTTTGGGCTTTTCCCCAAAATGTCTTTCCATTACCTTCCAGTGCCACACAGATGTTTGGGTTGATTTCGTGCTATAACTTGTGCAGGTCTGGGTTCAGTGGCCTTGTTGTGCTGCTGGTGGCTGTTTGGCTGCGCTGAATGGATTTACAGCAGTGTTTATTTGAGATCAGATTGCCATCAGTCTGGAGCTATGGAGCCTTTGTAAGCCCAGACAGGAGATGCAGACAGTGTGCATCTGTGTGGAAGTCATGCCTATATGTGTACGCTTAATCTGCAATGTCTCTTTATGTGTGCCATATAGGTCATTCAAAATCCAGAGGAAACATAGCAGTTAAAGTTCTGGAGTTAATTTGAGAGCACATTGGTCACATGAGTGTAAAGTAGCATGCAGTATACATACACACACACAATATATTATAGAAAAAAATGAGAACATTAGTGTTTTCTTTTCTTTTCTTTTGAACATGAATAAAGTACACTTCTTCACAAGCCTCAAGTTATTCAAACAGTAGACACAGAAAACAAGACTAAAAATACAAGAAATAAGAGAGGTACTGTGTAACATCTGCAACACGGATTTAACATTAAAGGGCCAGAAATAGTTCAAATTGGGGATGGAGATCAGTTGTGCACGCAGTCTATTCTATACTGAGGGTCTGCATATAGTAGTTGTACATTTTTACACATGTAGTGTCTGCACAGTTGCACATTTTTAGTCGCACTGGCACTGTGCGACTAAAAGTGGCTGATTTGGTGCACAGGAAACTCCTCATCTGAGTCTGACTGAGACATAAACATGTATGGCTGAGTCTCTCTGAAGTTTTCTTTTAACGCTATAATTTAATGCTACCTATTTTGATGCACGCTTCTCTTTCACAGGTCACCAGATTACAGGTCCATCGCTTGTTGCCTGTCAAATATAATGTTACAAGACTTCCTGTGTTGCAGAAGCCTCTGTGCTTGTCTGTTTTCTCTTGACCTGTGGTTTAGAATCTATGGCAATTGATGAATATTGCGGTCTAACTATTTATATCACAAAATGATCGAGTGTAGGTGGAGGGAGTTAAGAATAATTTAGTTATGATTCATTGCCTGCATAGTTGATTTTTCTTAAAAACCTTTATTTATTTAGGAAAGGCTTGGTGAGCGTGCACACTGTTTCAGCATGAGTCATGTAGTTCTGCATGCAGGAGCTGCACTTTTTCACTGTTACTTGGATGTGGAGGCAAAATGTTTAAGGACACCCACTTTGATGACAGTAAGAGATTTATGGTCTAAAGTCCTCATATTAGGATGATGGCTGATATTTCAAAACCAAAATTTGAATGAGACATCACAATATTTGCATGTGAAGGCTTTGGTCTCCCAGCAACTATGGAGATCCATTGGAGTGCTGGCTGTTTACTGAGCAGGCCTAACAGTCCCAAGCGCAGGCATAGGGGGCCAAAGTGTTGGGGGCCCACTTGATCTTCACCTGCAACATTTTACCTGAATTAACATGTACCAACCAGGTAGAGACTTAAAATGACCATAAAGAGACAAAAAAGTAACTGCAAACAGACACAAAATGACCATAAAGAGACACATAACAATCACAAAGAGACACAAAGAGTGGCAGAGTGAGTCACAGAGTGACATAACAAGACTATGAGACCAACTCAAACGTCTGACTGAGCTCCAAATTCTCCATGTAAAACCCTGTCAAATACCGTTGTGTCCTGTAATTTGACCTTTGACTTTGGTAGTCAAAGGCCAAGGTTACTGTGACCTTGCATTCGCCTCATTCTTGTGAAAGTGATATTTCAAGAGCACCCTCAAATTTGGCACAAATGCCCACTTGGACTTGAGAATGACCTGAATCTGGTGGTCAAAGATAAAAGGTCAAGGTCAGAGTGACCTCAAAATAATATGTTTTTGGCCATAAGCCAAGAACCTTGGGTGCCCAATTTGAAACTGTGCTGTTTGTATACAGATCTTCTGTGCTGCTGGGGGCAATGTGTGTGAGAAGCATCCATGTTTTGACAGATGTGGACGCAAACTGTATGTGCAACTTGACTGGTGCACGGAGGCAAAAAAAACCGTTTATCAGTACATCTAGGTTATTCATATTTAGCTTCAGCATTGTTCGGAAAACATACAGCTCATTTTACCAAGCCAATAATAAACTGATCTGTGTCGTATTTAGTTTGACTTCCTCTGTACAATATCCCAACATGTTATTCTCTCCTTCCCACTCAGCACTTTGTTGCCCACCTCTGCACTTCCCAAGGACGCTCTAACTGTGTATTCCACCCTTCTCCATCTGTGTTGCATTCGACAGGTCCGGTCCATTGCAGCCTTCCTGAGGATTACACTGATCTGGTTACTGCATAAACAATGCCACTCCCTTTGTTGGAGATCTACCTGGTCCCCAGTGAGGCCTCACCCTGTACCCGGCTCGCTGACCTTAAGAGAGATACTTCAGTCCCCGGTGCTTGGAGGTATGTTTTTGTTCATTCCTGAGCATGCATCCGAGGTATGACTCTTACTGTACCAAAAACAAGTTATTTCCAGATCTCAATCTAAATCAGGCAGCGTCTAAATTTCTTCAGGTTTTGCAAGACTTTCCCTCAGTGGCCTTTTTTTCTTTACCGTGCCCTTTGCCACAGAGGGAAAGGAGGTAATAGCGTTCACTAATTTGGCCCTGGGCTGCGCAGTCAAAGCCATATGCCAGAGTGAATCTGTAAAGCTAACATTAGGCAGCAGATATCTGAGGCTAGCGGCTGCTGGCTTTGACATCCTGTATTACACCTAATTGCCACCAGACATTACATCGAAGTCTCTGCAAAAATCCCCCCACAACCACCTGCTCCTCGTTCTGTTTACCTTTAAACCGGGAATAATGCAGTGGAGAGTGGGCCGAGAGTTCCTCGCTGTTATTTTCTGACACCCGAGCCGAGGATTGGGGAACTGGAATGTCAGTAGAAATTTGAATTTGAGACGTGTTAGGATAGTTAAGGGGTATCCCCCAGTGCATTGTGTTGCAGGGGTACGGTGTATACTTTTCTGATTTATGTGTTTTTCTAAGAGTAATGAGTGAGGGAGAAAACAGGGCAAGGGTAATATGGAGGCATAACCATAATTAGGTGAATTAAAGTTTCATGGTCATTTTCGTAACACGGGGGGAAACTTTTAATGAGTGGTATAGCGAGAGGAGTGTAAATGTATTCTATGCACAAACATGTGGTTGTGGCCATGATGCGGTGAGTGTACATTTTTAGCAATTTCGTATGTTTTAACCAAATACCAGTGTCTCATGTGGGCTGCAGATGAATTCATCCTCCCCTGTCCCTTACTCCTCCGACATGAAAGACAGGAAAATTCCACACTCCTTGACAGTGGGTTGATGAAATGATTTCATAGCGCTGTATCCTCTTGCACCACAGTGTCAAAACCCAAAATAAGTCAAGCGCCACTCACTCTCTTTAGTAAAGCCCTCCTGCTCTACAGCAAGGAAATAAACCCAGTTATAAAACAACAGTGTTTACGGACTTCATGACTCCAGTTTGGAAGGAAACCATGAAGGTTTGTTAATTCAATTTCTCTGTCTGGTACACTTGAATACAAAACTCTACATCCAAAAGGTGACCTAAGCAATCAGACTTGGCTGTTGGTTGTGATGTATTTTGGTTTGCGTGGTTAGTTACAGTGGCGGCCCAGAGAGGCAACACTGCCTTGAATTTAGACTCTCGAATACCTTTTCTTAACGGAACAATTCATTTTTTTTTATGGTTTTCTTTTTTCCAGTTATTTTCGCCACAGATTGCCTGTTTTCATTTATTATAACCAGTGTGTTCTGAAATTACCTCAGTAACACGCCGGCAGTAGGGGAAGAATCAAAGGCAATTATTGATCTCTTAAGGGAAATTTGGAAAACTTTGTCTTGAGATGAAGTTCAGCCAAAGAATGTACTTTATAACTAGCCTACATATTTCAACTGTAAAGACTGTAGGTATATACTGTATGTATCAGTGGACAGGTGAATTAAAAAAGAATCTTTCTTTATGTGTTTCATATATGTGTTTCAACAACTAATCAAAATCCCTTTAATTGCTAATTGTTGTATGTAAGTTCAGCTTTCAAACAAAGTTGCCAAGACAGGTTTGAATCAAAATAGGTGCAAGATTAAGAAAAAGCCAAGAAACATTTTAAAGCAACGATCTGATGTCACATCGGAAAGAAATAAGACCCTTTACTTCATATGAATGCAAAGTTGAGATACCTTATGGATGCTGATTGCTTAATTCAACACATGCTACAACAGCGTTTTTTGGTCTGGTATGACCTGATATCTTATGCTTGATATTTGCTATCATATGATACCTGATATCGGTTGATATAGGAGTGCTGTAACTGGCATTACTTAACCAGTTTTCTAACATCATGACTGTTTAGACCATGGATGTATAAAGAGAACTGGATAAAGCTTTGGAGGTGGGGCCCTGTTCATTCCTACAGTATGACAGTTGCTCAGTGGCACATGAAGTTCAGAACCATTCAGCTGCTCCCACATTGTCACGCAGCTTCTGCACCATTCAGCCCTTAGAGCAGGCGCACTAGAGACGTCTGCTAGCTGAGTCGGCTCCTTCGTTTTTTTGGTAATTTTGGATTGTTTTGCCTGTTTTTGTATTTTCAAGTTATTTCCTGGATGGAGTTGTAGCCTCTTCCATGCTACATACTCAGAAAAAAAACAGAATACAAAGATATTAATGGAATATAAATGATAAAATAGGTAATAAAATAGTTGGGTTTTTTTCGCAAAGAATTAGCACTACAGGAAGAAATAGAAAGGAAATATAGTATATTCATACAGTGCCCACAAAAAAACTTTGAAGCTTTTATGTGTCTTTAAAATAGGTGGCTACTAAAAACTGGCTAAATGAGCCTACAGAACATTATCACTCAACGTTAAGTCATGCAGCCATGGTGTAGTTTATTCATAGCCTAACAATAGCTTTTTACATCTTGCGATTATGTTTAGGCTTCAAAAATCCAAAGAGTTGTGTTCATGTGTTCATTTTCTTGCTGAACTAAACACCTGAGTATCATAAACATTTTTTGGCCTCCTAGATGGTTTTCTGCTATAATTCGAAATCCAGTGGGAAAATCCTGTGTGCTTTTTGACAAAGATCGACTTCCACGCCATCCTACAGAAAAACATCATCCCTAGAGCTCTTTTTCAATGCACACAACCTAGCAAGTAGCCTTTTGTTTGCAAGCACTGTACAAATACTTAGCTTATGACTCACTCCAACAATTTCTGTGACTTTGTGTGAAGCAGCACTTAATTTTTGTTTGTATGTGATCTCATTTTCATGACGCTGAGAAATGTCAACTTTCCCGTCTTTCCTTGTGTTGCTCGTCAGTCCAATATCCTTTGCTACTCCAATATGCCAGTTGAGGCATAGAAAAGGAAGAGAGGTGGATTTTTTTTTTCTCACTGCGTTTAGTGGCCTTTCCTTAATTTTGCTAATTTCATCCTATATTTTGTTGCAAGTTACAGATTTTTCAGTGGTTTTAACACAAGAGTAAAACAAGAAGCCAACACAGCATATCTCAGTAGGAGAAATGTTTGTTGTCAGGTCTCTTACTGATAACGTCTGAGAAACACAGTACTTAGTTGACACAGTGGCTTCTATTTTCCAAAAAAATGTAGTCTGACAAGCAGCACAGTCAGCAACCAGTCCCACCCCCAGAAACTATGTTACATATGGATCTGTGTAGACTTAGAGCAATATTCAAGCTTTACCTTGATGAACATTTAACTTTGTGTGCCACATTGTGTGCGTGTGCGTGTGTGTGTGTGTGTGTGTGTGTGTGTGTGTGTGTGTGTGTGGGAGTGGTAGACAGAGAAAGGTGAAGTAGATTTACAGCCCTAATCAAAAACTGGCCCACGGTTGGAAATGTAGCGTGAATGATACCATGAAACTGTCCCCACTCTGATGCTGTGATTTATCACACAATACTGGAGTCATAAAAGAACACCAGTTAAGAAAGAGAAAAAAAAATCAAATCAACAACAGGGACAAACTTTCATAAGCTGTCCTGTGTAGTGTTGCCTGCGTGCATGACCGTCCGCACTCCCTCACCAGAAAAGCAAACACATGTACATTTGAATATTTTCTTTTTCGCCTTGGATGTTACACAAACCTGTTGCCCTGGGATGATGCATCGGTGCCGCCTTGCCTTCATCAATATGGATAATTACACTTTCTGCGAACTCAGTGCAGTTGTAAATATTTTTGCTGCGAATCGGGTTGTTATTCCCACGGTGGCTCCACACAGTCCAGGCCTTCCTGAGATGAACCCAAGCATATCCCGTGTGTCACTGTGTATCTGTGCTGAGAGGAAGCATGACCAACTGCACTTTGGCACTTCATTAAACAAATCAGTGGAACGCTTAAGCCACGAGCCTCCAGGGACGCCCAGTGGGAGAGAGAGGGAAGGAGGGTTGTGGGGATGATGAAATATTCTTTGTCTCTTTGTAGAATACACAAACATGAACATATACTGATAATGTAATATCTTTAAAACAGTGGTGCAGAAAGGATAAGTCTATTAGTTCATCAAAGTGGGAAATGTTTCTGTAATTTATCAAACAAAAATGCACATCCACTGTTTCCCACCTCTCAAATGTGAAGATGTGTTGCTTTTCTCTGTTTCATATTATTTTAAATTAAATTATTTTGTGTTTAAGTCTGTTTGTCGGAAAAAACACAAGCTATGCGATGATGTCACGTGAGCTCTGGGGAACTTCAATGGGCATTTTTTCCTTTATTTTATTTAACAATCGATGAAATGAACCAACAATTTGGATAATATTACACAAGTACAGGCATGAACAATACATTCTCATTATCAAAGGAATAGTTTGACATACAGGAAATATATGTTAACTTACTTTCATTCAAAGAGTTGTTGAGAACATTTATTTCACTCTGATGTATATTATTAGTCCGTTGTTGGTAAAATGGCATTACATTTAAAAAAGAGCACATAATGACTTGTGTTGGCCTCAAAACTCAAAGTTTAGGACTTGAGACTTACTGGGGACTTGCTTGTCTTGACTAGGGACTTGTTTGCCCAGACTTGAGATTAACTTGTGACTTGAAAAGCAGTGACTCAAGAGCAGAGTCGAGCCACAGAGAGCAGGTCAGAGCAGAGCCCGAAATAGAACAGGGAATCCTGACGCTTGTATTTAAAGGGGAGGGAAACACCTCCTCCCACGTGTGTGTCACACTCACACACAGACAGAAACAGGAGGCTTGACCATAATAAATGAACTGCCACAGTGTGCTGTTTCAGGTTGGGTCACTGGAATAATACGGGGGCTGGAGGCTCAGCCGGGTGGCGATCACATGTTCCCCTGCGTGTGGCGCTGAGCTTGTTTCTGCCTCCTGTCACACACAGACAGCCTCCTGCCCCCCCCCCCTCTCTCTGAATGTCACACTCTTAGCTCACCTGAGTATTCAGTTTCATCTCAGGAGAAAAGTGCTCTGGAATTAGGAGGATATAAGATGGTGGAGTTTTGCAGATTTTGTCTCTTGCACGTGAAAAAATAGTGAAGCGATATTAGACATTCCACATCATCAGATTATTTTTAAAGGCTCCCTGTGGAGTTTTAGACCTCTAGTAACACTATGAAGTTGTTTTTCTATGAGTAGGCCCCTGTTTAGTTTATCTTATGCATGTGCACAAGGACTCAACTAGACGTGGGCAACACAACACACAATCCTACCAATGATATGACAGTATTCCACTGTGTGTCTGTTGTGCCAACAAAGAAGTCAAGCATGAATATTTGAACAACTTTGAAATTTTTTGGGATGTCTGTGCCTATGTTCTATTCTTGTGAACACAATATCTCAAGAAAAAATTTAAATTTCTTTAAATTTGTCACAAATGTCCACTTGGACTCAATGATGAACTGATTAAATTTTGGTGGTCATAGGTCATCATATGGCTTTATCTGTCTCGTTCTTGGAACGCGACATCTCAAGAGCACCTTTAGTGAATTTCTGTATATTTAGCACAAACGTCCACTTGGACTCAACAATGAATATCTTTAGTGGTCAGTGGTCAAGGTTGACCTTTGACCACTAAATTCTAATCATTCTCATGAACACGATATTTTTAAAACCCTTTAAGGGGGTTGCCTCAAATTTGGCGCAAACCTCCAAATTGGCTTTATTTTTCAGCCTTGGAGTTTGCCACTTGATCCTTACTCAGATCATAGAAAAAAAGTGTCCATGATGTTTGCTGTTAGGGCTAGTTTGTGCAAGTTTGTGTTCAGCTTGTGCTAACTGCTTCAGGTGCAGACTTGAAACAAGCTGCCAACAACATCCTTTTGTTCCATCATCCTTTTGGATTCATCTGACAATATTAATAATCCTTAAACTTAATCAAAATTGTCTGCAGACAAGAATTAGTGAACTGGCTCACCTCTTATCCAGCAGCATCATTCTGTCTCTTCTGGGACTTTCTTCCCTCATCACTTGACTACTTGTAGCTCAGTCCCCATCCAGTTCCCCTTCCCCTGCCGTTCAGCTCTCCTCTCAGACCCCCAGCCTCTGCACTCCATGCCCACCCAGGTCCCTCCACAGAGGGGCTTCCACCCCAGTGGAAACAGGCCTGGTCTGGTTACCCACTGTGGAGATGATGGATTGACGGCTCACTTACGGGAAAGGCCGGGGCCTTCAGGTAAACAAGCTCAGAGCTGTATTAAATATGAAGGAGAGAAAGAAAACATGTTCTACCTTTTGGCTAGAACGAAGGGAAAAGGAATGTGGTTTGTGCTGTATGCATTAAAACCTGAAGCTGACACGCTGCGCTAACATGTTCAGAGGTTTCACTTATGTCGGTTCTCATCTCTAGATAAAGTAAATGTGACTTGGTTATTTGTGTCCTAATTGCTTTTCCAAATTAGCGGATAACATTAAGATGGTATCTATATCTTGACACAGCACTTTAAACATGAATGTTACCTTTTAGAAATGGCCTTGATAGTGGTGACATTATTTTTTTCTCTATCCTGCCTTAATTTTCCATCCAGTAGGCCTACCAAGCAATGATCCATGGGAAGCCAAATCAACAAGGAAATTGGTCTAGATCTTTGCCCTCCCCTATGCGGTATAACAGCCATTTTGCTCATTACCCTGCCACGAGGAACATTCACCGACATTACTCTCCGATTGGTCCTGATGGCAGCAATTTCATCTTCTAAAAATCTGATCCTGACAAATTAATTTCTGCTCCATTTTTTTGCCATGCCAAGAAGAACTCCCTTCAATTCAGCAGTGACAAAAACTGAGACAGACAAAATGAGATAATTTAAGTGACTGTAAATGATGATTAACCAAAGCTCCAACTGCCTGGCTCTTCCAAAGACAGGAAAGTCTACGTTACCTAAAGAAAAAACTGCTGTAAAGTTTTGGCCATATAAATAAGAGGAAATTAATTAAATGCAGGGCGGGCGGTTTGGCGCCATGGAAAGAATACACAATTTAGAGCCTTGCGCCAAGGAGCCAAATGGACAAAATGAAGGTGATCAGTCATATTTTGCTGCTTTTTGACATTAAGCATATGCTTTTTTTCTAAGAGGTCAGCTAAGCAATTTAGACAAATTGGACAAAATTGCAAAGGTAAACATAGGGAGAGGTCTCGTAATGTTTCTTTCACTCCCTTTTTCTTTCCCTCAGTCTCATTTTCAGACACTGTTTTGTTTAGTAAATCCCTTACCTGAATTTTCTGTGACGGTAACAGTGAGACAAAACGACTCCATCAGGGCTATCAGGGGCAGGACTGTGTTATGGTGTTTGAGTGAACCACTATCCACCAAGCCAACTAAAACTACACTCCTTTGCCCTAGAAAATACTTATGCAACTACTGGAAACAAATAGTAAATTAAAGCTGTAGATGGTAACTTTTATTAAAAGAAAAATTTACATGGACAAAATTTCAAAATTTTTCAAGGACCTATTATACAATTTTTTTCTTGCACTACTTGCATGTAATTGCAATTTCAGCTAACTGGCATACTTGGGAGGAGAGACAGAATGAGGAGAGAAAATGAAGATATGTATGTAATGCTAAACAAACGTAATACACTGACGTAAACTAGATCTATGTTATATTGACAGCCACAGAAAATAAATGTACCATTATGTAACATTACATGGAAGGTTATCCGTGCAAAATTACTATAACAATTTCATCGAAACCAATATAATTCCATGACTTTTACAAAACTTTCAAAGATTTTTATTCGTTCCATGATGATTCCAAGCCTGGAACGTGATTGTGAAATTACATGACTTTTCAAGGTTTTCCATGACCACGGGAACCCTGTTATATCCCTACAGTACGTGAGACAGATAATCTGAGCAAAAAATATGTCCCTCTACCTTCTCAATCTACTTCTACTGGCATTTCTGAGAATCAACCACAGCTGAATGAAAACAACCAATCGGAGGCAAGTACCATATTAGGTAACATATTTTACTGTGCGTTTAAGCTTTTACATGAAAAACAAACGATCACAGCTGAGGAGTCAACCGTCAGTCATGTTTAAGCAACATGTTTTGGTGTACTGTACTGTACTTTAGCTGTAAAACGAGAAAGTTTGCGACCTGGCTGCCATGTTGAAAACAGTTGAAGCGTACGTTAAACAGTTAACTAAAGTATGTTTCTGAAAACATTTGAGGTGAGAAATGAGCAATCTACTTTGATTTGTGAAAAACTTCAGCAATATTATCAAAATGTTAATAAAACACAACTGAGAGATGAGTGTGTTTCCATTGATCGATGTTATGCAACTTCTTTTCTCATGATTACATTCCAAGAAGCATGGAGATGGATGTTCAAAACATTAGCAGGTTTAATTCTATTGCAGCCACTGCTCTAGCCGTCATTATATCCAATTGAAGGCAATGTAGGCGTGTTATGCGAGTGATAATGAAAAGGCCAGCCCCTTATATGTGGGAGCAGTCACATATGAGGATTTCAGGGAGGTGATATTCTTTTAGTCTCTTGTAGCGCCTGCTGCATCATGCCAAAGGGAGCCAGTTTCTTTATCATGTGACCTATAAATACCAAAAAAGTGTTTCCATATGAGTTTTACAAAATATGTCTTTTTCAAATCACCTGAAATACCACCTCGTATGAGCGTAAAAACTCTTTTGCTTTTAATGGGAGTTTTTTCTAAATTTACGTGTTTGCATTAGGCGTATTTTATATTCCCAATTTCAATTTGTGCAATTTTAGGGTCAATGGAAACCCAACTATTGTGTGCATGTATAGCGTCATGCAACTTGGTGCTTTGATTTGATTCATGCCCCAGGTAAAGTTTGTAACTATTTCTATGTAGCTCTTTATATCAGTTTTTGCATAATTATAAAACTAAATTTTTTTTTTGCAATTGTGCAAGCATTAGTTGATGTTGAACTTTAGCGCCCTTAATGTTGTTGTCCATCAATTGTGTTAAAAAATAGAATATGTGATGTGCTGTGGACAGGAATGAAATAGCTACTCCCCTGGGATTCATACAAGCGGCTGCAGGGTCAGCCTCAGTGCACCACTCCGGGGTCGACTCGTTAGCCGAGACCCAGCCAGTACCTTTCAGCACCGTGTTTCCATGTGGCACAATAATGGCAAGATGAATCATTGGCAAGAGTCACACACACACTCTCACTCTGAGCCTGTTGCTAACACCTTTTGGGTCTAGACATGCGTGCAAGGTGCTGAAAAGTGAGAGTGGGCTGTGAGGCGATTGGTCACACTGACCACAGAAATGAGGTTTACACAGGGAGAGTAACAAAGATTGGTTGCTAAGACACTGAAAGGAAACCTGCTGCTTTTCTATTCTTTCTCAAGTCTTTTTGTTTTTCCTCCCTTTTTGGAGCCCACTGGAATTCCTCGGTCAGTCTTCACTTCCTTTCGACAGTTTCGAATGGGAAAAGTTCACATTTGACAGGTTTTATGCCCTACCTTATTAGCTTAATTAAAATGATGATCGTGGCCACACGTTCAGTAAGACAGAGCTTGTAGAAGTAAAACATTAACCGTCCCTTTAAGTGCGGAGCTCTTGACGTTGTTCGGTTTGTTGTCATCTATTTATCTAATGACTCCTTCACAGTTTAGACAGTGGGCTAGATTCTGTCCACTCCTGTATGCCTAAAAAAGCACAGTGCTGCCATAACCCTAATCACCTAATTGCCCTGCCCTGCCTCATTAGAAAACAAGCCTAACTGGAAAATCACCTTAAGTGGTCTAAATTAATGAGACCTTCACACTGGATGCTGAGTCATCAGAGGTCCTGAGTCAGGGCGACGTCACCACAAAGGAAACGGCTGCTCCGTAAACTGTCAGTGGGCATTTGGGTAGCAGTGGAGAGGCTGACGCTGACCTTCTGACCATCATTTTACTAGTCACATTTTTTGTGTCATCATGTATTGTTATTGTATGAGTTTTGGCTAAATGGCCCGGTCACGTCAGACAGTGGCAACCCAGAATTAATCCTGGCAAAATATTTGTTTCTAAAAGCTCAGTGACACAATGGCAACTCGCAGAGTTAGTTGGTGAACTACTGTGGCTGGCAAGCAAACCACTACCCAGCTGGGAAATGCTAATCAGTCACAAAAGCTCCCTGAGCTTGTTTCAGTTTTCTCTGTAGCCGCTGTGCTGTTTACAACCAATCTGTGTTGAAATAGTGGTATCAGGTTACTTTACAAGTTTTAAAAGTATCTCTCGTGACACAGAATCCGCTGAGAGTAAAACTTTTGTTTGGAAGTTATTATCAAACTGTATCTGGTACTCTGCACTAGCGCTCAACAGATTATCAATCTGGCCGATTGTTGGAGCCGATATTTGTCATTTTGCCTATTATCTGTATCGGCATTTTATTTTAATAATCGCCGGTAAAATTAACAAATAAAATAGTGTTTGTATTACACTCCACCAACACTAGGAAAGGCGGTCTGAAATACATACAAAGAAAGTGTCAGTTTGGGAGAAACTTTGACTTTGTAAAACCTCAGGGAGGTATTTTTATTTATTAATTTTTAATAAATTTCCACTTGACTTGAAAAAAAAAAGTTTCTGGGAACTTTCTGTGTCTGATATTGAAGTTTCAGCTTTGATTAAACATTTGCCAAAGGCATTTAAACAAAGTTTTGTGTTTGTTATATTTCAAATTCTAAATTTCAAAAGAAATCTTTTCCTTGTTATTTTAAATACACATTGGTTCCAGATATCGTTTATCAGTCTCATTAAACACTACTTATATTAAAAAAAAAAACAAAAAAACAAAAAACAATATTGGTCAACCCCCTCTCTGGACAGATCTGACACCTAACCACTCGCCCACCTGCTCTCCTCCCCTGCTCTCTGAAGATTGGTGCGCCGCCATTTCATGGTTAAGGTTCAGCAAGGTAGACAATGACCTGTAGTTTTAGATTAATTTAATACATAACCTCACTGAATTCACTAATAAGTGGCATAATGATACAGACATTCCTGTTATCTTACATTGCAAAGTCAGCTGTATAAGCAAATGCTGTGTCGCTTATGTCAGTGATGATGGTGTTTTACCGTCCAGGGGAGCTACAATTATAGCTCGATTAGGTGATTTATTTGGATTACTGTCTTTATCCCAGTATACAAGCACCAGGGGAGAATCAATTTATTGACAGGAGTGTGTCTGACTTCACCATGGTAGGTGGTGATGTGCCCCATCAGGTACTTGCTATTGGACCTTTGACCTGTTATGCATATACCAAACAAGTTAGCAAGCAGCAAACAGGTTGCGCAAACAAATCTGCTTGAATCATATTTTTTTATCACAGATTATTGTATTTGCAACTGCAGTTATCCCATAGACAGATGGTCTCTAGTTTTGTCTCTTTTTTTATGCAAAGTTGTATTGAAAAACTAAATAAATCCAAAGCTGATAAGTAACAAATCATCAAAAATGCAGGACGAACTTGATGAACTTGACAGTCGATGTCGTCAAAATAGGCGAGATGATTGCAGCGATGACCCCATTATTTTGCAGCCGCGGAGCTTCACAGACCTCATAACTCACCAGCTCTGAGGACGTATAGTGTGATGACTTCATTATGTTTGCTCCCATGGTGCTGCATTCCTACCTGTTGAACTCTGACCCCCGGCATACTGAGTGGACTGTGGGCATGTGTCTCTGCAGCAGACGAGAAGCACAGATTTTGGGTTAAAACAAGCTGTAAAATATCAACACTGTCAAGATGGATCTGGGATAAGAGTCAGTGGAGTGTTGGCATGGCCAGGTGTAACTTTTAGTTACAATGTAGGCAAATCTCTTTTTTTTCTCCTCTTCTCCTTTGCCTTCTCAACAACCCTATCTATCATTCGACTGTCTGCTTGAATCTTATCTCCCACTTATCTCCATTGTAATCTTTTATTTTTATTTCCAGTTTCCCGTTGTTCTTGGTGTCAGCCTGCTTCCCTGCTCATCTGTCTTAAACAGCTGTTTATATATAAGATTTTAAAAGTTGACACAAATGAACAACCTATATCTGTGTGCACACCTGTTGTCACACAGCTCTATGAACCCTTGATAATATAACAGATTCAATTCTTTAGTGCCTGAAATGCATTTTCTATAGGCTTCATGTTTGGTGTTTGGAAGAGATGGCATTGTCTTTTTGTGCCTCCGCACCAGAGGCATTATGCTTGCAGATTGTGTGTCTGTCTCATTCTCATGAACCAAGCATCTCAGGTAAGCTTTGAGGGAATTTTGTCAAATTTCACACAAGCATCCAGTTAGACTTAAGACTTGAACTGGTGGCTGAAGGTCAAACATAAAGGTCACTGTGACCATGTCCATCTCATTTTTGGAAAGCCATATTTGGAGAACACCTTGAGCCAATTCTTCATATTTGGCACAAACTTCAATCTAGACTCAGCAATGAACTGATTACATTTTGGTGGCCAAAGGTCCAAGTTACTTTGACCTTGCATCTGTCTCGCTTTTGTGAATACAATAACTCAAGAAGCCCTTAAGGAACTTAGGCAAATTTGGCACAAACATCCACTTGGACTGAAGAAGAACTAATTGTCACACAAATGTCTAATAGGATTTGTTGATGAAGTGATGATATTTTAGATCCAAAAGGTCAACTTCAGTGTGACATCATAATGTTCTGCAAAAACACTTTTCTGGCCATTACTCAAAGTCATATCTCAGGAATAGAAAGGGAGACATTTGGTCAAATACTGAGTTAGTGACACTGGTCTTGAAACTGTGCAGATTGTAAGTATCTTCTGTGCTGATGGGGGGAAGATATTTTCACAGACATGGATGTAAACTGTAACTGTAACTTGACTGTGTTCAGAGGCATACAACCGTAATTGTGCAAAATTGTACAATGTACAATAAATCTTAACTGAGTCAGCTTTACTGCAAGAGTGTAGAGTGCACTTATAGTAATTTATGCAGTGTAGAAGTGTAACAGAAGCTTCACCTGAAAAAACTGAAAGGAAATTGTAATTCTGATGGGTTACTCAGAGCTCTTGTGAGCGGATGACTGCGAGTTTATCTGTTCTGCCCTACAGCCGTCCAACCATCTGTCTCTCATCTTCTCAAAGTATTTACCATTCACTTCCCCTCTGCCTGCCATCCCTCTGTGGGAGACAGAGGTGTTGATAGTCGAGAAATGATGGTTCTACTGATTCCTTATTTTGGCAAACTCGTCACTCCGACCTCAGTCTTCAGCCTCGGGTGATGTAACTGCAGCCAGACCGTATGGTGGATTAAGTTATACAAGCATGTAGTCAAGGTAGAAATGCTTTGCTGTCATGAATACTCTAGTATGGTTGTATGAAATCGTAGAGGAAGGAGTTAAAAATTATATATAATTACGTTACAGCACAATTACAATAAAACTAGTTGCTGATTTCCTTCAGGGGAGTCCATCACGCACTCATGAGTGGCTAGAAAATGTAGCAAACTTAGGTACTTAAATTCGCTCTCATTCTTTCACACACATTCAGATCTATATGCATGCATTTTTTTTCATATGCTAACAAAAATAATTTTTTGTCGACTTTTTACAATTTTAAAATCTTTTGGAACTCTTTCTAAAAAAAAACTAAATAAATCTTAATATAAAATCTATTACTAGTCATAACTTTACATTCATAGTTGCATTTATGATGTAGGAAAGAGCACTTTTTTCCGTTGGGTTTAAAAGGATCTTAGCCTCATAAACCAGGTCATGATTTCTGGAAAGAGATTTTGTGCTTTTTCATTTTTTTTTTCTTCTTCATTTTTTTACTGCATTTTGAGCACCAATGGCTGAGTGCCATCTAGTTCCATTATACTGGACAGAAGGCGTCTCTATGGCTGATATCTTTAACACTCGAGAGCTCACACCCAAAACAAAATTTTGAAAATTGATAAATAGAACTACAGGTAAGAGGAAAAATATGATTTTTTTTAAAGTTTTTATTTGGGGTGAACTAGCCTTTTAACCTTTTAGCTGTTTTCAGTGCAATCAATGCAATAGTTCCCAAACTAGAAGGCCTGACCCCTCAAGGGTTTTCAAAATAATTCTGATCAGACAAAAAACATTTCTGTTACACAAATTATATTCATTTTTTCTTATACTATGTACATATAAATTTTTCCTTTTTAAAATACAATATCTTCTCTTCCACCTATAGAAAATATCTAAGAAAGAGAAATTGTTCTGCACAAAACTCATGTCCAAACAAACACAATCAAGCATTCCAGGGATCACTAATATATATGCCTGTCTTATTGGACCTTAAACTAATGTTTTTGGGACTGAATCTTCAACTGTAACTTAATGACAATTGTGTCAGTATGTATAACATCCGTTAACACTACAGTAACAGCTTTATATGGCTGGTGAACTGTGAACAGCGGTCATTCTGGCCTCTCGCAATCTCATGAGATTGATCAGTTGTGACTACAGATGACGCCACTTCCAACCCTCTCTTAACGTGCGGTCCTCCCCATATCTGTTTCCCCGACTCCAGCCAGCGTCTCCATCACCGCCTGTCCAGACAGACAAAAGCTATTCAGGTATCCGTTGTTTGATTTGGGTCAGGGCCTCCCATAACTAATACCTGTAAGCCCTATAATATGGTAATTTGTAGCGGCTGGGGTAAGGAACGTGGATTTATCAATAACGGGGCTAACCGGGCTCATATTGAGCTCAGATTTGGTTTTTTGGAGGGAGACGAGGGGCACACGGAGGGGTTAGGTGAAACAGAGGTTATTCAATAAGGGGGTAGTTGTTATTCCAAAAGGGAACTTATAGGCTGTCAGTGAGCAGGCACTGACAGCCTCGTAGACTGACACTCTGTGTCTGTCCCATGGGGGAAAAGGGTAGATGACATGCGTGTGCAAACATACATGTGTATATGAACACACAGATATTCAGTCAAGCATATGGAGGTTATGAAAGTTCTCCTACATGAATTCATCCAGTATTATTTCTGCAGATACTGTGGTATGAACGTGTATACCTTGTCTTTTGACACGCTTTTACTGTAAAACACTGAATGACTTTAAAATAAGCAGAAATTTAAATCTTTTTTCATCCGAGTTTAATGTCTCGAAACCTCCAAAAGTTTAGTTTTCAAGAAGACACGTCTTCCACAGTTTATAATGAACAAGCTTCTCTTGGGACGGACAGCTCAGCATATGCTGCTAGAGATAGAAAAAGGAATTTAAAACCAGAAAACTGGAGAAGTAAAATTGCTAATGAGTTGCTGATTATGCAAAAAAATCTTTCTGACACTGTCTGAAAAAAATTGACATTTGTGGTATTTCTTTTTCTGAGGTAGTATATTTAAAGCCACTCAGACTTTCCAAAGTGTTAAGACCTGGTCTCGACTTCCCAATAATAAAAGCAGCCTCCTAAGTTTGTCAGGAGTGACCAGCAGAGGTAACAGCTATGAACTTTTCATAGTTTGGAAGAGAAAGATGATAAGTTGATACAAGGTCTGTCTCAATGCATGCTGACCACTGACTGAGTTGTGAACATAGGACACGTTTAAAGGGATGCTTACAGTCGAACTAGCTTGGTATCATAACAGTGCAGTTAGTATGTATAAGTGAACTGTGGTAAACATCCCTCCATCCTACCAGCATCCAGGTCTCCATGCTTATCTACCAGCTCAAATGAAATGCATCATCAAGCGGATTTTGGCTGACTCTAGGGCTGTTGTTTGAACTATAGATTGTAGTTTTGCATTTTTGTATGGCCGTCACCATGACACAGAGGGTAAAGAATATATTCATCATAAAAACTCTCAACCTTCATCTAATAATCACAGTATTTGCTGTGTTTTAGTTACCCAAAACAGAATGAAACTTTTTGCCAAACAGTTCCTCTTAAGACTGAGAAAAGTGTTCAGCTAACATGAAATGAAAAGTGGAATTTCTACTATTTCTAACTGCACACATACACACCCGAGAAGTGAATGCATGCACACACACACTGACGTAAGATAAACAAAAGGAATTTATTAAGTCTCCTACCCACTGCCTTTGCATCATACCTGGGTCCTGAGCCAGGGAAGTGCTGTATAATGAGCTGCAGAGATGAAAGCAGTTCTCCAGGCAGCAGGAGGCAGACTTCTTTACACTGTGAAGTGTTTTTGGCCCGCATTATCTTCTTTCCAATCTCGACGGACAAAACAGGAGCAGACCTGGCAGATGGTTGTGATAAGATAAAAACCACCTCTACAGGGAATGAATGCAAGAGCACACGCTGCTGGGTCTCTGGGGCTGTTTACCAGAACAAACTATTCTAGAGATTTTGTACTGCAGTCCATTTTAAGTTAGATTTTTGGATGCAGTCATTAATTTTCTTTTCTTAAAATCAGTCAGTTATCACTAGTTATACAACCCCAGTTCCACAAAATTTGGGACATTGTGTAAAACATTGAACATGAGGGAAAACATTATGCATGCTTCACTTCATACATGTTTAAACACAAGTTTATTCAAGACAACGTTTCAGTCCTGCGTGGATCTTCCTCAGGTCAAAAAATAAATAAATAAATAAAAACTGAACACGAAGGCCTATATTAGATGGCATTAAGATTGTTACCTGCACAAAGTTAAAAAGCAAGCAACTGTGATGGTATTTAGGGGTGTGTTAATGCCCATGGCATCAAGGGTAACCAGCACGTTTGTTTCCTGTTTGTTCTGTTCTGTGGCCTGCGTTTTGAAATGGACGCTGTAACCTCACTTGATTGCAAAACAAATCTACCTACGGGTACAAATAAAGTAACCTGAACCTGAACCTGAACATCTGTGAAGGCACCATAAGCACATAAATTTACATACAGGTTTTGGAGCAACATATGCTGCCATCCAGATGATGTCTTTCTGATGGATGTCCCTGCTTACTCCAGCAAGACAATGAAACACACTCAGCACATGTTTTCATCCGAAGTCGTCACATATTGCTGCTTTGCAGTGGACTTCCTGTCTACATATTATGCCGTGCTAGGTATCCTCCGGGATGGTGCTACTGGGATGACAACAAAAGCACATAGGAAGATTATGTAACAGGTGCTTATGTTTAGGCAACAAAAGCACATGGCAACTAATGTGGGGATTTCAACAAACACACTTGTTGGCACAGATAGTTGGGATTGGGCAAAAGATGCACATGTAAGGTGTAGAGAAAAAAAGCATCACATTAAGACAGAAAATGACCACTGGATCCCCACAGGAAAGTGTTTTTTTCATCGTTCCATCCACCGCCCCTCCTGCCTGCCCTACAGGGACTGTTATGTTCTTTATATGTTATGTTGTCAGTGGCAGCATTTCAAACTGACACCAGTGTGCCAACTTTTTTGGAACATCTTTACAAAAGACAATAAAGTTTATCAGTTTAAATATGAAATATTGTATCTTTAAACTGTTTTCAACTGAATATAAGTCAAAATCAATTTGCAGAACGTTTCTCTTTTATTTCATTTGTGTTTTACTTGCTGTCCCAACTATTGTTGGAATTGGGGTTGTATAATAAATTCACAGAGTTATTAATTTAGCTAACTTTCTTACAAATTTAGCAATTATAAAGGCCTGTTATGAAACTCTAGAGCATGTTTGCTTTATATGACTTATGTGGAAAAAACAAGTTTTGCTCTTTCTTTTCCACTGTCATATTTTACAAAGTATGATCTTCTAGTTGAGAGACAACATAATTTTTTTGTTAGATCATACTACGCTCACTGATTTGACTTTCCATGCTTTGCCATCTTATTCTACTACGAGATCCCCTCCTCAAAAAAACCCGAAAACACTGACATATGCTCACAGAATCTGGTTGTGACTGTGGTTGTGTAGTTAATTAGAGCCAACGTGGCCGCACTGTTAATCACCTCCATGCCAGCCTGCTCACAGTTTGTTAATACTGGATCCCTAGATTACCTAGACTTAATGGACTCATTAATTACAGACATTTACTGTGTTTTTAATTAGTCATCTGTTCATTTCCAGCGGTGGGGCTTTTTGTGTAGCCAGGAGCTCGGTGTTATGTAGCGTTACTCATAACAGCTGCTCAGTGGTCAGCTTGAAAAGGGAGAATAAATGATGTGTTGGGGACTGGGGCAACTGGAGCTGTGAAAAAGAGTGCGGGGGTGTGCGTCTGCTTTGTTTCCAATGTATTTGTTTTTGGTCGGGTTGCCTTAAAAATGGCAGTGTTCATTGTCTGACGACAGCGCATGACAGTGTTTGTTCGCCAAATGATTGTTTATCTCCATATGACGGTTGAGAAATGGAGGCATGTGCGTGCACGTATGTGATTTTGGGATCTCCAGGCGCACAGCAGGCGCAGCTCGATCTGTTCTAGTCACAGAATTCTAAGTGATTTGTGAGGCTGTTCCCATCAGGCGAGTCTTGCTTCGGCACAAGTGGAAATGTTTTTCTAATTTGTATATTTTCTGAGGCAGAAACCAAAGCGCCTGTGTGTGTTAATTAGCGGCTGCAAAGTGCTTCATGATGTAGCGCGCGGCACATCGGCGTTGCATTGCAAAAAAGCGTTGTGGGCCTGTGTGACCACTGCCTCTGCTACTGCTGGTTCCCACTCAGGTCCTTGCTTATTTCATTTCTGCTTTGTAATGGGAGTCAGATGCGACAGTGTTTACAACAGGCCCGAATCACTCACATGCTGTCTAATTAGCTGCAAATGCGAGAACAGCAGAGACGGATATATTTCCTCTGAGTAGTCGTGAGAAGGGAATCAAACCCCATACTGACTCTACATGATGGTCTGCATGAAATGTGTCCAAGCAGGTTGAAGCTGCTTTTGAAGTACTGCGATGAGGAATTATGCTTCAACATAAAAGAAAAAGATGTGAAAAAAGACTAGGACTAGGCATTGTAGGTGGAATATGATGGCAATTTCATTTAATTCTGTTTATGTAGTCTGACACCTGTTAACTGCTAACTAACCCTTTTCATCATTCTGGGAAAAAAAAAACTAAACACATGCAAAATGATGTGCATTACAAGAGGTCTTTCTTTTTAGTCCGGCACTTCATTGACTCAGTGAGCTTTACCACAGCATTTTAAAAGAGCTATTCATTTAGAGGTGATGATTTTTTAATGTTAGCCTTAACATGTGGAAACGTAGTGCCCTCTTGTTAGCTAGTTAGCTAACATTAGTCTTTATCGCTCTGCACTGTGCTTCACCAGAGTTGTGTGTGTGTGTATATATATATATATACACACATATACATATACATATACATATATACACATATACATATACATGTGTGTGTGTATATATATATATATATACACATATACATATACATACACATATATACACATATACATATACGTGTGTGTATATATATATATATATATATATACACACACAGACACACACACACACATAGATAGATAACCGTAAACTATATAAAATAACTGATGCTGCCCAATGGTTTGTGGACTCCCGTTTTAAAGCCTCATGTTCAGAATTTTGACTGTCTCCTTATTGTTTTTTGGGAGTGACCATATTTGAGCAAAAGACTGGTGCTGTGGAGGAGCCAGGGGCGGATGTGACTGAGAAGCCGAGAACACTATCCACAGACTCTCATTTTAAATGCAGTCACCGGCTGTAAGCATGTTTATTTTTATGTAAAATTTGACGTTTTTACATGGAGGTCGTTGGGGATTGACTCTGATTTGGAGCCAGCATCAGGTGGCCATTGGAGGATCTGCAGTTTTTGGCACTTTTGTGTTGATTGATTTTTCCAGCCTTGGAGGATGCCTTTTCAATGATTGCTACATTTCTTGGCACTTTATCACGACCAACCATCAAACCGTGGAATACAGAGTGAAAACTTTGGGATGAGTGTGGTGACAGCAAGCTAAAAACAAAACTTTGACAGACTCAAAAAAACCTGGCTCCATAACAAAAATAGTGATCAACAATTTGCCCTAAATAAAATAATATAATAAAAGCTAATAAAATAAAAGCTAATAAAAGCTTCAAAATAAATGACTAAAAGTCATAAAAATATCAAGACAGAAAGCAGTATAGACAGGTTTAAACATGCATTTAAATGTAGCAACTTGCAGAAGAATTTGTATGTACAAAATGTTTTTGATATGGAAAAAAACTAATGGTACTGTGGGCTTGAGAGAGGGAGAAATTCTCAATCTAAATTAGAAAATATATTTCCATGTGAAAGAATGAATCCTTCCAGGTCCTCTAATCTATTGATTCATGAGCACTTTAATTCCTCTCCATGCATGTGCCTCTGCTACCAGCTGTATAGCAGCCATTTAACTACGCAGAGCGACACATCTGAAGGCGACCTGTGACTCTGCTCATGAATGGAGGCAAAGGAAGGGGAGGTCCTGTCCCATTGTCCACTTCAATTAATCCTCACCCTGGACAAGGCCTCTTTCATCCACTTTCCCTGCCAGTGTTTTATTGGGCTCTCCCAAAATGGGTGGGCGATGATGGCCCCACAATCAACATGGAACTTGGAGGGGTCAAATGTCGGATGTGTGGGTCGACGTAAAGAAGAAGGAGGGGAACAGGAAGTGTCGGGGTCAGGATGAGAAAGCAGGGTGGATGAATGGAGGACAGAAGAGAGGAGGAGGTTCCATCTTCAACAGTGTGAACTTGAACTCAGCCATAAAAGTGGGAAAATAAGTCAAACTGCAAACACCTGCATGTCTTGTAATAAATCACACAGGTGGCAACAAAGAAGGATTCAGTACTGACAGAGCATGTATTCACTATTTTTGTTTTATTGGCATTTATTGTTTTTGCACCATCACCACCATATTAGTCATGACTATCTATATAGACTCTTAAAATGTTTAGTGTATAGGTTTAGTGGCATTTGGCGATTAGGTTGCTGAACTGAAAGTTCTCGTGTGCCAAACAAATAGGAAAATTATGGTGGCTGACAGGAAAACAAAAATGCCCCAATTTAGGTAGTGTGATTTGTCCATTCTAAGCTACTTAAGAAACAACATTGCAGACTCCTTGGGAGAGGACCAGCTCCGCATGTACATATAAATTGCTCATTCTAAGCAAACGAAAATACATTTTTTTATTTTTTTCAGGTGATCTTATACTAATGAAAACATAGTTATGAATATTGTATACAGTTTCTGCCAACAGATGCCCCTAAATCATGCATACTGAACCTTGAAATGTTCTCCCTTGATTTTCAGTTCATTTAGTTGACATGAAACAGAGGCAAACCCTGAAGCAAAATACCTAAAGATACTCTGTCCGTCCGTCCGTCCATCCATCCTCTGCCTCTTGTCTTGGTTACAAAGCCAGCAGACTAAGTAGGAAAAACATACACAATCCTTTACCTGCCATGTTCCCCATTAATATAACCACCAGAAAAAAATGTTGTAGTCGTACATTTCTGCAATCACAGATATGTAATAATTCTACATGACAAACTACAAACTTTATGTTTCTACGTTGCCACAGTTAACATTGTTATGTTTAGGCGCAAAAATCGCATAGTTATGGTCAGGAAGAGATCATGTTTTCACTTAAACACATGAATTTTGTGGCAAAATCGCAATTGAAAATGCCACTGATGCCTCACTAAAAAACGACTGACGTGTGTTTGTGTAGAACTGTGGTCTGCAACTTGGCAGCAATCCCACCGAGGTGTCATGTCATCAACTATTCCATCCATCTGTTGATGGCAAAGTTGGTTTATTTACATGTAATCAGAGCTACAGCACTTTAGAAAGGATATGATACGTCTAAAATGCACAAATGTAAAGTATCCATGGTTTGCAGAAACGTATAATGCCAACAATATATTGTGGCAACTGGGCTCAGCTCTTCCTGGTGCACCTAAGGGTGCCTGATGGGATTTCCTGCATCTTCAGGCTATACCTGGTGGTCTTCTCCCAGGTGATGTCCCCTACAATGACATCTATCAGTGTGAAAGAGCGGCTGCTGTACTGCAAGCTCTTTCCAGAGGTGGCCCCTCACCCTGTCCCTATTGCCTGAAAAAATACTTTTTCTTACAATATGTTTTGCAAACTGAAGGCACAAGTGTTGGCAGTTTTTTCGACAGTTTTTTCACATTCGAGGGTGGCAAAAGATGCTAGCTAGATGTCAAAGACAAGATGCTAAAGCTGATGTGATGATTGCATTGTCAGATTTAGAACACTGTACACAGACCTCCCAATTCTGATGATGGCAGAAAGGTGTGGTGGGAGGGGTTTAAGATGTGATTTGTCAAGACTTTGATTGAAGCATCCTGATATCTCAAGGGCAATGATTATTCATGATTTAAGTCAATACCCAAGTCTCAAGACCATAGGTCAATGTTGGAACTGACTGTAAATCTAATTATATCCAATATTTGTGGCGGTAACAAATCAAAAAATCCCCAGTAATATTACATTTATTGGTGGTGTATGTCTAGAAGATAATGTTTATTGTTTTGACTTGCTTTGGTAAATACTGATGGTCTTCATCATTAATAAAGTCATTAAAAAATTATTGCCAGCAGCTTTAAATTGCCAAGAATTCTGAAATCATGGTTTCCATTTCAATGCTACATTTCCCACACACTCCCATTTTCCTTCCAGCTCCAGAAAGCCACTTGCCAAGCCGCTATAATGGTGGAAAGCCACCATTTCCCATCATAACCAGATGTATACCCATCTATTTCCATAGTACTTGGATGGGGCACACACGCACAGCCTTTACAGTATGGTATATATTCTATCGCCTATAAGACCTGAAACTAGTCTGCTGGCCTGATTACAACCTCAGTGTTTGCGTTATGCTATGTGTTTTTGCCAGCGGTCGCCAGTGGGATGGTCGGGCGGTCACGCGGCGGCGACAGCTTAAAGAGCAACGCCGCAACTTCTGCCGCCACACCAGTAACACACACATCCAACGCACATGTATCCACACTGGCACCAGGGCTGACTGGTTGGTGGAAGATCACTTCAATTAGACCTGAAGGCAAGAATAACAGGCCAGGAGGCGCAGCGATGCAGCCACACACACATAGAAAGAAAAAGACACACCATGGAAGCTTTATTATCCTGTGTTTCCTGGCTGTGAGCTTTTCTACAGGACAGTTTTCTTTTTGGTTTTCCTCCGCCTGTATCCCTGCAGTCCTGCGTGACCGCTGTGACCACCTTCTGTATGGGATGTGCCCTGAATCTGCTGGGTGGTTGGAAAAGAATGGCTTGCCGAAGTGAACAAGTCATGCGAAAGCTCGGAGAGCATCCATAAATCCACTTCATGCTGTGCACAGTGAAAGTGCAGCGGGATGGAGCAGACACGGGTAAACATGCCCTGTTGAAATGAAGACCATCAAATACACACACACACACACACACACACACACACACACACATAGACACACTCACACCTGCTCTCTCCTGTGACTTGGAGCCGCTGTGCTTCATGTGGCCTGTAGTGGTCTGTTGAGGAATGCGCAACAGAACCACAAATGGACCAGACACACAGCCAGACGACATAAAACTCAATTGGCTGGTTCCTGTTCTCTCTGTTTCTGTCTCTCTACTGCTCTTCAGGGTTTTTTCCCCCTCTTGTCCTGTTTCCATTCCAGTAGGTCCATACCCTTTCTTTATGTCTCAAAAAAGTGGTTAAATAAAGGACATACAATATATATTAAGTCCTTTAACATCCTCTCTTACTTCTTCTATGCCTCCTCGCTGGCGATAGACATGGCCACATGCATTACGTTTTCATGTTCTCCATATATTCGGACTTCACATTCTTGTGAATGCCTTGAGGGAATTTCTTCAAATTTGGCACAAACGTCCACTTACACTCAGCAATAAACTGAGCAGACTTTGGTTGTCATAGATTAAAGTTTAAGGTCACTTTGACCTTTTCTGTCTTATTCTTGTGAATGTGATACCTCAAGAGCACTTGGAGAGGATTGAGCATGCAGTTCTTCCGTTTGCAAAGAGAGGGTGAAGTCTAGCACGTAGTAGTCTACTAAGTCTTCCTAACATTGTTGAGCCATGCTTGTTTTTTTGCACAAAAACTAATATCTGTAAATAATGATGGAAGAAAAGCTCACAGGTAATCAATGCCAACCGCCATCTTGCTGCTACTTCTGTTGTGCACCTGTTGACACTTCCTTTATTACAATGGTTCTGTTCAAAACTAGTAGAAACACGACCTGGTTTTCTAGATAGCACTTAGTTTTCCAGAATCCAGAATGGGACCATTTCAAGAACCTGAGATAATTTGGTAGAAAAGTAGTCTCAGAGCAGCTAGTGTGGCTGCAGAATCTAAATCATGTCTTCTTTTTTTCTAATTACCAGAAATACTGATAGAGTCCTCATCCTTGAACTCTTATCTCTTATTTAAGTGGAATACTCAAGAAGAATCCCACTTCTGTACTTCAGTCAGTCACATTGTCTTTGTTATTTATTTTATTAGCCTCAGTTTATAACGTGGTCAAATGGCACCTTTTACAGTGCTGTGACATGCTGCTGGACAGCGTCAGTTTGAAACATGGCCAGTAGCCACATGTTATAAAACACTGGAAAGTCTCTGTAGAGTGGGCTGCAGGGGTGGTGGATGGGTCCAACAAACCCTGGACTATTATCAGGGAACCTGCTGTTAGCTTCTCGTATGAATGTTAGGCCAAACCATGATGGTTTTTTTTCTAAATCATACACATGCTTTTGTTTCACAAGGAGGTCTTCTACCGAAGTTGTAAGTGTACTTTAAAAAAGACTGTATGCATCTTATGAGCAGAAACTGTACATTTCTTCTGAAAAAGAAAGTATATTTTTAAAGATGCAATGCATGTAACAGGTGTAAACTGACATGTAGTCCTGATTTGTCAACAACAAATGCTAGAGAATACCTATTATGTAGTCTGCAGACATGAATGTCACTGACCAAGCAGCAATCTTTTACGCACTGGGTGATGAATGTGTTAATAACATGATACAGGACATACAAAAAAAAAACATTTTTAAGTAATCAAACTAACGTCAATAGTGTCTGCAATTTTTCAGTCTACGGAGATTTTAAGAAATGGCTGTCTGCAAAATCGCGCTGATTGACAGTCCTGTTTGGTTAACACTGAAAGGACCTGGCAAAAATTTGGATGGAGCAATTCAAGCTGTGTTATGTTGTAGATGATGTCACAGCAGTTTGGGAGGGCGTTGCTATGTTGATCAGTTAAAAATTCTACACTGACAAGGTGCTATTGACAACAAGGGAAAATGTAATTGAGAAAGACACCTCATACCAAAAGTAAAGAAGTACTCTGATGGACACACTACACAAACAGACTTAAAGCAACTCACCAGCCTAGCAACATTAAGGCTACAAACAACCCATAATGCATGGCTCTACACAGCAGCTGGTAGCGTCCTCATCATTTTTTGCAAATACATAAATGTCTAGTCTTCAAACACAATCTGACCCACACTTTATCTAACTGAATTTCCTGGGGATTTTTTTTTCATAGGCCATTTAGGTACTTTTCTCCATTTCTCCCTCTCCTCTTCCACCATTTCTTCCTACCTTCTTTCCTCCAGTCCAACATCCCTCCCTCCTTCCTCATCTTCATCTCAGGTGACTGTAACTCTGCAAACGCTCATCAGAAAATTCTGCTGTGCCAACCGCTCCCCGCCAAACGCGCAGCCAGGACAAACCCCGAGTGTGAAAGCTCTCATTTATCACCGGGCACCACAGGGCAGCGGGCCCAGCCGAGCTGCAGCCATGGGCGGGGTTAGGTAAGGGTTGGGTAGAGTGTTAGGAAAGAGGGGAGGAAAAGGGTGGAGGAGATGCAAGGCGAGGAGCCAAATGAGGTGGGGAGGACTGAGCTGGGTGGGGCCGGTGGGGTGAGCTGGTGTGAGTGTGGGGCAACAAGCGGAGTTACCTTTGGGAAGATAGGAGGAGGGAGAGCGGGCAGGGAGGAGGAGAGATGGATGGGGAGAAGCTGTTTGTGGTGTTAGTGGAAAATTAGGACAGAGTGGAAATTGGCTCAAACGGTGAAATACAACGTAGTCTCAAGAAAATCTCGAATGGTTAAAATGATCAAACACATGATTTATGACCGATCAATGAAATTCTCAGACTTTAGAAAGCTTCTCCAGAGCTGCATAGGAAATTATACAACTCGTTTTATGTGCTGAGTATTTTCTGTGTCATCACTATTCTATTATATTAACTTAAAAGTAAGATATCTCTGGTTGCACAGCTGCTTATGCAGGGTTTTTTTTTCTTTCACTTTTTCATTGCAGTGAGTGAGGAAAACTAAAAAACATACGGAATTTACAAGCGAGCATTGTAGCCAAAATTGCATGTGACCATGTGATTGAAATAATATGCTGAAGGGCCTTATTATTCAAAATATGTTTTAGACTTCCAATTTTTAATACAAAACCAGGAGTTTGATGTTCTTTGATAGGGCTATTACCTACTATTCACAACACAACAGTGTCACGACACAAATGTCAAATAGAGTTCTATACTTCATCAAATAAATTGTGCCTCCAAAAGTAACTGTCTTGATCTGCATGATGTAAGTTTAAGAGATGTTTGTTCTTCAAAACACACAGATTAACTGTTAATCTGTGCCTTTTGCAATAATAGTAGTAATAGAGAGTTTGATTGTATAGCAGTTCTCAAAACCAGTATCACAAAGTGCATCACATACAACAAAAGATAAAAAACAGAATACAGGACATTATTTGATGGACCAATCAATAATAAAGAAAATAAATAAATAAAAATCAATGGTTTTAAACATTTAAGATAGTGCAGTTTCTAAAAAAACTTTGTGTACCAGCGATGATTACACACTGACCTCTGCAGTGAATTTTGATGAGGATGTTGCTTGACAGACAGTTGACGCAGATTATAGGATAGGCTGTTACTCCTCAGCACAAACCAGACCCCATTAAAGAGCGCCGTGTTATGCGGTCAGGTTTGTTTGCCCTGCAGTTTACACACTAAACAGAGTTGCCAGGCGGTAAATGTTTTTAAAAATGCAGATCAATACTAAACAGTGGAATAAATGAATTCTCATGGGAATTATGGTCGGGAGCCGCGCCACTGACGTAGAACTGGTCTTTAAGAAATGTAGGTCTAAATGTGTTTTGACTTGCTCTCTGCAGGTCAAAGAAGAAAAAGAAAATCACAATTTAAGACATCACACCGGTCTTGAAGCATTCCTATCAAACAGTTAGCATAATATTTATGTCCTTCTTGTTCTCCATTGACGTTGACAGTGCTCGGTTAATTCCCATCAGCAGACAGTGTGCAGACAGGCTGGGCTGCTGAAACACAACTTGTTTTATGAAATTACCCACTAAATAGACCAAACAAACCTGGGACTAGTTGTGGTTTTTCTCAGCATTGGGTTGTTGCTGGTCACAAACGTCAGTTCAGCTTTTTTTTTTTTTTTTTTTACTGGATGTCCTTGTGTGATTGAGCAGATTTTTCCAGTTTTCCCACCCCTGCCGAATAGCCTGCTATAATAAGACTAAAATACATAAATGAAAGCACTTTTGCCATCAATCTCCGTGTTTATGTTGCGCTCTCAAACTAACTTTGACACCTTTCCTGACCGCTGTTGGGAAACTTCAAGGGAAAACTGGCAGTCCTGTTGATCACATCTATCGAGGCTTGAATTTGTCAACAAAATCAATACGGGAAAATACGGAACAACTTCCATAGTATTACATGGCATTTCAAAGTGAACCCTCAGCTAGACCTTTGCAACAGGAACACAGTTGGGGGGTGAAACTGACACTATTTTTGCAGGAAATTGCAAAGCATGCAAATACTGAGCGAAGGTCAGAGAGGAAAATGTTGGTTGGTGTTTTTCAGTATTTCAGTTTAAATGCTATTTGGGCTGTCAAATCTATTTATAATAAAAGTCATGCTTTGCTACAGTCAGAGAACACCTCATTCTATATCCATACCGTTTTTGAAACTTTATAAATAATAATCCCCCAAAACAATGCACATTGCATGATAGTCAGTCTGTCTTTATTTAGCAGTATGATATACTCTTTTTCTGTGAAAATTAGTGCATTTGTACGGGTCTTTTAATGTGGCAATACTAGTCAAAATAGACTGCTTTCCCATAACCAGTAGCAGATGAGTATTCCTTTTTTTTCTGTTATGTCATGTTTGACATCACGAATAGGCTTAAGTTAGTAAACAGTAGAAAGCAGCATGGAGGCCACTGAAAATGTTACAGTTGTTGCTTGTTTTTTGTAACTCTTACTTATTCAGTCTCTTATATAAACATGGTGTGGACTAAATTTTGAACAATGTTTGAACACTGCTTGGACGGGAACTGATGGTATTTTGTGGCAGTTGGTGTGTAACTGGGTGTCAAATTTCCATCAAACCTTTAAGATTGCTTTAATAGTAAATTCTGAAACAGGAACATTTCTCCCTAATTGCACTACTCGCAACACAGATTCAGCAACCTATAACAGGACTGACAAAGGGATATGTCTTCATTTTAAAGGGTCACAAATCAAACAGGTTGGGAACTAGTATGCGGAATATAGCACTGACCTTTGACCCTCTTCATATTTGTTGCTTGTACTGTCATCAGTGGAAAAATACATAAGTTACTCTACAGTTCCACTTATTATGAATCCTTATGGGAAGAGGTCTCAGCTCAACAGTGAAGATATAATCCCTTTTGGAAAATTGGGTATAGTCACAATAGCTGCCACTGTGCTTGGTAACTATGTCACTATTACTTCACTTATCCGTTCTGGTCCAAGGACTTTTCGGGACATACTAAGTAGGTCAGTCATGGATAGCACTGAGGACGACACACTGGAGTCAGAGCCAAACCTGTGTGTCTGTTTGCTTTTCAAACCTTTTCATCATCACAGTTACAAGGGCTGGATATCATTTAAAAATTTAAGAAACCATTACTAGTACCAGTACCCTTAAAGTAATATACCAATACCAACAGAGTCTGTTGGTATCCGTCTATACGTCTGTCCGTTTGTCCTGTGCATTCTTGTGAATGCGAGATCTCAGACACCTTGAGAGAATTTCCTCAACTTTAGCACAAACATCCGCTTGGACTCAAAAATAAACTGACTAGATTTTGGTGGTCATTGGTCAAAGGTCAGGTTCACTATGACCTTGTTTGTCTTATTCTTGTGATTGAAATATCTCATAAAAACCTGGAGAAATTTTTTTGTCAAATTGTGCACAAATGTTCACTTAGACTCAAGGATGACCTGTTAGATTTTTCTGCCATAATTTTATGCCCAACATGTTAATGAAAGTATTTCAGTTGCGTTAAGTGCCACAACTTTTTACTTGCTAAAATTTCAACTTTGTAGGCCCCTTCTCAAAGAGCATGCATGACATGGTGGGCACCACTGGATTCCACAGGTCTTCTAGTGTCTTATGAGTATCATCACTCTTTGAAAACCACCCCTTAACAGCCTCTTAAAGACAAGATTGTCAGACAGGATTACAATTGATTAAAAAAATATGTAAACACTTTAATTAAGAGCTTTAATTATATTGCGATTAAAAGCGTTAATGCTGATAGTCCTGCTAAAAACCTTTTGTTTGTGCTGAAAAGTAGTTAAGAAAAGTTAAGTTAGGCATGTTAAGGCATGATATACGATAATCCAGGTAGCATCAGTTCTGAGAAGATGGCTTTTGGGTATTTTCCTTAACATCTGAGTCATTTTGTTTTCAGACAATTATTCTTTACTTAAACTTGACAAGAACTTGACTTTTTTCCAAACAATTTTAAGAAGCCATGGTCAACAACGGGGCAGCAGACAAACTGAGAGTGACTTCCTCAGTGTGACAGACTTAATGACACTCAATTACTGGGATTCCCCATACTGTAAATGACTCCCTAAAAGCTTTGTCCTTTTTTTCTTTCCATGTGTGAACACAAAAGTGTAAAAATGTCAGGAAATGCCATTATGCCACTGCAGTTCTGTGAAATGTTCCATAACTACCTTTAAGAGACACATTCATATAGAAAACACCTCAATTAGGTTTTGGATGAATTGACCTTAGGTTGACTTCAGGTTGGTGAAACTACAAGTCTTTTAAGTGAGTGAGAAGATTAAGTCTTTAATTGTGTCTAATTTGGGAGATTTAAAAGAAAGAGGATTTGTTTTACACCGCATAGGTAATACTAATTTCAGTGCATGGCACCAAATCACGGTCAAACCTCCACAGACAAATAAACAAGTGAGTTTTTGTCCATGCACTCAAATTGTACACCTCGTAAGCTTGTAATTATCATGCTTAATTTGCAGCTGAAAATAAGCACGGGTTCTCAATGGCTCGGGGTGATGTGTCTTTCCTTTAAACTTGTTTCTTTGCCTCACAAATTCCAGTGGGATGCACAGAACAGCGTGAGTCAGGTCGTCTGAGTGCAAGCTGTCGATTGACGCTCACATTTTAATGACTGTGGTGCATTTGATGTCTTGCTAATTGCTGTTTGCATGTTAAGGATAAATGTAAATCTAAAACTGATGTTTATAGACTGTTTCTGTATGCCAGCAGTGATGTTCCTGGAAGTTACATATATTTATTTTAAAGGGTCATTCCGGTTTTGTAGTTAATTGCTTCAGTATGGGAACACGGCAACATTGTCAAATTAAACAACAAACACAAACAGTCAATCAGGGAGGTTTTAAAGGAATAGTTTGACATTTTGGGAGAAGCTTATAGCCTATGCTTTCTTGTCCAGAGACTGATAGCACTCATATCTGATAGGAGCATCTACAGCCGTAACCAGCAGCTGGTTCTTAGCTTAGCATTAAAACTGTGGAGACTCCCAAAAGACAATGCTAGTATTGTTTGAAAAAATCTCATACCCCTTTTCCACTGAAATGCGCATGTATACAGAGGTTTTTTTTTAAACATGCTAAAAAAACTGCTAAAAATAGGTACTCTCCTTTTCGATTGCCAGTTGACCAGAACTGTACACATGACTGCACCAGATGAGTGTGTGTGTGTGTGTGTGTGTGTGTGTGTGTGTGTGTGTGTGTGTGTGTGTGTGTGTGTGTGTGTGTGTTGCTTTTTTTCCGGTGTGTCACATTAGACGTCACAGACAGGATGGTGCACAGGTTAGTAAATAGTAGAAAGCAGCATGGAGACCAGTGAAAATGTAAGTGTTTTCCTCTTTTATATGTCTTACCTATTCAGTCTCTCTTTTAAACTTGGTACAGACTAATTTGGAATGGTGTTGCTTGAGGTTTTTTTGGTGGCAAGTCATTGCATCTCTCAGGTAAAGGGGCTAAGATTAGCACATTTACCCAGGTGTTATGACAACTGCAGAGTCATTTGACCCAGGTGTAAATACTGATTGTAACTTTTCCCATAACATACAAAAGATGTTAGCAGGTGTTAGTGGGTTTTTTGTGCTGTGTGAAAGGGGATAGCTGTTTCCCCCTGCTCCTAGTTTTTATGCTAAGCTCGGCTAACCGCCTCCTGTAGCACCATATTTAATAGACAGATATGAGTGTGGTCATAATCTTCTCATCTAAGTGTCGTAAAAATGCCTATCAGGGTATTTCCCTAATTGTGGAACTGTGCATCAGTCAGTGGCTGAAATGGAAGATAAAGTAGCAAAGGGTATTTTTATTTATCTTTTTTACAACAGTGAAAGAAAATTGCAGATTTACAAGTTATATTTCTGTAGCATTCTGTACAGCTGTGTGAATCTCAATGTTTGTTGTCATTTTTCTATGCAATTTTTCTCTTGCTACTTTCGCCCATTTCCAGAAATTGACCCTTTAAATGAGCTGTCAGGACTTCTGTGAGGTTGTGATGTCACAAGTACACTGTATAAAGGTCTGCTACAGTGCTGTTACAGTCATTTTCCGGATGCAATGACATTGCAGAGACACCAAGAGCACAAATGTGGAAGACCTGGAAACAATGACCAATCGAGCAGACTGGGCCTTTTTGCAGGTGTCTAAAGACGAGCGTTACAACGGAGTGTTTCAGACAGACAGTGACTGCAGGTATATTCTGTCAGCATGAGAAAATTAATAGAGTTTTTTGAACATCAAAGCATGTAAACGTGTTCTTGTAAAAGCCCAAAATACAAGTATGAACCTGAAAATGAGCATATTATGAGACCTTTAAAAGCAATTTAATATGTGAGTATATTAGCATAATTGACAGAAATAAGACCCATGTTGTAATAAACTAAATATAGCCTTGAATTATTCTGTCAAGGATTATCAATCTCTGTTGTTTAGACTAAAAGCTGTGACCGTCTGAGTGTCACTGGATATTGAGACACACCAAAGCACTTACTAATCCCTTTGATGAATTATTGCTCCCAGTGTGTTTGCTTTCTAAAGGCAGCGGCACAGTTTACCCTTGTTTAGATAATAGTAGAGATTCCAACCACAGTTTGATAAACTTTGGGGGAAATGTGGAGGAACGGTCGATTGCACTTCAATCAGAAAGGGAAATGTGAAACACATGAAAAGCTAAACTCGACTCATTTCTCAATAATCTCTGCGGCGGGGGCGTCCTCACTCGACTGTGCACTCACTGGCTTTTTAAGTCACACTTTAATATTTTAAGAGGGAGAGCCCTGCCACAGTGCAGAATTTAATGCGATGACTTGTTATTGTTGATTTAATTTCATTCCAAGCCTTATTAATACTCCCAGGACAGGTATAGGCTACTCCTTTGGTAAATCTATTTAATGCAGCTGCATTCTTTGAGGCATGTTCTCGAAAAATCTGCCGCACATGTTACAAAGACCTGACTGAATCCACGGCTCAGCCCACACACTTTTTCCAGTGGTTTTTGGCCTTGGCAGACCTTTACCCACTGCAGCTACATGCCAGCGTCCAGACTGTGCCTAATATGAGAAGGTGATGTGCATAATTTGTTATATATGTATTGCTTAAAATCTGAAATATAAACACAGCAGAAACGACAAGCTCGCTGCCCTCAAAACCACTAAGAATAACAGTTCAGTTTAAGCGTTCTGGCTGCTCGCATCTGATTAGGACAAACTCCACAGTTGGATTTTTTTTTTTTTTTTCATGTCAAAATGGCCGAAGGCTTTCCATAAACACCTCAGAGAAATTCAGGGAAAATGAGGTTGTGGGTATAGAAGACGCAGTTTGTATAATGAGAGCATGTTGGGGGAAATCAGAGCATGTAGGCCATCATGGCCTTTTTTTTGTGTAACCTCATTATTGGATTTATTTTATGACATTTTTTTCTGTGCTTCATGTTTCCTAATAAATTCTGACTTTTATTTTCATATGACCAAGTAGATGGGTAGAAAGACTGATGTTTCTCCTCCTCTCTCCTGTTAAGTGTGTAAAGTATGACTTTACGGTACATTGACGTTGAGAGGGAAGGGTCATGGACTTCAGTCTAGACCCTCCTACACACACACACACACATACGTCTCGGTCTCAATCCGACGCTCGATTAGCGTTCGATTTTGTGGGATTTTCAGTCGCGCTGCAGATCTAACCCAAAGAATAACCCAAATACCTCAATGTCTGCTTCTGGTCCCTGTAAAAACATAGTTAGAGCGAGGAGATGTACGGTGTGGTCGCTGCACTGTGCGCACACACACGCTATAATTGGAAGGATCAGTGGAAAGGGGAATTTGAGACAAGCCAGAGCAATTTGGGGGGATGACAAGATATTGTGAGGAGCTGAAGAGAGGATGGCAGCAGGTGAGAATGATTTGTTGAAGTTCTTCCTGTCATGCTGCAGGGCTGCCTCTGCATCTGCCTTACCTGATACTGAACAATGTCACTGTCAATAGCCTTTAAAAAAATAAAGGGGGGGAGGGTGCCATTAAAACAGAAAACATTTTTCAAGTTTTAAGTCAGTATGAGAGATGTCAACGGTAACCACAGAGAATATTTTTGCTGGGTTGATATGTTTTTTTTTTTTTTCTGCTTCTCCTCAGTTTACTGCACTGCGCACCGCCTGAGTCTGGTCAGGACGTTTTCATTTTGAACTCATCAAATACATAGCTCTGTCAGTGCTTTTTTTTTTTATTACTGTACACAGGCGGCATCATCTTAGACCACAGATGGACAGAACCAGGCTCATGCGTGTGAAGCACGAAAGGACTGTGTCAGATTGAAATGCTGCTGGTGACAACATCATATGAGGAGCGTAAGTGCACTTATAGGGCCATAGTGCCACCATGAAGTCACTTTTTCATGTCTCCTTTGAATTTTTTAACAGCATCATCATGCTGCTCCGGTGTGTAATTTTAGACAGCATGCCAGCATTGCAGAACCAAAAGAGGCATGATGTACAACACAACAGTGTCGTTCTCTGGTGTGACAAAAAACTTGCGCGTTGGCAGCACTTTATAAATATAACAATAGCATAATACGTCAATAAAAATAATTTACTGTCCCTTTTATGTAGCGGCTGATGTTGTCCTCTGTCGATAATAATAAAATTGCGCCTGGCTGGCTGTATAAGAGAGAATAAAATAAAAAGGCAAAACATTTACATCAACAGACATTAAAATTTCACTGTCCCTAAAGGGATAGTGTTTTGAAGCGTGCTAAAGCTCACGGAATAAATGGAGCAGCGGACTAAAAGGAAAGGCTTCTTGTATTTCACATAATTTTCTTAAAAATGAACCGCTCAGTGTGTGTCGGGCTTTTGAAAGCAAAATTAACAAAACGGACGTCCCTAGTCTGTATATATTTTTACAAAGTATCAGCCACTTGTGCTTTAGTTTAGAAACGCAAACATCACTATTTGCTTCAAACACAGAGGTTGAAGCTTACACACACACACACACACACACACACACATGCACACACATCCAGAGAGGTGCTTGCCAATGTCTGTTCACAGTAGCTTTCATCCATCACAGCGACATGGGTGGAGGGATATAAAGAGAGACAAGCAGGATCACCTGCTATAGCTCACCTCATTCTGGCTCCTGCATCCCCTCTTTCCTGTCTCCTCGTCGCCATGACAACAGACCAAACAGTGCTGTGCCACAGTGCCGACAAACAAGCTCCGGCTCTATGATATCATACCGGATCTCTTATGCTGGAAGAGGCTGTTTTCCAAGACGTCCGGAGGATTAGGCATCGTCTCGGTCACGTGATGAGAGACGAGTGATTTTTTACCTCCTTGACATTCAAACACTGAATCGGAAATTCTATAAAAACAGATGCACATAAAATGCTGAATTTATAAGGGAATTATTAATTCTTTTATTGGTATGCCATGTTTTAAACAGCAGAATTTACAGTGCTTCAGGGAAAATGGACTTGGCTGCATCCCGTTCAAATAAATTGATAACTGTACATAGGACTACGAAGAATCTGTAATTGCTGTATCTGCATTCACTTAGTTAGAGTAATCATCAATTGTTTCAAGTGTCAAATTTTTCACTTTGGGGGGGAAAAGGTCTTTTTTTATCCAGCAACACACATACATATTGATGTTAAGCAGTGTGCTGGTGTTTTCCTGCTCACTCGAGCCCTCCCAGTGAACCCTGAGCCACTGTTCGGGGAGATGTAATGGGGTTGATGTTGGCAGGCCATCACACGGGAACTGTGAGAGCTCTCTGTCGGCAATCACGGATCCTCCGTCTGCAGTGCATAGCGGTGCTGCGGCTAAAGACATCCTTTATCATGTCCTCGCTCTCATCTGGGCTTAACTCCCAAACCTTGGCATGAGCATGTATCACATGATTTAGAAAAATTAAATAAGGTTTAAAAAAAAAAAAAGAAAAGAAAACTAGAGATATTATGAAGTGGCGTTCACAGGCTTCATCTGAAAGTGCTTTACAAAAAAGACAGGAATATGTTTCTTTGCTGTGTCCTGCACCTAAGGAAAACGTTTCTGGCTATAGCTTTCTCACTATCTCTTTGCTTTGCTTTAACTTTAGTTTCTCATTTTATTTCTTCTATTTTTTTTCTTTCTTTTTATTTCTTTCAGTAAAATGCAGAAAATGAAACACATACTCATGCCTTAACAACAGAATAGATTGTTTGCTAATGACCAAATCAACATGACTCTCAGAGTAACAGCAACAAGCTTGTTAAACAGCTGCAGTTATAAACACCGGGTTAATGTTGTGAAACGGTTAAAGTTATGTTTAGGTATCAAATGTTTTTGGTTAGTTTTAGGAAACAATCATGGTTAGGGTTCAGATAAGTGTGTTTGTTTCCTAACTTATGTTCCAGAGATGACACACATATAGGTGACATAACTTCGCTACACAGTGACTTATTACATTATGTAAGTTAATGTATATACATAAGCCGTAGCTAATCACTGCCCCCCAGTGAAAAATCTGAAATCCAATATTCCTGTCTTCAAGATGCTTTGACGTGCATTCATCTGAGCACTAAATTTTGGCTGGAACAACTGGCATGGTCATTTTCGAAGGGGTCCCCTGAATATCTACCTCAAGATATCTGAATGAAAATAGATTCCACAGATACCCACAAATCTCCCTTAAACTTGAGAGGGATTGCTCCCAGGAAATGTTTTGTTCTTTTCAGTCAGAGTACACCTTCAAATTAAAGCTGTATATTTGTCTTTTACAGGAGAGGAAGCTGGTTGTGGTGGTGGATGGGCCAGAAAACACAGAAATTCCCTTCGGACTTTCCTCCAGAGTGTTCTGAACCGTGAAAAATTTCACTGAAGTCTGAAGCGTAAGGTACGTTGTCACCGTAATCCTTTCTATCTATACATAACCACAGGTACTTAACTTTCTCAAACCTACTCCTCTTAACGTCAGTTACGTAACATTGCGTTAGGTACTTAAGATAATTTGTGGGGCTCTTAATCATAAGGTATCATACAAATATTGACAGAATTTTCATCACCCCTATTTAATTCAACACCTTAAAGAACCTCAAGAAAAATTTCTGGGGATGCCAATCTACGTTAATTAAAAAAAGAAGCCAGCACTGACTTCTGGTTTTACATGGGACACAAACATCTCTTGGGTGAAAGTCCTGTGTTTGTGTACCTTATGTGGACTTTGTCGCTGTTTTTACAACGTCATCTAGCTATGGCCACTAGAGGTTGCCACCTATCAATAAATGTAGGTTGTAATAAACTGCTTGCATGCACAGAAAAGCAATACGGCCGTTTTTGGGGAAGAGTGTCTCATAAAAATGTGCCAGAGTTTCCTTTGCATTCCTGAGGTCCTCCCCATGTTTATAACAAAGTTATAATTATGGTTATTATGAGTTTAAGTGGGAAATAAGCAGCATGGATACAGTAATGTTATTGCTGGGGCACAGATCTAAAGTGACACGGTTGGGACTGAAATATACAGTCTGTCTTTTTTTGGAATTGGAGCATTATAATAGCTATGAAACCACAGGTTAAGTCTAATTTCAAATGCGAAAACACACTCTGACCCATCTGGTGTCAAATAAATGTGTTAAATGTGGACTCTGCAGATAGCATTAACATTTCCCGCTGAGGTTGCATCACTGTACTGGGCGTCTACATCTTTGTATAAAACCCACTGACGCAGGGCATTATAATGTCATCTTTCATGTTGCGTGTTTTGTTAACCCCGTCCACCCTGTCAGTGTTAAGGAGCATGTTATGGCTCTAAATTATTCATTATCTTATGACCATTGCTTACAGAGTAGTTTTGTATTTCAGAGTAAAATCACTTACCTGTTTAGAATATCTGCTGATGTGTGTCAGGTAGCAATGCTTCTCTAAAATGGATGTGGGCTGTTTTGAAATGAAACCCTTAAAAAGCTCAGAGTGAGTGAGTGCCAAAAAAGCCGCACAGCAACTCCTATTCATGAGTCGGGTCTGGGAGAGCCCATTGATAAAAAGCAGGCCGCATTGAAGTCGGAGCGAGTGGAAGTGGATGAAAGGGAAACGATGAGGTCACTGAAACTGATTAAAGAACATTTTATTGATTTTGCAAAACAAATTATATCCATTTCGAAGAAACGAAGCATCATCGTCTGAAGGCCATCATCATGTATCCCACAGACAGTACAGAAAACCTTTTAAAAATACAAAAGTGAGCAGGTCTTTAGGCAGTAAAAAGAAGAAATGGTGCAGTAGCTGAACACCTATTTAATGTATATATTATTTCTGTCCTGCATACAGACGCCAAGGGGTTCAGGTAGCCCTGAAACACATCCATTAAAACAGTGTGTGTTATTCCAATCCCTCACTGCCTGGAGTTGGATAGCATCAACATCCACAGAAAAACAATAATATGCCTGGAAATTAAACAAACTAGCAAAACTTTTATTGCACGCAAGCGTTTTGATATTCCCTCTCCCCTCAGAAAGGCAGCCTATTCAACTCTGGCTCCCGGCTGACTCCCGAATTACACTGCGTGTGCGTCTGTGTGTGCGTGTGTCGTAGCCTACATGGTGAAAAGCAGGACTGTTGATCTTGGTGTAAGATGCCAAACAGTTCTATAAAGGGACTTTTGAGGGTCTTACTGGGCACTGTGCCAGTCTGTCTGTGCCCTTGGGATGCCATATTGTGTGTCCATGTGAGTGTGTGAGTGTGTGTGCGTGTGTGTGTGTGTGTGTGTGTGTGTGTGTGCATGCCTGCCTGAGTGTACGTGAGTGTGTGTGCCCTTGGGATGGCGTGGCATGAGGGCAACAGGATGTCGGAGACCTCTCTAAATTAATGATTCTGTGATGCTTTTATTTGGTTGCTTTTACCTTTTCTCTTGCTTTGCCTGCTGTACCTCAGCCTGTCTGTCTGCCTGTCTGCCTTTCATAAGAGGATGAGTGTCTGTCATCAACAGTAATTGTGGGAAATCCTGAAAATAATATTGGTATGGTCAAGGATGGTATGGATGAAATTGAAAGAAAAAAATTGACACTGTAGAGCTGAAGGAAAGTATTAATTCTGTGGCTTCAGTACTAATAACAATTTCCACAGTAATTTGATCCATCGTTATTATACATAAATTGATTAGTGCTACTAACAGATTAATGGTGAGTTAATGTATCAGTAGTTTTGACCTGTTCATACATCTGTTTCTATGCGGTTGTTCCTGATGAAATCCCTGAAAGCTCCGATAATGAAGATGGTACTTTGAACCAACTTTTAAAAACGTACTCTAAAGTGTTCCAGCTAAATGAACTAGTCTTTCTCAAATTATATTATTATATTTATGATTTGGATTGGACACCTTAAATTTGGAATGTTGGAACCTACATTCACTCACTAACCCTAACCCTTTTTTTTTTACATTGTCACAACTTAACTCTTCTTATTTTTCACTCTTTACTATGACTCTTTTACTTTACTCTAAAAAGAGCTTTTGCTTTGAAATAAACTAAAGAAAACACTCTAATTTTGTTACATGTGATTTTATTGATTTTTCCTGAGGTAAAAGTGTGATTCAGTACAAAGTATAATTCTTATATTCACCCGAATAAATAGATTTCCTTAGTTCGATGCCAAAACATTACTTAATGTGGGTCAGATAACATTTTTTTTGCCTTTTTGCTACTTAGTTTTAACCAAAAACAAAAGCTATATTTACAATAATATACATGATTTTTGACTTAAGACAAAACTTAACACATTTTGTTCCAGTATATGTTTAATTAAATTTACTAGCTATAAATGAACGACAGGAATACTCTTTTCAAAAACTTATTGTGATGTCTTTTTTTTTTTTTTTAATATACATCACCTTGTCTGTTAAGAATAGTGAGCAAAAAGTAAGGGTAAATAACTGAAAGTGTGAGGAACTTTTTATTGTGTTAAATTGTGCTGTGGTTTTTTATTGCATATAGAAATTGATAAAGAAGAGTAGGTATAGATCAGTCTTCAGCACAATCCAGACAGGATGAGGTCTTATCATAAACAGTGTGGCTGAGTCAAAAACAAGATGTCACTATCAGAGACTGGATCCCATCGCTTCAGCCCTGAACTAAGCGCTAACAGGCTAATGAACTTGTGAACCACGGGGCTCCAGCAACTCCCCAAACAAGGCGGTGATTGAGCGGAACTGACGGTGACGTGCTTCACCTTCACTTAGCCTAACGGACACTTGACTGAGTCCCTGGGGCCGTCTCTGAGGAAGGGGGTCAGTGTTTACCGGTGTTTGCCCGTCACTCTGCAGGGCTCCTGCAGGTTCACCCCTCACTCTCAACTCCCCAAATGGCTCGCTAAGCCAAACAGCCGAGGCCTACAGCTCTCGGTTGTTGATGTTTACTCTGCTAGGACCCTGCCTCCAGTCCATAGCAACGCAGATACCATTTTGGAGATTGGGAAAAAAAATATTTTCCCAAGCAGGCTGACTCGGGGCAAAATAAACACCTCAGTTTAGGGGTGCACACAGCATTGAAAGAATCCCACCTCAGTCAAGGAAAATTGCCATGAGAGAGGGGGGGAAAGAGAGGAAGAACATAACATATGGAAACATGTAAAATGATACAAAAGATATAGAATAAATACCAACAGGAATGTGCAAGCATCAGTTGGAGATCCCAGTAAACAAGGTGACTCGCAGGTCAAAAGGCCTTAAAAAGTGGGCTAAATTTAGCTTAAAAATTTCTGTGGTAGTTTCTAGGTATAAGAATATCATCTTAGCCTTAAGATCACTTCAACTATCCTAACTAGACATTTATACAGTGCCCCAGGAATGAAGTTTTTCTGCAGGCCAACAGGGAAGTCACTGTTGCCCTGGTTCCCTCGTCAAAAAGCCCATGGGATTTTTGACGGCTAAATACACTGCCAGAAGTAAAAAAAAAATAACGCTAGGCTATAAACAAAGTACGCCATGGTTGCACAATTTAACGTTGCTACAGCAACAGGGCTGTAGAGACGTGTTCAGCAAGACTTGACGTGATGATGTTCTGTAGTCTTCTTTAGCCACTTTTTGGCAGCCACCTTTTTTTAAAGACACAGAAACGCTTCAAAATGCTTTTGGCGTAAGAGTGCAACACCAAAGGGCACCTTTCAGGTGTGCATGAAATGCAGAAGGACGGCGTCACCTGAGAATGTGGCCGAAGGTAATGATTTAGTATAAGGGCATGTAGGAAGGGAGGTGGCTGCTTCCAACAAACCCTACCTTTGATGCTGGAGTCCGGTGTTTGTTTGAATGTGATGTCTTTCCATACCTCACCATATGGCTCCTTCACCTAATCCTAACCATCAGTGACTTTTTCGCCAAATCGGAATTATGCGTGCACGCATGTGCCGTGTGTACTTGTTGACATCACGGTAGCAGCATCTTGCTACATAAAGAGCAGATGCAGAAGATAGATACCTAAAATGTAATATTTAGACCAGAAAGTTGTAACAGTTGAAATTGTGGAATGTACCTTTGAGACATTGTGTTGCCAAGATACGTCACTAGATGGCTTCTTTTTATCTTTGAAGTTAGTTGAGCTGCGTTCTCGCCACGGACGCTGTACACTTTTGGCTAACTGTACTGCCTCCAAATCTCTTAAAACCTCCACCCAAACTGTTAGGTTTGTTTGTAAGTTCACTGCAAAGCTGCAATATGAGACAGCTTTGGATGAGAACATGTTGCACTGTCACATGGTCATAGATGGCCTCCGCCAAGGACGGCTGCTTAAGCTGAAAGTGGAGACCCTGATGGCAATTTCCCACGCTAGTTAGCGTAGGAAGCTTCTCTTACTTTTTTAGCTTTTCCAATTAAAAAAACAAAGTAGGAAAGAAGTTCAGTAAGTACTGTAGTACTCAAACCCCAGAGTGAATGATAAAGGCTGGGAACAGGTCATAAAGCAAACACCTCAGGGGTCGAGGTCACAGGTTCACAGGCATTAATCACAGCTGTCCGGCTAATGGCGACAGCAGCACTCGAGGCCAGGCTTGATCAGCAGAATCGCATGTGACTGTTGTCCTGGGGAAGTTGTCTCCCTCAATAACGAGGGTTAAACGGGCTCCGAAGAACAAGCTGTCTCTCTCTCTCTCTCTCTCTCTCTCTCTCTCTCTCTCTCTCTCTCTCTCTCTCTCTCTCTCTCTCTCTCTCTCTCTCACACACACACACACACACACACACACACACACTTTCACTGAGGAAAGTCTTCACTTTGTAAGCCACAGTGCTTAATCTGTATGAGATAATTCTGATTTAATACGATTATATTTACTTTAAGTCTTGGCCATCTTTTCTTACAGTTAAAAGAACATTTTACTTACTAAATTTTCTAAGTAACTTTCCAAATGCCAAGTCTGATTGGGCTAGAAACAAATTGTCAGAGAGGGAGACAGGTTGTAAACATCTCATATTATTTTTATATTGAGGTAAAATTTAAATAACACCTGTAATGTTGGCAATGATTCCTCATTGATGTCTATAGGATATAAATATAATTTCACACCAGGGTGGCATGATGCCGTCATTAAAGAACAGGCTTTTTAGTGCCCCTGTAGTGCAATCTTTGTATAAACAGGGGGTTTAATTAACCATGCTCTTTTTTGATGCTTTTTAATGTGTTTTCGCGCCTGTATCGACATTTGAAAATACACAACTTAATCATTGAAAAATGGAAACGTGTACCTCAAAAACTCCAGTGCAGCCAGCCTACCATACTTTGGAACTGTGATGTCAAAAATGTTGGTAGATTTAATATTAGCATTGTTTAGGAATATAATACATAGCAATAGTTGAAAAACAGTAGGATGTTTTTACATTAAAAAAAGCATTAAAGTACCTCAAAATTGTACTAAAATAATAATTCTTTACTGTTACATTTTATGTTACTTTATACTGTACTGTACTGTATTGTACTATACTAATACTACTATCTGAGGGAAATATAGTACTTTTCATTTCATTACATTTGTTTGACAGCTTTAGATTCTTTGCAGATTCAGATTATTAACACAGAATATGATCAATAGATTGATTATGATAATATATGATAATAGTAAAGATTGAACTAACCAGTAGTTTATACAGTATGTGGCATAATCTGTTTTACTACTCTCCTTCTTTCTGCTCTAAAACCATGTCTGCATAAAGTCTGACCTTCCTGTGGCCCTCTCAGCTCAGGTGTTGCCTCAGTCTCCCAACCCCTTATAGCCTGTTGAAATTCTGCCTCTCTTCGTGACCCTGCAGGTCATTTCATCCATGGCATTTTCAGAAAAAGGGATTTGGTTAAATAATATTTTCAGTCTCCCTCCTTTTCCGTCTCTCTGCTTGAGTAGTTTGATCCCCTCAATCCAAGAACAATTGGCCGCCGTGACAAAAGCAGAAGGAGGGAAAATGAAAGAAAATAAATTGATGGTGGAAAGATAACATACTTTGCAGACGTGGAGGTGGGGAGAAGATCAGCGGAGGTTTATAATGGCAGAAATAAATCATGCTGTGCTTGTTCGTGTCAGCGGGCTGTTTAAGTTCTAGTCTCTTTATATAAAGCTTGAAGAAAAGTCTGCGCTCGTCCCGTCGCTGTTAGTGACGCAGGGGTGATTGAGGGTGAAAGGTTGGTGTTGGGTTGCAGGTCCGATGCTGCAGCTCATTTAATGAAGACAAATATTGTTATCATACAAAAATAAGAAGCTCAAACTGCGCGGTAGGCCCTGACAAATGGCAGTGACAAATGTTCATAAAACAAAGGCAGCTGGCGATGACAAGATGACTTAGACCATCAGAGAATAGTTTCCATCTTTTACAAAATATGGTTCATTTAGTTGCATTCAAGGCTATTTTCACTTTAAACTCTATTCCAGTTACTTTTAAGATACATTGCTAAGAAAGGTGGGGCTCTCTTTCTTTTTGTCTTTTTGTCCCAAATTGAAATACCGTCATGCAGTTGTATGCCTCCGCACACTCGTCAAGTTGCACTTATGGTTTACATCCATGTCTGTTACAACATGGATGCTGCACACACAAAAAGTTAGAATTTTACAGATAAAAAGTCAAGAATAAAGTTAAAATTTTATGAGACGGGGCGTTATATTACGGAAATTAACATTTTGCCAGCAAAATATAAAATAGGTGAGAGCACAGGCAGCCTCCTTGGCAACCAGGGACAATGGGGACAATTTTTTTTCTTCAAAATGACCCTAATCCTCAGTCGTAATATCCTATGAGCCATTTGTGTGAAATTTGAGTGTATGAATTCTTGAGTTATGGTTGAAATCATCTTCTATGAAGGGGCAGTGACATTGACCTTGACCTTGACCTTTGACCTTCGACTGCCAGATTCTGATCAGTTCATTCTTGAGTCAAATAGACGCTTGTGCTAAATTTGAGGAAAGTCCCTCAAGGCCATATTCAGATATTGCATTAATCTCAAGGTGTTCTTGAGAAGTTGTGTTCACAAGAATGAGATATATGAGGTCACGCTGACCTTCACCTTTGACTTTTCTTCACCAAAATGTGTTTAGTTTATTCTTCTGTCAAAGTGAGCATTTGAGCTAAATTTGAAAAAAAAATTCCCTCAAGGTGCTCATGAGCTAACATGTTCATAAAAATGGACCGGATGGACGGATGTATGGATGGTTACCCTGAAAACATAATGCCTTCGGCCTCGGGTATTGCTTGTGCAGAGGCATAAAAAGAAGAGTTACTGAAAAAACAATTGCATTTGTTCATTAATATCCATTAAAAGTTAGCAACATAACAGTAACTTAAGCAGTGTGTTCCTCAGATTTGGAATCTTAGTGTGTGTGTGTCTCTTTTTATAATTCTGTGTCCCTTCTCATTTTTGCTGGTCTGTGAAGGGAGCGCTGTTGGAACCCTTTATGAGCTCTTTTTCTTCCTCAGCGGCAGTTTGTAAAGCTTGAGTCATGGGGTTGAATAATTGATCTGTCAATCTGGTCTGAGCTGATCAGACCATGGTCTGCTGTTAGATTCAAGTCCTCTAGTCCTGTAAAAGGGATGAAGTGAGAAAAGGTTTTGCAATGCTTCCCCTAAAGGCCTTATGATACCGCTTTCTACAGTCCAACACGTCCATTTAAAACTATAAGTGGTGCAAACAACAGAGGAAGGATCAGTTTCTTTGCCAAATATTCATCATGTTTATACTAAACTTAGAAACTGGAGGCGTCTGAAGGACAAGTAAAAATACTCAAATAGAAACAATCCCATGAAGATATACATTTAGTAAGAGGACAAGCATCTGAGAACATTTGAACCCAACTGAAGCGTATGCAATGTTTATATTTAGGGCAAGCTACACAGGGAAGAATAGCTATAATCAGAATACCCTTCCTTGCAGTGCTGTCTCGCTGCTTTTACTTAAAAAAGTCTTCAATTATAATTCATTTTTGTAGTTGAGACAAACACAGGGCGTAAACGTTAGTGGTGGACTGTCGGACATTCGAAGTGAGCAGTATAAGATCGGAGCGCCGACTGACTGTAAACTCCAGTAAATAGTCTGTATTGCAATGTTTCACTAGCCTGCAAAACACTCACATCAGAGCAGCGTGAGCTGTTGGTGCAAGTTGTGAGCTGTAGCTCAGCAGTCAGTGAGCAGACGTGTGTCTGACTGTTGACAAGTTTAAAATGTAAATTTCTGCTTCTCAGAGGTGGGATCAACAAGTCATAGTTTTCAATAAACCTCAGCAGAAATCCCATTTGTCTCATTAGTTTTTTAAGGTGTCAAAGTGTTTGAGACCATAAATGGAGAGATTTTATGCTGATCAGTGAATGTTGACTCATAAAACATCCCTTAAACCACTCAAAAACTCTGCTAGAGAAGTGAAAAGAAATGATTTGGATATGGATATATATGGTCATAAAAAAAAAAAAAAGTCTAAATTGATTTTTCATACAACCTGTCACCTTGATTATAATTTGGACTAATTTAAATAGAAAACAAAAATCTTGAAAAACTAAAAATAATGACTAAAAGTTGACCAAAATGTCATGAATTTCACTTAAATGTTGTGAGTTTGTGACTAAAATGTGAATAAAACAAAAATAAACAAGACTTAGACTAAATCAAAAATAGCTGCCAAAATTAACACTGCGGTTCAACATATTTACACGAAACCTATGTTTTTTGATGCATATACTGTATACTTACTTGCACACTTACTTGCCATGGTTTTATGATATCAAAGTCTCACATCTCACGTTTTTCTGAATTTTTTTATTGCCTTGAACACCAAAAGCAAAATTCAATTCATCTCCATTATTTTGTTTTGGAGGGAGAAATCTGTCCAAAAATCTGTTGTTTTTTTTTTTGTTTTTTTTTTTTCGTAATTTAGTAAACCAACACTTGAACATCAACAGTTGTTCTGCTGCAAGTACTACTACTTTGTGTGCAACAGCTGATGTAGAGATGAATCATTGTTGAAGCACTGTTTGCAGCAACCCACACATACAAAGTCCACACAGTGACTTTGGTTATGTCCCCTGCTGATGCCACAAACTTTATGCCTGTACACCTTATACTGGTATCCCTTCTCCACAGAAATCACCGTGAAATGGCAGGTCATTTTTTATTACTTTCTGCTAACAAGCCAAAACCTCGTCCTGCACAGCCGACCGTTTTAAAAAACAGCCCATGATTAATGATCGCTGTGACATGTCTGAGCGAACCAAATGGAGTGTGCATGTAAACGCTCCCCTGCCAGAGCCTTCACCCTCACACTTATTGTAATCATTACAGGGAGAGAAAAATTAGAGGGGGAACTGTAATGGGTTAATTACACCACAATCGGCGGGTGTAGAAATACAGGCCTTTTTAATTATCTCCCTCCATCATTCGACACATTTCTATTATTTGCCTTCTCTTTCTCTGCTCTGTGCTTTGACTGAGGTTCAGCGCCGTGAAGGAAAATAGGGGGATAATTGGGTTCATCCATCTCTCTCTCTCTGTAAGCCCCCTCCCACCTCTCGCTCCACCTCTCCTGCACTCTCCACCTCCTCCTACTACTTGTTTTAACTCCCTCTGTCTAAAACTTAACATTCCCTTAACTTCGGCTGTGTTTCGGTCTTTTCCTCACTTTCTCTTCTTAGCAGCGTTCTTTAACTGTGGTTCAGCTGAGCCTTCTTTGCCACCTGTTTTATCACATGAACGTAGTGCTGGTTGTGACACCTAAAGGTTTCTAAAGAAATGGTTCAAAAATTGAACTTAAATATACCTCCAACTGCTGTTTGTGTTACTTTAAATCCTGATTCAATCAGGTACCACTGAAAAGGGAACAAGTACGATGAGAAGAATAGGCTGAGCGACCTGTCAATAAATCTAAAAGTTGTTTGATTATCGCTTAGAAGCACTTGCAAACACAAGGTTAAACAGTAAGTATATCTCTGGCCTGATAGGAGTGCTCTTTGTCCCTCTGATCGATCATGATGATCATTTTTATGCCTCTGAAACAGCCAAAGCTGTGGTGGGAGGCACTGTTTTCTGGTTTTCCGTCTGTTTGTCAGTTCATCCATTTTCTCATTCTTGTGAATGAGATATCTCAAGCCTTCAGGGCATTTCCTCAAATTCAGCACAAATGTTTACTTGGACGTGATGATAAACTAATTTGCTTTTAGTGGTCAAAGATCAAGATCACTGTGACCTTGTTGGTCCCATTTTTGTGAACCATGTATCACAAGAACACCTTGAGGGAATGTTTTCAAATTTGGCACAAACGTCCATAAGAATGAACTGATTAGAATTTCATAGTTGAAAGTAAAGGTGAAGGTGAAGGTCACTCAGACCTCATCCTTTCCATACTCTTGAATGAGATTTTTCAAAAACTCATATAGGAAATTTGGCGCAAATAACGACAAACTGATTAGATTTTGGTGGTCAGAGGTGAAAGGTCAAGGTCAGCATAAGCTTGCCTCCATCTCATTCTTGTGAACCTGAATCCTAAGTAGGCCTTGAGGGAATTTACTCCAGTGTGGCACAAACATCCACTTGGACTCAAAAATGAACTGATTAGAATTTGGCAACTGGGTCAAAGTTCACAGTGACCTCACAAGATATGTTATTGACAATAACTTAAGACTTTACATGCTCATTTTGAAATTTTTTTACTTAAATGTCTAATAGGATAATATGCTGAAGTGATTTCATTTTATATCTAAAAGGTGAATGGTCAACTTCATTGTGACATCATTATGTTTTGCAAAAACACTTTGTGCTGATTGTATAGATTTTCCGTGCTGTGGAGGGGACGATGTGTGTGAAGCATCCATGTTTTCGCATACATGGATGTAAACTGTAAGTGCTGCTTGACTGGTGCACAGAGGCATACAACCGCATGGTGGTAACTGTAGTTCAGAACATTTCAATCTTTTTTTCAACTATTTTTATTGGGGTTTTCAAAGTTAGCATGTGACCGAAAAAGGCATGGGGTGAAAATTCTAATACCGATGTATTTAAAACCTTGTCAGACAAAATAAAAATACCCTAAAGGCTAAGTTGTTTAGCATAGCAAACAAGTTTACAAAATATATTTCTCACAGATATGTTACTTAAAAAAAGAAAGAAGGAAAAAAGGTAAGAAATATAAAATAAAATATAAAAAGAAATATAAAAAAAGACAGAGAAGAGAGAAAAATGTTTGGAGAAGAGGAATGGAGAAGAGAAACAATGTTACAGAGGACATTTTAATCTTTTATTATGTCTTAATCTTTGTTTCTTTGTAAAGCTTTTTACTTGTTGCTTCCTTTGTGAGTGCTATCACACTTCCCAGTTTTCATAATCTATCGTACACCCCTCCTTTCTTTTCTCCCTTTTTCTCCCTCCCTTCATCCCCTCTTATCCGAGGGACAGGGTGGGATCATACGATCTGTATAATGTGACGTGAGACGTGTGGCCCCGCTATGCCCCCTGGAGATCGCTCACACTCCTCATGATGAAACGAACTCACACACGTACAGAGCACATGTCAAAAGGCTCCCGGAGATGATTCCTGGAGGCTTTGCAATCACACCAGCCTGACGTTCGCTGAAGCTTTTAATCTTTGCACATTAATGAAGTGTCCCGTCTAATTTCCCCGTCCTCCTGTTGATCAGGAGGTGGAGGAAGGACAGAGAGCGGTCAGAGGGAAAATCACCAGCAGCAGCTCCACGTTAGCTGATAGACATTTAAGAAAGCAGACAGGGGCTTCCCATTTTATAGGTGTGTGTGTGTGCACAGATTAGTATATACAGTATGTGTGTGTCTAAAGGAGAGATGTCAGGGAGACACAGTATGGGGTCGCCTGTCCTGGATTGCCATTAAGACTGTGAGGAGGGCTAAAATATGCAACTCAGGCACTGTGGGGAGTGCTGAAATTGGACTCTCAAGGACCTTCTAGAATTATCAAAATAAAAGCTAGGATTTTTTTTTTCTTAATAAATGTTCTAACAGATTAAAAACTGCTGCTTCCTCCATGACCAAAAAAAACAAACTACAGATTCATTTAAATTAAGTACATACTAATCATATATGAGTAGTTGCTTTATTTATGATAACATCTTAGTCACTTTTCAATCAGCATAGCAAAAATACTGGTGATGGATAACATTGATTTGTTTGCCCTTTTAGGGTCAAAAACCTTTGCATTGTTTTGGACTTGAATATGCAATGCAAGGAAACGTTCACCACTTGCAACACATACATCACATTTTTTTACATAGCTGCAAATACATAAAACAAAAGGAAAATTAAAAATCACAGTAACTAAATTTACAAAACATACAGCATGTGGCATAAACAAAGAAATGCAAGCAAATGCTTCAAGTTGTGCAGGACAGCTATACCGAGGCACAACAAAGGTAGTTGACAGGATATTGTAAAAGGAGGCGATCATCAAAACAGACACATGCCTCACTGGGATGGTTTCTGCTTTTTTTTTGTTTCGCTAAGCTAATGTTAGCTAATGCACTAAAAAGTTAGCGTCACAGAGATATCCAATATTCCTTTTAATACCTCCTGTGTGTCTGATAAGGTCAGTATGATAACACTTAATACATGTTAATTATCCCTGCAACAGTAAATACTTGAATTAATAACCCAGGCTTTTATTTGCTTAAAATCACTGAACTAAAGGGGCTTATATTTGGGACAGGTGTCTATACGGGAAGGGTTTTTAATTCCTTGTGCGCGAGAGACAGAGAGACAGAGAAAGAGAGAGAGATGGCCTGTGATGTTACTGTCTTCCTTAGACAAACGTTGAAGTTCAGCTTTGTTTTTTCGCCATTCTTGCTGCTGCTTCGGCTGTGTTATGTTCAGCAACATTGACAACGGACAGCTTGAAGTGCACGTTTGATTTTTTACTCTGTGTCGCCATGATGGCAATAAACATCAATAATAACAATTATCATATTAAAAACCCACCTGTCTGCCAGCGACGAGTGAATTTGGCATACTGAAAATGAAGACAGCGGGAAACTAAACAGAGAAAGGACGGGACACCTTCCGTAGCCAGTTAGCTAACACATTTAGCATGTTAGCATGTTAGCAGTTGATGTGTGGTCATAGCAGCTTTCAGACAGGGAGCTATGGACTTCATATTACCATATTTACAACATGGATTTTTGAAACTGAAACTCCCCTCTGATTCTTTTGATAGATGGACCTCGTGGACCAAAGGAATATAAATAACCAAAGGAGGGGCACGTATTCAGACTGTCCCCGCTGCCAAGGTAGGGAGTCACCACTTGTTTTGTCTCTTGTTTGTTGGTAACTGAATGAATTATGCTTTGGTGCTCATGGTTTCCATAAAATGAGCTAAGCGATTGAGTTGGGAGGAATGCGACCAAGCAAATAATAGCCACATTAAAAAAATTGTAAATATCTACCGGTATATTTGTATGCACAATCTCTACAGCTTAACTAGCTCAGACGGGTAGAAAAGGAACCAGCAGGCTTCAGAGACCTTCTGTAGAAATAAATGTCTCAGTGACAACCAGACACGGCGTCAAATTGGGGCTGGCACTGATTCGTCGAAATGTGAAGTGCACCCTGCTATTAAAAGGGGCCCGGCGTCAGATACAGACTCGGCCTTTGATTTACAGTACTTTTTACCATACCTGATATTAAGTGTTTTCTGCACACTCGAGTATTTTTGATATCTATATGTCTTATATCCTTGCTGTTGTTTTTTTTTTTTCAAAGATTATTTTTTGGCTTTAGCCTTTATTATTTACAAGATACCATAAGTGTCAAAGGGGGAAAGAGATAGCCTCTGTCCATGGGGCACCGGCTCTACCAGGTGAGCGAATGGGTGCCCCACATAACTCAGTAGTTAAACTGTGGTATTTCAAGTCCTGCACATGGCTATTTAAGACATAGTTATAGGCATCTAAAGACGTAAATGCCTCGTTTTTTTCTTGATTATACACACTTGGTTTTTCCTCTCAAGTACGTGTTAATGTGGCCATTTCGCCTTCAGCAGTCCTGTCTAATCATCTATCCACTGAGTGAGAGAATACTGGTCAGCCAGTCTGGTCCCATTGGTCAAGGTTAACTTATTTAACTAACTCTTGCGGTCCCGGAGAGTGAGTGACCTGACATATTTAGAGAGACTAGCATCACCTTCCACCAGTGTCAGAAACAAGCCAAGGAAACTTTTTAGCTAGCGCTAGCTACCATCTGTGGAGAATTGTTTTGTCCTGACCACCAAAAATGTCATACTGTTTACTGTTTAATAGCAAAATGATCTATAGTAATTATTACTGACATGTTAATGAGTTATTGTTTTTGTATTGTGGTGTCTGGTTGTTGTATTCAGGTCCAGGTTTATGTGATTTAGCGCTATCATGCTTTTGCTACTCACTTTTTACTCTTATGTGATTATTTGAGTTGTCTGTGCTTAGCTGTTGGTGTCGTGCAGCACAGTACTGTATGTAAGGTATGCACCTGTATAGCACCAAGGAACCTAATGTTTGCAGACTGATGTGAGTGATGCTAAGCCAGTGCAATGTCTGTGTGCACAGTGCAATGAGAGAGATGATGTTTGAGAGCAGGTAAAAAGGTTGTAAGTAGCCGTTGCGGCAGGTGACCATTATTGATTTATCTACTGAAAACAATTTTTACTGGCACAGAACACTCGGCAGGTGGGGGTCTGCTTATGAGTATCTTCTTTTTATATATCAAGTGTGTGGGTGTGGGTTCAAGAACCAGCCTCTGCCTGCGCTGAGCAGCAGAAACCCACTCTTGTGCGCAGTTCAGCAGAAGAAACACAATGAAAACATTCAGCTGTGCTCCTCAAGATTGTTTTTGGCCACAGAAGCCCTGTAGGAGGAAACACAAGCCCACCTCTATACCACTTTGTGTCTGCTGAAATGTATGGATTTTTTTTTGTTCCCGTCTGCGGCTGAAGTTGTGCAGCATGCCAAATGTTATTTAATTAAAACTCCACTTTATAGGAGGCAAATGGCAACAATTTTGTACACCCAGATCGTGACAAGGAAATGTAACTAATTGCTTAACTTTTATTATTGATACAGTATTTAATGTTTTAAGAGGGTTTTGGCACAGCCGCTGTTGGCGATGGTGACGTCGGTGGAAAATGAACCTGGGCTTGGTGTTTTTCAGTCTGCGAGGCCTTGTCCTGGGCAGCGCTGTGGTCAGACCTCAGTCCATACAAAGTGATGATTAGTTTGTCTTAGTCGACCGCTGACCAGAGGAATCCTCGGGAGTTCCAGTAAGTGGGGCTTTAGACACTGAGGAGAAGATTAGTGTTTAATTTCACCGTGAACCACCTGTCTGTCTGCCCAACTGTGCTCTTTCCTTCTCTCTCTACCTGTCTCACAGTCGGGGATCTCTCAAGCACTAAAATCAAACAAGCTCCTTTTCTAAGGAAGTTGTAGCTTTCAATTTTTTGCGTATTGTGCCTGTTAATAATATGGTAAATGGAACAGGTTCCATTTATACGGAGTGGGATTCAATCACAATGCGATCCAGATCCCCTCCAGATCGGAATTTGATATTACAAAGAGTTGTACCTGCATCTAGGCAACAAAGTAGTGGCTAGACTCTTCACTCACTACAGGACAGCCGGAAATCCTTGCTCTATATCCCCATGAAACCTGGTGAAGGGTCCTAACATGCCATTGGTGCCTTCAGCTTTCCTGGATTAGAAAATGCTGAGTCCCTTAATGGCTGAAGCTCTGCTATGTAAGGCCACACTAAGAGACGCCTGGACGCTGCTTCCAGGACATAGATGTCTCCCTGTAAGATGCCATTAGTAGAGGAAAGTGGCTCTGCTGGCTCTTCAGGTCAGCTGCCATCTCAATGATGCCTGGGAGGTCATTAAATAGAGCCTTGCTGGTGGGCAGTTGGCTGGCAGGTCGTGGTGAGGCGGGAGACAGCCATGCTGGCGGGACTCCCTCTTTGCTCTTGAACTCCATGTCTCCCATTGGAGAGAGGGGAGAGCCGGGGGAGTGCCAGTGATGGATGCAACTGAATCATTGGACTCCCGAGCCAGGTCAACTTCCAGTCAGCCCAGATGTTGTCTACGTCACCTTCCACCTGCAGCGATGCCAAGTCACTCACTGCTGTAGCTCCTGGACAGTGTACCTGAGATCGAGGCATGTTTTGAAGCAAACATAGAGGTCTGAGGGCATGTTTTAGGGACAAAGACAGAGCACTTTGGTAAAGCTTTGGATAAATCATCTTTTCTTTTTTGTCTTCCTTGACTGATGACTGCATCAAATGTTTAGGAAATGAATGTGAACCACTTCCATCACTTAACTTAGACCAAAGGCTTTTGCACACCGAGTCTGTTTTTTCATCCAAAATTGTCGTTCATCTAAAAAATAAATACAGCCTCATGTTGTGTTCATCATGTTTGCAAATTGACCCCAAAACTCATCAAAGTTTTCTGAACAAATTTGATGTTCTGCATCTTTTACGTCCATTCAAAGTCTAGAAAGAGTTGCTTCACCGAGTATCAGTAAAGAAAATGTACCAGCTGGACACATGCATGATAAGACAGAAGATCAGTCGCACAGTATCCTTTCATACCTCAGATAGCCTGCTTTCAACAGGTCAGATAGTTATATTCAGGTAGATGCTGATGACGAGGGGGAGGATGTAATGAAGGATGAGGACTGCCACAGACAGACAGTGTGGAGACAGTGAGACAGGACAGCTGAGCCCAAATGCAAATGCAGAAGGGTGGTGACAGCCGGAAAGGTAATGGAGAGAAGCAAGGGAGGAAATGTGTCTTTTAATTAGGTCACATATCTCAAATTTTCACGATGAGTACAATAATAAAATGCATGGGACTCTGTGTGCAAGGTTTCTTCTACGTAACGTTTTATCTTTATGAAAAAAAAGCATCCGAAAAAAGGACTTTCCAGAGGCATTAACCCAGGACATAATAACATAAAAAGGAAGCAGTTACTTACCCTACACAGCCATTGCCCTCTCTGAGCTGTAATCAGTGTTGAAAAAAGTCTTCAAACATAGAAACACTCAAATTGCATAAAACATACAAAGCAAATACAGTAATTGCCCAAATTTATTCATGCAAACTAACTGCTTGACGGTTTTTGTTTATTTGCCTGAAACAACCACTTGTATGGACTTTAGCTGTAGCTAGCTTGCATTATACAACCATAGTTATTACCTGTTGTTGAAAAATGGGTTTGTGTGTATATTTGGAAACTCAGAATGATTTAAAAGCTTCCTTTTGTTTATGAAGCAGATTTGTAAAGCCCCAAAACAAGCCATTTTTTTTTGCTTAAGTTCAAACATTTTTAACTCGTGCTGACTCATGTCTTGACATTGATGTCTAAAATTGTCTTCTCTTGTCATGTCATTTGATTATGCCATGGTAGCACGTTGTTGTTTTTGTTAAAATGCATCGGCAGGCAGGCTGTCTAGTCATCACCTGCCTAACCCCTGTTAGACTGGTCCAACTATGCTAAAGACTCCCCCCCCCCACGCTGATCCAGCCTGGAGCCTCATTACCTGTACCTGTCTGCCTGCCTGTAGGTACAGTCCATCTGACTGTCTGACAGCGTCTCCTCCACTGCCGACTGCTATTCAGGATTAATGAGAGCCAATGAAAGCAGCCCCCCCCCCTTCCCCTCCTGTTCTCCCCCTGCCCAGCCAAAGCAAAGGCCGGCCGTCGGCCTCATTATTAAAAGCAATGGCCAGGACTCAGGCCCTGTCTGTACAAACACGCAGCGACGGAGCTGGGAGGGAAAGGGAAACCGGCTCGCGGGGGGATGAGGTTTCAATAAACGTCAGCCAGCGTCGGCTCTGTTTGGACTGCAAATTATTGCTGGCTGATGCTCTATTATTTTACAACCAAAGATCGCTGTCGAGAGAAAGGTAGAAGGGGAGGAAAAAGAAAGAGAGAGCTGCAAGGGAGGGAGGGAGAAAAAGAAACTCTGGAAGGGCGCCTAAGGGGAAAAAAGGTTTAGTGAATACTATAATAATCTTTAAAAATATTACTGGAGCGGCCACAGCTTAAGCTAAGAATAGGCTGGAGAGAGCAAAGTCCTTGGATGATTTCACTGTAGATAGGAGAGAGAGGAGGAGGGAAGAAAAAGCAAGTGAGGGAGGAGGAGAGGAGAGAACGGGACAGCCATGTGAGACGGTTATAAAATCAACACCTTCGGTAAACATAACTTACAGCTGCTTCATTACTGCTGCAGGAGAAAAACACATTTTATAACACAGTGAAACTCCCTTCATATCCAAATCCATCAAGTATTTGCTCAAAAAAACTGGAAAACACAATGAAGGTCATCGACAGATATCATCATCATCCATCAGTTCTGCTCCATCTATCAGGTGCTGCAGCAAATATGGAACAAAGAAACCCAAAATACAATAATGGAATAAGTATTATTTTGTTAAATATGAAGCAATACCATTGAATTGCTGACTATTGACGTTTAAAAGCAATTTAAAGTTTCCCACAGTCATGTCATAGAAGACAGAGCCGATATGAAGGTGCACACTGAAGACTCTCTTCACCATTCTTACTGTCTGTTATCTGTAATAACATTTTCACTGTACCACAGCACACGCACAACATGTAGCTTTTGCGATCTAAAAGAAGTCCAGGATGTTAGCTACAGCATGGAAAATCCGTCACATCATCAGTCACCACTTTGGTCCAGACTGAAATATCTCAGCAACATGTATGTGTATTAACTTGAAATATCACACATATCTTCATGGCTCTCAGAGAATGAAGCCTACAGAGTTCTGTGATCTTTTGACTTTTCATTTAGAGCTGTTGTCAGGTCAAAGTTTTAACTTGGCAAATTAAGGACATTCCCATCAGTCTTAGCTGCACTTTGCAAAACGTGCTAATTTGCAAATAGTAGCCTGCTATCAAGCTAAGCTAAGTTGCAGAGATGGTAAATATTACTCTGTACAATGCAGCATTGTCACGTTAGCATTCAGCTGAAAGCAACATTATGCCTAAGTGAGGCCTCACAGGGCTGTCAGCTGGGACTCTAAAGCATTGTTTATGCTAATGCGAGACACTATGGTGAGGTATCTATTAATGGAGTGCAAGCATGTTAGCATGCAGAGAGGCATCTATGCTCAACTAGTTGTTTGTTGCAATATGCTCCGAAATGTGTGTCCCTTTGTATCATTCTGTGTCCCCTCTTTAAATTCAGAGAATTTTGTGAGTCCGCTAATGCAGGGCAGGTGGAGCAATACATGACTTTTTTTTTTTTCCTCAGCAGCAGTTTGTCACTCGAGGTAGATAATTGATCTGTCAATCCATTCAGAACTCTGCTGCTCAGTGTGTGCCCAGAGTATGCTGTGTGTCTGAGTGCAGTACAGTTAGTACAGTGACTATCCAAACTAAATACATGTATATATATTTAAACAGCACTCCAAATGAATGGTGCAGATCCAAAAATCTAAACTCTATTTGTGGCAGCAGTTTTAAGCATGGCCGGCTGTCACTTACCTCCAATTCAAATTTATGTTCATACTGCTCAGTACGTCTCCAGATCAGCACTCTTTGCATGACTAATTTTTAGCTTTTACAGTGATCTCTCATGTTCTTCCACACCCTGCAGATAAAAAGTCTCCTCTTTATCTGGTGTTGTGGCTAAAGACAGTCCATGTGGTATTTTTCTTCAACTGAAAAGCAAAGTTGATGCAATGAGTGCCGCGTTACAAAAATTCAGAGGTGCACAACCAAGTGCCACAGCAAGGAGTTTCTAAATGATTCATTTAATGCATTAGTTTCAAAATGATGCACAAATGCAGTAGAACAGTCCAAAGAAAAGGCATCGACTCCAAATTATTAACAGATAAGCAGCACCTGGGCCCACAGAGCGACTGTGTACGATCTGTCACAACTGAGCAGCAGTGATACACTCCTTACATTCCTCTAGACACATAGTTGCAACACACTTGTGGCGCTCTTTCAGGCTGCTGTGGTCGATATTATTCAAGAGCTGCTGACATTTCACAGGCATCTCTGCTGGTTAATGTGTTTCTGTCTGGATGCTCACAAACTAATTTGATCAGTGCTTTACAGAGGGGTGTGTTGAAGACTGGGGAAGCTGTCACACTGGATAGTTTAACCACCGTATTCAAGTCTGAGTGTGTGCGTGTGTGTGTGTGTATTTGTGGTTGTAAAGGTTTTAATGCATTTGTGCATGTGTGTTTTGTGCCCCCACTTCCATAACACCAGCCTCCCCCTAAAATAGGTTTAAAAACTCATGTGGCTGACAGGGGAAAGCAGTTTTCTTACCTCAATAAAATTATCTTGGATTTTAGTGTTTGCCTAACACTCTTGTACCCGTTTAATATTCGAGCACGCTCCTCCACTCCGGGGTGGAGGGGGAAAAAAAAGGTGTAACTTATAATGGGCTTGGCCTCGCTGGCAATTCCTGCAGCTGAATTAAAATGCAACATTATATGTGCTTGGCCAAGGTTAGTCCGTGTTAGCCGGGGCGCTGTTACGGGCACTTTTCGAGCCTCTCAATTGAGGTAATAAATTGAGTCTGATGGCTAATTTTAGGTGAAACCCAATACCTCTGGCTAAACTATGAGCCAGAGGGGACCATTTAATCAAAATATGTCTGGCACTGCTGCCAATATAGAAACAAGTGAAGAAAAAAACACCCAAAAAAAGATTTTAGAGTAAATATGTATTTTAGAGAAATTTGTTTTAAGGGATACTGTACCCTCTGTCAGTCAAGTGAAAGAGTTAACAAACTGTGGGAGGTAGCAATCTGTGATTTAAAATATCTAAACATCCACTGGGTTGATTAAAATCGTGAAAACAGCAGTTAAAAAAACAGCAATTAAAACGTCAATTAAATCCAGTAAATGTGGCTGTTGGACAACATGTCTGTATTTTTAAATATCTTTTTATTCATCAAGATATTCATGCTTTAAATAAATCCAGTGTTAAACAATCCTTGTGGAGTAATTTTAATGCTGATCTTCTGTTAGTAACAGATTGCCAGAAAATGACATTTAGTGAAACATTACAAGATCAATTCAAAAGATGCATAAGAAGAAACAAACAACCCAACCGCTAGAATAATTATTGGCTTTGTACGTTTCTGCAAAATACAGATATCTAATATTTGTACATTATAGTAGATATATTGAAACTTTTCTATAAAGCTGTGGTAAACGTGTGGTTACGTTTAGGCACCAAAAAAATTTGGAAAAGATCTCGTCCCGGCTTAAAATACCTATTCTGTTCTCGCTCAACACATTCTCATCCCAACTCATCAAATATCTTGGCTCCTGCCGTTCACATCCACATATTATGTATTATTAGGTATCCCCCCGTGTTTCTTGTTGATGTTCCAGGATGGCGTGTTAATTTACGACTGTTACGTGCCTTATGTCTTTTCAAATACACTTTTTTCACAAGAAATGGAAAGTTTACACTCGTTACAGTCTTTTCCAAAATAAACTTGTCGGTAAAACACCTTGTATTATATAACTCTAAGCCTTTTATATTGTTGGCAACGCAAGTGCGTGGTTAGGTTTAGGCAACACAAATAAGTGTTTAGGTTTCGAAAAAAACATCACGATTTGTGAACAGAGGAGTCGGAGCGGTATTTGACGAGTTTGGAATGAGAAGAGGTTGTCTCATTCCCAGGTCGTGAAATATGGACGCTTTGTCATGTCCCGTGGCGTCTCATAGTGACACACACACACAGTCGTCAGCATAACTATGTAAAGCACAACTAAAACACACTGTAATACATGTTTAAAGTTGTGAAACCTTGCAGCTAGATTTAGGAAACAAAACTACTTGGTAAGGTAAACAAAAAAATAATGTTTGGGTTGAATTAAGTTTATTTGTTACGTACCTCATGTGAGTGACATTGTGCGACTTTCATACGTACATGACCTAGCATTACGTTACAGCAACATTGGCTTTTGGTTCCACATGGGACGTAGATACATAAGTGGTGAAGGTGATGTAACATTACATTAAAACAACATTGACCTAGGTATGTGAATAAGACAGCGTTACATTAAAACATTAATGACTTCTGTTTTCACATGGGTAGTAGGTACAAAAACACACTTGACTTTGGTTTCAAACAGGATGTAAGTACCTACGTGATGTAACGTTACGTTAAAACATGAATGACTCTTGGTTTAGCATGGGTCCTAGGTACATAAGTGACAAACATGAATGACTTTTGGTTTAGCATGGGTCCTAGGTACATAAGTGACAAACATGAATGACTTTTGGTTTCAAATGTGACACGATTTGTGAACTCATGACTTAAAGTCCAGTTTTGTCTGAATGCCTGGCTTTGCTTGACCCATCCACCGCCCCTCCCTTCCACCCTTCATGAATTTTCTTACTCTTTGCACTACATCAGTTGCTCTTAGCGTCAAGTGTTGTCATGGTTGGGTTACATCAGAGTAAGTAGAAAGCCTGCTGCATCTCATTCATACGCTAAAGGGTTCTTTGGCATTGATGGCACAAGCTGAGCACTGGGAACAAAAATGGGCTAACAACCAGGTTTTGGTTAGAGCTGGAAATGCCAGGATGTCTCTCTCAAAACACCAGCTTTTGTGGTCTAGCAGCCATCTTCCCTTGATCTCAAGCAGCTCCCCATGACAAAATCAGCTCAAATACATGTAATCAGAACTCCATCAATTTGGAAACGTAAAAATGTACAAATGAAAGCGAGTTTGCAGGAACTTACATTTCCAACATTTTCTCCCTGCAACTGGGCTGAAATAAAACTGCCTTATTCCTGCAGTGGAATCAAAAATGTGCTTTTGCGTTCCCTTGCACTCCCTAAATCATTCTGTGAGAATATCTCTCAATTAGCAGGGGAGTGAAAAGATCTCCCAAAGAGGCATCCGGTTCGCAGCCTTCGCAGCCTGCCAAGAGCCACATCTTGGACCCGCAATCAGTGACACTCACAATAAACGGGCTGATATTTAATCATTAGGCGAGGAATGCACAGCGGACGTCTCTAATCTGCTCCCGTGGCTGCTGAAAAGTTCCACGGCACGCAGAGTGGAAGCCGTGAACTCTCCGTGTCAGCTTCAACAGCGCGCCTGCAGGGTTTCGGTGGCAGACCCGAGAGGGGTAACGTTGCATAGCAGGAGGCCTCGGCATGCCATTGCAATTAATGTATTGTCTTACTTAATAAGATGGAAATGTTGGAATGATTAGTGAAGACTGTGGTGTGCACTCTGGGGTCGGTGGGAGGATTAGTTACCAAAGTGCTGAGGCGCTCACTTACACCTACTGCTGAGCTGGACTGAAAGAGAAAAAGACGATATTCTACCGTATATACAGTATTATTGTTGGAAGTTACAATGTTTTTGGTTTAATGTTAAGTTTACTGGAACTGTGTCTTGTTTTTGGCTCAATTACTATTTCGAATTAATCCTTAAAATGTCTGAGTTAGACTGCATTCTGCAACCCTACGAACATTTGGCAGATCAGTCATGAAAGGATCATTCTGGAGGTATTCTATATTTTTCCCTAAAACCACTAAATACCATGAAAGGACCAAAACCAAAAGCGAATTTATTGAACAAGTATTATTTGAGCGGCCAATGCCTGAAACAAAGGTGTGGACTCGGGTTACATGACTTGAAGTCACGTCAGACTTGAGTCACACATCTGATCGTCATCTTCCATCTTCCATCTTCATCTTGTTCTTCATGCTAATGATTGTCAACTTTCTAATTTTACAGCTTAACAGTGCACTAAAACCTGTTTATGAAAAAAATCAAGGCAAGAAATAGATAATTCAGCCCCTGAATATTGATTCATATTTGATCACCACTGCTTGGTTTGACAGTTTTACCAAAGTTCAGGAGCAGTGATTTACGTGATTGAAAGCTACGTTAGGGCTCTGATTGGTTGTTTTCCCTGCGGTGGATTTTAGCAAATGTCATTAAAAGCAGTAGGAGGAGAGGGAACATGATTTTTTTAATGACCCTGCACTGGCGATAATCATGCTAGGAGGCTTATCTTTATGTTTTCAGGTTCTCTGTCCAAGCCACTCTCGTCAACCCGATATCTCAAGAATATTTAAAGTGATTTTTTTCAAATTTTGCACAAAGGTCCACTTTGACTTTAAATTAATATATTAGAATTTGGTAGTCATCTGGGGGTCACAGGTTACTGTGACCATGTTTTTTAAGGACCAGGTTACTATGACCTCAAAAAACATGTTTTTGGTGAAAACTCATTTTTATACTAATTGTGACAAATTTCACACAAATGATAAAATGATGAAGTGATGATATTTTATATTTAGAGTGTCAAAGGACAACTATAACATCATTTTCTGCAAAAACACTTTTCTAGGCGTTACTTACCATCGTAACTCAGGAACAGAAGGGGAGACATTTGGTGAGATATTACATCAGTGACAGTAATCTTTAAACTGTGCTGATAGAAGAGGTCTGTGCTGCTGGGGCAGGGGGAGATGTGTGTGAAGCATCTATGTTTTCATGGATGGATGTAAACTTTATGTGCAACTTGACTGAGGCGTGGAGCCTGGCGGTGATTCTAGTTTCATAGATTATCTGTCTTGTTTGAGCTTTTGGATCTAGTGACAGTTTAATCAAATATAGCATAAAGTTATTTTTTATAAAAGTTAAAAACTGTAGCTTTAAGGGATAAACCTTCTGTATGTTAAATATGAGCATAAACCAGTACACAGTATGTACAAAACACCACTGAAGACATATATATTAAAATATACTGTTTTAATGTATTGTCAAACTCTTTGAACTTTTTCAGTGTAAAACTGTAAGGGACAACTAATTGGACAGTAGAGCACAAGCAGTTAATTTTAAGCATTGCATTTTTTTTTTTTTTTTTTCACTAGACATTGCCCGTATGAGGAATTACACCCAAACCCGCCCAATTACAGCTCGGTAAGTGGGTAATAAATCGTGAGTCTGCAGTGCTGAGATATAGAGCAATAAAGATTTGACATATCAGCTGGCAAAGTTGTTAAAATCTTTAACCCTAATTACACAACCCAAGCATAAATTAACATTCAAAGCTTGTTGATGTGTCCTATCGTTAATTTTATTTTGAAACAGAGGAGAGTAATAGAGCGTGGATGCATGTGGACCGCTCCTTTAGTGAACACGCACGAGCATCGAACAGTGTGAGTGCAACCGCAGTCGATGGCTGAGACCGCAGCATCCATACCATTGTGTCAAACTACATGGAAATATAATATGACAGTAATTATATTTTGCATACCTTCGTGGAATAATCAAATTATTACCAAGCTCCTTTTGGGCAAATAGTAATGCAGGAAAGCAAACAAGAAGGGGCCGCATGATTTTTTGAGAAAATATTTCTCTGGTGAAGAAATTAGCCACCATCAAGTGTTCATAATTTGTTTTTTATTTTCTCCCTAAACATATATAATTGCATCCAGAGGTGTGTGTGTGTGTGTGTGTGTCTGTCTGTGTGTCTGCGTGTCTGTGTGTGTGTGTGTGTGTGTGCTGCCCCTGTGCCACTCCTCTATTGTTGCTAGAGTGGGGTTAAGTGCTTCAACACTCATGCCCACATTAGTTATACGAAAGTGTACAGAGATCCATTCGAGTTCCCTAAACGCATTTCTTCTTCTTCGTCTTCCTCGTCTTCTTTCGTGACTTTCTGTATTCCCTCAGAAGGGAAATGTACTTTATACTCAGTTTTAATACCACTCTTATGCCCATATGGTAAATATGACGCTACTGCTAGCATCCAGTTAGCTTAGCTTAGCATAAAGCAGTGATACTCAATTTATTGGCCTCTGATAGGGTGCCAGGTGGCCCCCTAACCATTTTCTTATTCACAATTAAAAAAAGGTATTCATACTGTGATTTTCTTTGTACTTCTAGTATACATAAGGTGCCAGAGTGTATATAAAAGCATCATTAAAGCTTGTTTATAAAAAAAAGTGCCAGTGGAGAATCCTCTGCACCCACCTGAGATCCTAGCTAACCTCCTAATGTCCTAAAATCCTAGAGATGTCCTAAAATTCTAGTAGCATCCTAAAATGGTAGAAATATCCTAAAATCAGAGAAATCTCCAAAAATCCTATAAAAGTCCTAGAATCCTAGAAGCATCCTAAAAACCTATAAACGTCTTACCAAGTTGCTCATTGTCAGTTTTCCCATGTGATCAGAGAAATCAAACCAATTCACTTCCGGTTCTAAAGTAGATACTTGTAAAAGGCGTCTGAAAGCAGCACAAGAAAAGTGATGTCATTCCAGATTCCAAGGGGTTAACTATAACTGTGGAACAAAAGCTGATCTTCCCAAAGGATTCCTCTGAAGCATGACTCAAAAACGTTGAACTTCCACAATAGCTGCATCTAAAAAAAAAAAGAAAAAAAAAAAGCAAGTGCATCTCGCCTTTGAAACAGTTTGACAGCAATCCTCCCGCTGTCTTGTATATTCACATGTCAAGTTGATGTGCTGATCGTTATGGAAAACATGAAGAGATTATTGGAGGGAGGCGAATCAAAGTGACACTAGTGACACACACTCGAGCCAACCAATATACACTACAGGAACCACAAGCTGGAGTCCCTCAGGCTGTGGTGAGTTTATGGCTTCTGGTGACGTATAAAAGCCGGCGGCTCTTTAGTGTTTCTTTGCTCCTGATTGACTTTTAATTGATTTCTCATAGAAGTGCGGTTCATTCTTGTCATTGAGATGGAGTCTTTTGGGTTTTTAATTTGCAGATCTCTTGATTTATCCCCCGACTCTGTGATTATTACAATTATGTGGCTTTTGTAATTGGTGGATATCGAGTTGATGTTTTTTTGGGGGAAAACATTACTTTGAAAGAGTGAATGCTGCCAGGGACAATGAGGCCGTCCCGGGTGGAGTTCGATACATGGGCACCCTTGTGGTTGAACCAGTGTGTGTGTGTATGTGTGTGTATGTGTACAGTATGAGCATGTTTATTCATATTTCTGCATCCTGTGCGTCCACAGTGTGCGTGCCGACCACAGCGCCGTCGCTGCCTCGCCGTCTGCTCGCCGTCTGCTCGCCAGCGTAATGCGTGTTTATGTTTACTTTAAGTGTGTGTGTGTGTGTGTGTGTGTTTGAGGAGTGACTGTGATGTGGAGCACCTGCCCTCTCCGCCCAGTCATGCTGTTGTGAGGCGGCTACCGAGCTGGAACCTTCCGGATGACATCATCAAACGGTGACAAGGCAGACAGGTCAGGGCGCCTGTGGTTGTTGCTGGAAAAGGCAACTCCCCAAAGTGTGTGTCTATGTGTTTTTAGGTACACACACACAAACTATTTTTGTCATATTGAGTTTCATATTGACTTGATCTCAGCAGCAGGTAGCATTCTTATACTCTCAGTTTTAATGTGTAATACAGAAACTCAACCTGCTTTGCTTTGAGGGCCATTTTTGCAAAATGATAGGAGGCCAGGGGCCAGTCGCAGCAGCCCTGTATGTGTTTTTTGGATTCTAGGACATTTCTCGGATTTTAGGATATTTTAGAATTTAAGGACATTTCTCTGGTTTTAGGACGTTTCTCTGGTTTTAGGACATTTCTCAGATTTTAGGACATTTCTAGGATTTTAAGATGTTTCAAAAAATTTTAGGACATTTCTCTAGATTTTAAGACATTTCTAGGTTTTTGTGAGGCGTCCAGGACTTTAGGACATTTCTAGGAATTTAGTATGTTCCTTGGATTTGGGGATATTTCAAGGATTTTAGGATGCCTCTCCAATTTTAGCACATAGGATTTTAGCACATTTCTGGGATTTTAGAACGTTTTCTTCGTTAGGATGTTAGTACATTAAGTAAACAAGCTTTATTTTCATACTGTTTTATGTGCTTTGGTACCTTATGTAAGTACAAAAGTACAAGTAGGTCCAAAAACAAGTTCTCAGTGTGATTCATTTCATCTTTATTGTGCATTAGAAAATGGTTTGGGGGCCACCCAAATTTGGCCTGTAGTATGAAAGCTTAGTATCGCAGGCGTGCCATCCCAACTGCCTGCCAGATCACCAACTTTCTGTTTTTCTCATGTTTTCCCAGAGAATGAACAGTTAACATCTGCATGAGCTAATACACAGCAGGGGCTAACATCCAACTTTGAGCCGTTCCAACAAACTCACACTAAAACAACTCCGTTCTGTCATTAAACTCCTAAATAACCGTCTGCCATGTCATGCTAACAGTTAGCCCTGTCAGTGTGAGTGTGTGGCGGGGTGGCCTCCTTATCTAGTTGTGTCTGATAGTGTTAGTTAGCACAATTGTCAGCAAAGCTGTTTACCTTTTGAAGCCTGGGCAAATTGTCTTGATTCTTTCAAAAGAATATGAAAAGTAGGCAATCAGCAGTTTAATAAGAAATGACCCAGAAATTGGCAAGAAATTAGTAAAAATGAAAAAACAAACAAACGGAAAAGTCAAAAACATGCCAAGGAAATTGCCTGAAAATTTGCAACAAAAAAATAATAATAATAAATAACAAATTTTAACAAAGGAAATAACCTGAAAAAAATATCAAAATTCTAATAATTATGTAAAATATGTCAACAATATATAATTATGAATAGAATTTTTTTAAAATAACTTTCAAAATCTAGTAATTTCTTGCAGTTTGCCTATAGTTTCTTGCCAGATTTCTCATTGTCCTTATTATTCTATGTCTTTGAATGAAATCAAACTAATTTGCGTAGGATTAACGTGATGTGATGCTGATACAAGTTCCAAAGGGTTAAGAGCAAAGATTTGCCAGTTGCAAAATACTCCTTAAAACTACTACTACCACTACTAACACTAAAAACACTCCAGTGGCTCAGGCAAAAATTTACTTTGCACGTAAATTTAATTCGAGTAGAATGTATTTCATTCTGGTGTACATTTAGGAGTATGAATAATAGAAAAAAAAAAAAAATTATTGTGTTTGGCACAATGTTTTACAATGCAATATATATAGTAAGTATTTGTTTTTGTTAAATTAATTTCAAAACAAAGTCTGTGCTTTATGAAATAGAGCACAGAAAAAAAAGAGACAGGTTTCTTGCACCCACATATATTCCTAAAATATTCAACTCACCACTGAGTTTCTACCCTTTTCATAAAATGCTTTCTTACACATTCTACTCGACTGCTCTTTGTTTGCTCTCTTTAGTTTCAGCCTGGAGTATGCATGTTGCTCTGTCTGGACCACAGAGGACAGGTTAGTGAGGGTAGATTCTTTTTCCATTTGCAGATTTAGAGGATATTATAGCCTATTTGCACCTGCAAACCCAAAAAGTGTTCCTCCGCCTACCTGCTATTTGTCAGGATCTGTGTAATTACCAGCGTCTATCCCTCACTCTCCATCTCATATCCTGAGCACAACATTTGCCCAGATTTACCTGCTGGCTTTAGAAATGGTTTTCGCTCAAAAACAACACTCAGATTTCACTGCAGGGGAAAAAGAAGTGGCAGGAAGATGCTGCCAGGGTGCAAAATAGACAAAATATCTCCTGTCCTGCGTGCCACCGCATCATAATCAAATCAAATCTTTTTTTTAATGACTCTCTGTGCACAGGAGACGGCGCGTGGCTGCCCAAACAAAATAACCCAGAATGCAGCGCAGGAGCAAAAAACGGTATCTGCGTTTCAGCGAGCGTTCTCCTTAGAGAAACAGTTTTGATTCAGGAACATTCCTATTTCAGGAACTTTAAATGTTAAGTAAAGAAACATTATGAGAGGAGGGCTGAATGGAAAGCTGTGTGAGTGTGTGTGGACGTGCATGCGTGTGAATTGGAGAGTGTGTGTATGTGTGATTTGGACATACACCTCTAAGCACACCTAAGTGTATCTAGCCAAATGTTTTTATATGGTTCCATGACGGGGGAGAGAGTGTGTCTAACAAAGGAGACTATTTCGATGGGGCCGGTCAGTGAAGGAGCGCTGGACTCATAATGACATAGAAAACAAACAGTGGTGAATGGGCACATGGTCCCTCCGTAACCACAGGGCCCTTAACGGGAAGAGCCTGTCCAGCAGCGTGCAGCCCGGCTCCAGCGTTACAGGAAGACCCAGGCGCCAAGGAGTTAAAGCACACCTACTGTGCGTGTGTGTGTGTGTGTGTGTGTGTGTGTGTGTGTGTGTGTGACATTGCAGATCAGCTGCACATATGCACGGATACCCGATGATACACACATCAAAATCACTGAGTCAAGACGTTCAATATTAACATACAAATACACACATTCATGTCCCCTGTCAGTCTCACTCGTACACACAGTCACAGGGGAGACTTCCCAATCAACCAGCAGCAACAATATTATTCTGCCATTCAATGTCGCGGGCGTGATTGATGAAGCCGAGGGAAGGCCCGACTCCAGATCCCAACGTGGCGCTCATGTAGAATAACAACGTGCAGACAATGCTCATATTAGACTCGTTGATACATGCACAAGCTAATAGCCAAAAAATACGGAGCTGTCCCCATGCTGTGCTCCAGTGACATGCTTTGGTGAGTTTGAAATTTCACATATTTGTGAGACTTTGGCTAAGTCAAAACTTTAAGCACATGGTGTAATCAAACAGAGTTTGGTATTTAATCCGTTGAATCCTGAGCATAGTGGCTTGATTTCTCTCAGAAAACATGGGGAGAAAACAATAAGCAACGAAAAAAGAAATTACCCAAAAATAAGTAAGCAATTATTAAAAAATGCAAGAAAGCTACCTGAAAATCAGTTTACTAAAAAAAAAAATAATAAAAAAATAAGAGAAAAGGAATAGAGAGTCAAAAAAGCCAAATGAGACTTGGAAAAAGTGCTTTAACACTATAATGTTATTTTAATTTTTCCTGAGACATTTTCCCTAACTTTCCTTTTCTATAGAAAAAAAATTCTAAATCAACTGATATCTTGAATTTTGTAGAACATTCCTTGCTAAGCTGCTCAGAAAACATGGGAGAAAAGCAAAAGGCAACAAAAGAAGAAATTACCCAAAAATGGTCAAGAAACTACTAAAAAATGCAAGACCTGAAAATCAGTTTATTAAAAATGAAGAAAGAAAAAGAAATACAAACTTAAAAAAAAAATCCTACTAATTTCTTGCAATTTGTGGAACATTTCTTGCCAAGATGCTCATTGCCTTTTCCTTTGTTTCTGAATCATATTTGTTATAATAATTGAATAATTTAATGAAAGCAGACTGAAAGCAGCACAAGAAAAGTGATGTCAATCTAGGTTTCAAAGGGCTGAAGTGATGTGAATTATATTACTGTTCAGAAGGAAACTTAAGGTTTGGCATCTCACCTCTTTCTCTGGAAACATGATACTATGTTGGAATTTAGGAAAGGGATTGGTGTCGTCCAGCCCATTCTCTTTCCACTGTCGCCAAATACCTCCACTTTTGCAGTGATTTCGATGTAAGATCTCAGCGGCGGAAGCCACCTTTAGCTGTGTTATGATATGCTGCTGGATGGCACCTGTCGTGGCAACATGATACAACATGGATCAAACAAACAATAGACTTTCAAGTGGAAGTCTGGGGTTCATTTCCCACTTTAATGAGATCTTTTTCTTTTCTACACTTAACCATGTGCCATTTTTGCATAAACCTAACCATCCGTGCCAACATGTGCTTTTGTTGACACCCCGGTGTTGGTTGCCATGTGCTTTTGTTGACATCAAGGTAACAGCATCCTGTAACATCAACAGCAGTCTCAGAGGGATGCATACGGCGTAATATGTAGACATGGAAGTCCAGCAAAGCAATATGTGACGACTTGGGACGAAAATGTGTTGCGCATTCACAAGTAAGATTCAGCAGTTAACCTGACCTATATGTCTTTTGACTACAGGAGAAAGAAAACCCACACTAACATGCAAACTCCACACAGAAGGGCCCCCTTCTAAACCACTGCACCATTGTGCCTCCTCTCTGTTACTGAAATTGTATAGCACATTAGTGAAACTCAAAATCAGTAAGCATTCTGGTTCTCTTCCTGAGCTTGAACCAGTTGGTGTGGGTGCATCCTATTTTTGCAGACTGGGAGATTAACACCAGCTGGTCTGGAAGCTGTGGCTGAATAGGGGCTGTTCTTGGTAGCAAATCAAAATGCACACTTTTTTGTTGCTGCTTCCACATGTTTAATGTCAGTTGCATAAAATTTATCTTTTCTAAATTCCCCCACATTTTTTTATTCCTTGAGTCTTGGTATGACTGCATGACGATTGAAGTTTGATTTATATTACAAGCACACAGTATTTTGTAGTGTGTAGGTGTGAACAGTTGGTAGGAGTAGTTTTTGCCATTTTTAATCCTTGTCGTGAAAGAGCAGAATCTAAAGATGCTCTTTGGTTTCAGCAAGTGATTTCTATTTGAACAGTATTAATCTTTTAAAGAATTTTATTTGATATAACCCCTAAGATACAAACTACACAGATGTGTCTCTACAATGGGCTGATATTTTTTAGTTTTTTTTTTTTCTATGTGGTAAAAACACTGAGCCGAGCAGCGTGGGCGGAGGTGTCTAAACAACAGATGCACGTGGAAGTGCAGACATGTGTTCGCTTTCCGGTTTATGTCCCTCTCTGTCGGCCCACACAGATGTTTTAGAGACGCTGAATTTAGTTTTATTTATTTTCTTACTGTGTCTGGCAGATACACACATTTTCCACCTCGTGAGTTCTACTGAAGACACTCTGAGGGGGCAGTTGCTATTTTGAACCCAGCACTTTCTGTTTCTGTCCCAGTGAACAATGTGCAGCAGCTACTCTGGTGCTTTTTTTAACTTTTGTGATGCTTATGATTTGAGCATGTTAGCATGGATTACTGATGCCCAGGATCATCTGGGGACACGTGATTTTTCATTTGTACTCAACCCTTTAACAGGCACACTATGAGATACATTTGAAAATCATTATTTTTTTTGGTTAAATTTCCCCACATTTAGCAACTTTTCAGGGGTTTTTTTTCTTTTCAGATGACCCATACAGGAAACAGATAAGCAAGTCAACCATCGAGCTGACATAGGGGAATTCTATCATTAACTAACACAATTTCGGCATGAATAGATTTTTTTTTTATCCGTGTTTGATTTTTTTCAATATAATAATAATGATATACAGTATAATATGTAAAAAAAACATTATTCCTGGTATATTACATAATAAAAAGTGCCTTCAAACTATAAACAAAGAATCTAAAAAGAAAGAAAACTTAATTTATACAAATAAATACATCTTCATATACAAAATCTGTACAAAATGTCTGGCAAAAAACAGACAATTTGATATAATAAAATAGGATTGGATACAATAAGAGTATAATCTAAAAACTAAAATGCATCAGTATGAGATCAGATTTGGGTTTTTAGTACAGCAGTTTTATTGCAAAAAAAAACTCAACCCTGCTGTTACAATGCCTGTTAAAGTGTTAAACACACAGAAAAAAAATCCTTTTAGGTGCAGAAACATGCACAGTCATCATGATCTTGGTGTCTCTTTTCACTTTGCTTGTTTACGTGTTACCATGATAACTGTCAATGGCTCTTCACTGTCAGCTCTCTCGGCCCACACCTACCCCCAGTTCACTCCCAGTCAGACATCCCAAAGGTCCATTAACCGCATTGAAAACATCTTAAAACAGACTCCATGCTAAAAATTGTGCCAGGGCGTCAGCGGATGGTTTATAAGGTCACGCTGGTGACTAAGCATCAGGAAGGTGTCACAGACGAGCCCTTCATGAGGTGTTTTTTATTGGGAATATAGTGATCGTGTGAGCCAAAATGATACCACATGAATTCATATTATATTACATAATATTAACAACATCAAATAAAATACCTGACAAACATTTTTATGTTTTTGTAACACACTGTAGAAAATACTATACTAATACTGTAGAGCTGGCTATGGTGATCTTGCAGTGACATTTTAGTTACTGTTTATATTGTATTGCTATCATGTTTCCTGCAGTATTTATATGGTTTTTCAGGCACTTTAAGAAATGAGTATAGTTATACTGTAAAGTTTTATATGGTATCACTGTAGGTTTTTTTTCTATATTATTTCATTTTTTTGGAACACACTAGATAGTTTATATAGAAATACTCTAGAGTTGGTGTTGGAGTTGGTTATGGTGATCTCATAGTGAAATTATATAATTAAGTGCATTCCCATTGCATCATAAAAAGATGTTAGAGGGTATTAGTAGGTTTTTTGTGCAGTGGAAATTATTGTTAAACTATATTTGCTATGTCATGTCTCCATGGTGATGATTGTATCACCATTCTTTACTAAAGTTCAGGTAGCTAAGTATGTTAGCTTAAAGCAGATCGGCAACACTGTAATATTACCTTAAATATTTACTATAAAAACACCAACAGAAAACATAAAAGTAATACTTTTATGAAAAGTATACTGTGGTAATATTTTAAAAGATACTGTACATTTACTATAACATCATCATAGTATTACTACTGTAGTTTTTCATAGTGTGCTTCAAAAACAACTACAGAAACTACAATATACTATAGTAATTCAAATAAAATAGAAATACTACAGAAACAGTTACAAACACTACAGTAACACTATCCATTCAATATAATACTATCATAGTGTTCCTATAGAAATGTTTAATGGTAATACAAGGCCTATTTAAAATAATATAGGAAGACTACAAATATCTAGATAATCTAGATAATCAAATTAGTATTGACATATGAAACAGCTACAATAGCTAATGAAACTATAAAACACTAGAAACTTATTAAAAGGCACTATTGAGTTTTCATAGTATACTATAGCAATACTGTAGTTCATTTTCATAAGGGCCAATCACTTGCATATTCTGCATTCTCTGCAGAGTTAAACTAACTTGATCCTGATGGGTGAAGTAGAAATGCTGAGAAACATTTTTCACCATAACACCTCTCTGGGGTGTCTGGACGTGCACGTGTGCTGACCGCAGCAGCTCCCCCACTTAGTTTTATTACAGGGGGTCATAATGTTCTTCCTTGCGTTGTTCTACTTGCTTTTTTTTTCTCTGTAGTCGCACCTAATACTGCCAAGGACTAATTGGTGTAGTTACATATTCTCTGACTGTATCTGGTTCTGTGTGTGTGTGTGTGTGTGTGTGTGTGTGTGTGTGTGTGTGTGTGTGTGCGCGCGTGCGTGCGTGTGTGCGTGTGTGCATGTAAGTGAAAACCAGACACAAACCAGCCAAGAGAGAGACGGGCTGCTTTGGCAGAATGTCAGGTTCATGCCCCCACTAACCACAAGTAGCCAAGACATATCGGCAGTTCCTGTGCATTATGGGATACTGTGCTGGCAATAAACAGAAATGGAGGAAATCTAAAATGAGGTGGCTGAGACATTGTATGACTTGTCCTCTTCACAACGCATAGGTCTGCTGCATGAATTGCCAGCAGCAAAAATCAAACATATAATCTGTATCATAATATATATCTTACTGTCTGCAGCTGAAAAACAAGAACACACACTGAGGTCCTGCATGGGAAAGCTGGACTGTCTTTTGATTGATATTGTCTCTGAGGTTAAACGCACTTTAATGAGAAGTCCCCCTCTCCTCCCTTTCTTTTTTTCTTTAATCTCCTTTTTGCCTGCCGTTCTGGCTCATTGGCCCAGGAAACATGGCCTGAATCACAGAGGTAAGCTGATGATGATGATGAGCTCTATTCATTCTGCAAGCGTTGACATATTTGCTACCATAACCATCAATAACTCACTTCCTTATGTCTGAGAGTGTGTGTACTGTTTGCATCATTTGTCCCTCCTGTTGATCATCTCTCCACAGCCCAAGCCAATGTACTTTGTTTAAGCTAGCTTGGATGTAGGCATGCACGGTAGCTGTTAGCTTCTTGTACAGGAAGTTGCTTAGCTTTTTTCTTCCCAGTTAATTATTAATATAATATTCAGTTAATTGCCTTGAATATTTTTGACAGGTTACGCATTTTGCTCTTTTGGTTAATTTTGCCACTCTTCAGTTTGTTGTACTGTGCACCACCTGTGTCTAGTGGGAGCTAGCTAGCTAGTGGTGCTGCTTATTCAGCTGTTATGGCTAGTAATGCTGTTCTGACCCAACATTCTTGCTGTGGAAGCATTTTGCCCAACCTCTGGTGTCCCTTCAGGTTGCCACCAGGGAGTAACTAAACAAAACTCAGCTGCAAACCTCCTTTAGCAGTGCTAATTCACTTCTAGTTCTGTTAACTATGTTTGCACAGTTGGCAGTGTCATCACCAGCTCATTCTCATAAAGTGCAGCAGGGATGACACGCAAGAAAATCGTCACAAGTAAACATCACTTTTAGGATTTTGAAGCCTAAATGCAGTCACCGGAAGTAAAAAGCTATTGTTAGGCTATTAACAAATGACATCACCATCACATGACTTAACAAGCAAATTCTTTAAAACAGAAAAATAATATAAAAGTAAAGATATTTAGATTACAAAACAATACATTTCACCACTTCTATGTGGGTAGTACATAGAAATGTGGCCCTAAAGCTCACTAAGTCAGTGGAGAACCACACCAAGGTCTGTTGTATTTTATGTTATTTTGTCATTTTTTTTCCTTAAAAAATAACTAGTTTGTTACCAGTTAACAGATGTCAGGCTAACAAATGCAAAATTATCTGAAACTGATATCCCAAACTCAGACGTGGTCTGATTGAGGGGTTGCTATTTAAGGGGTTAAGTTGGAAAAATGCATGGTGTTTTGTCAGTTTTTACCCAAGCCATGTTTCAGTGCTTAGATTAACATGGGTGGCCACAGCAGGAAAGGAGCCCATTACAAAGCTATAGGCAAATAAATCATTAATATAAAGAGCCAAAGAAAAGAAAATATCATTGCAAGATTTAGCTCTTTATTTTACGTCACTCTGTGGTCAGGGTGGACACTGACTGATCAACTGACTTATGGTTTATTAAAAAGCTGATATCATCCTCATATATCAGTTCAACTTTACCATTGCACTTATATTTCTTTGTCACTTCCTGGGATCTTGAAAACATTAGCGCTGAATCTTCATCCCCGCTGCTCTCATCCTCATGTTCCTCCATGCTCTTTGATTTGGTTCTGGCTCTGATATCAATAAGCTTGATTTGGAAAGGAATAACTGAGGTCTCCCTGTGAACTTGAACTGGATCCATTGATACTGTTTGGATAGGTGCACAGTAGGCCTTGAGAGACGCACGATGTAGCTGTAACCAACATCTTTTTATTGCATGCTTACTGAGCCACCCCTGTACTTTGGCTCAGTCCTCCAGTAGAATTATTTGGGGGAAAGAGATTGTGGATTGAAAGATGAATTTATATAAATATTTTTTCAGAGACAGAGCTGCTCTGAGAGCAGAAATAACTTCATTGGTTAAAGTGTAAGACTGAGAGCCAAATGTTTGGTTCAGTGAAGATAATAAGACAAATCAGAGCCAAGGTCAAAACTGTAGTGCTTATCTTTCAATTCATTACACCAGCATTAAAAGCTATAAACATAATATTAAAAAATCGTTATACATGTTACTATATATAGCTTACTCTGTTGCACATGCAGCTTAACTTAAAGGCTAATGTAGCTAAATTGCAGAGTATGCTGTGGTTGGTTACAGTCCGAAGTGTTTACAATTTCAGAAGTTTTCTCTTGAGTCTTTTCTTTAAATTAGCTTCATTATGGCATTACCAAAAAGCACTTCTCAGCAGCTGTGCATAATTTTTTTCTGCTTACGTAAAGCCGAGTTGTGGTGGAAGCCAGGTAAAGCGAGGTATTTCTGAAGTCCCTTTTCCGAGAGATGTTTTTCAGCTCTTCGGGACCCCAAGACATTCCCAGGCCAGATGACATTTAGTATAACCTCTGTAGTGTGCTCCGGGTCTACCCCAGGGCCTCCTACCAGTTGGACATGTCCGGAAAACCTCTAACAGTAGGCATCCAGAAGTATCCAAATCTGATGCCCGAACCAACGCAACTGGGCCCTTTTGAGGTAAAGAAGCAGCAGCTCTACATGGAACTCACTCCAGATGTTTGTGCTCCTCACCCTATGACCCTGATGAAGACCACAAGCCAAAACACATTGGTCTTGAGTTGAATCCAAATGTCCACTCTTTGGACTTGTGGACTGAGCCCTTGTGGACTTCAGTCGTACCTACTGTGACATGTTTGCTGTCATCACATAAAGTCTGCAAGCTGCTGATAGAGAAGCCTCAAGTCCATTTCACTCGTTGCCATGGAAATGTTGATGCAACAACTGCAGTCATAATAAGGTGATCATTGCCATCGTACTCCTTCCTTTCCTCAAATCAGTGAAGTCTGGTGAAGTCTATACCCCAAGCAGACTCTCTGGAGGTCTGCAGAAAGTCTGCTTGAGGCCTTTCATGGACTGGATGAATTGTGGATCTGGCCAGCCCTTACACTCCCGGACTTCCAGGAGACACGCCAGCAACATCTATGAGTCTGCAAGTGTGGTGAAGTCCTGATATTTGTATTCAACCTAGTTGTTCCTTAGCGTACAAGTTTTGACCTCTTAAGACTCCTTTCTCTTCTCCTTGCAGCTTTGAATCTCTAAAGCTGCACCCAGCCACCCTAACGGAGGAAGCTTATTTCAGCCTACACCTTACATTGACGATCTTACTCTTTGGGTCACTACTCAAAGCTCATTACAGTTAGAGGTTGGAACGTTGATGGACCGGTAAATTCAAGAGCTTTGCCTGTCTGCTCAGCTCCTTCTTCACTACAGCAAACCAGCACAATACCAGCAGCACTCCATTATCTTGAGAAATACCCTAAGATACTTGAACTTCTTTGCCTGGGGCCAGCAACTTATTCCCAACCCTGCGGAAGCAATCCACCCTTTTTACGGCATTCATATTGAACTGCTCTACCCCTCTTTGCAATTGTTAAGTTAAAATTATTTTCAGCTTTCAGTACTTGTAAGAATTACTCCATATTATCCTTACAAGGTTTTGTATAACAAAGGAAAAACTGGAGAAATGCGTAAACTAGGTGTGCCTGCAATTTGGAGCAAAGTCTGAGGGTACTGTTATACTTCAATGCAATGCAATAACTGCACATTACATCAAACTATATGCTTGTGCCATTTACTGACTACACAGCAGACATCTTCCTGCACATATCAGCTATAGCACCTTGTACTTTCAAGTATTAATATGGTTCAGTCATAGTTTTATTTGCTAGCTGGTGCACTGGTGCAATGATGCTGTACTAAAAACGTAAGGATGCATGACTGACATAAACAGGCACCTCCTATAAGATCATTTGCATCACTAAGCTGTGAAAACATATTTTGCTTGATCCTGAGACTTGATCCTTCATTCAGTCTCTCAGTAGAAAACTGTTTGAAGTGCTAATCAGTAACAGATGTTGCTTTGTCCACTTTGTCAACCTTCATTTATGCAGCATAGAGATGCTCAAGGTCAGAGTGTGTCACTTACATTCCTCACAAAGCTTTTTCCTCTCTGGACTCAAACTAGCAACTCTCCAGCCACAGTCTTGACTTTCTGCCCATTAGGCCACAGCTCATGTCGAAACTCTTTGTTCTCACCAGGATGTTCCTGCTCCGAGCTGCTAGTTGGACCACTTAGCCGAAACTTTAAGCCACTGTGACAGTTACTGGCAACAGAGAGCAGCAGCCCTGCGTGAGTTATGGAAGATCATGACATGTGTGATCCCACTGAGCTTGAGTTATGCTCCCACTGCCTCTTGTTGTCTTTTGATCACAATTTATCGCTGTGTGTTTTGCGAAGACCTTGCACTCTGACACACTGAGCAGAAAACTGAGGGTGAGATAATGTGAAAATATTTGATGTTTTCTCTTGAATATTGCTAAATACTCTGCTGATTGGTTAATGTTAGAAAGGGTGGAACTATTTGAAATGTATTGTATTATGCAAGTTACTCTGTCTGATACAGATTTGCATGGTTTTTGGACCTTTTGCTAATCATAGCTTTGCAACTAGGCACAGTAGGTCTGAAAAATTTGGGATTTTTTTTCTCTGCATGTCAGCAGACATGATGAGAGTTAAATGGTTTCCTTTTTTTTAAGTATAATAAATGTGCTCCACCAAACTGTAAATGTTAGCATGCCTGGCTAACTAGCTTACTTACTGTAGTCGCTTAACTTAAACTTAAGCAAATCACCTCCTCATCCAGACCTTACTAACTGTATAGCGAGCAGATAAGACTACTGTCATGATTTTGGTCGGGTAAGTAAATGTGCTCAAGTATAAGCTAACTGTCTTAATTTGGCTCTGTACATGTATACACCGCTGTCGTTACAAGCTAACGTTAGCTAACTTCAGCTACAATTCAACCATTCCACAATGTCTGGTGAGACGCTGTTAAAAATATGGGTTGCGGTCAAAAACGTGGAGATGTCACAGCACTTTATTTAATCTAACTCAGGCATGTTTTAACAGAAACATTTGATATAAATTGACTCCTGACTCCAGACTCAAGACAGATCTTTGATCCACATCTGCTGCTCTGTGAGTTTTTTCACTTAACTTCTTCCATTTACATCCTACTATTTTGTGACCCAACGTGACTCGTTTTTTTTCACAATTTGATTAATTGGAACAGAAGTAAATAGCACAAATGAGATGTATTTGTGCAGTGTTGGTATTCTTTGCCTCCAATTTTTTTTTGTTCTTCATTCAACTAAAAGCACCTTGAAACAAATATTTATAGTGACTAATGTGACTCTGATCACTGGTGTCCCTTTTTGTCAAAGACGATAACCTCAGTTTAGCACCAAGCACACTCCTGGGGTTGTTCCCTTGTCCTCTTGTCCTTTGGCCAAAGGTTCCCCAGATGTTGTAGCTATGAACAGAGGGAAAAACAGTCAGGGTAACTCTGATGAGTCACCAGCCTAATGGACCATGGTATGAAACCTGATATGGGCTGCGTCTGCCTGGAGAGGGCAGTTTAGTGAAAACAGTGTCATTACTACAACCTGAGGCCTCCCAGGCCAGGACCTCATGCGGTGAACCGTGTGCCAAGAAAGGAACGAGAGGAGAGGGAGAGGACAGGCTGAACATGATACAATCGGGGATGGAGGGAGTCCAGTTTCAGATGGCGAGAGCAGGGAGGAAGGACAGGGAACAGGCCAAACTCTATGTTTTATCTGGAGCGTACAAGATACTTGCATCATAGCAGCCCTCCAAGAATAATGTCAGAACCTGATGACTCAAAGAGAAAATAGAGAGTTGATGAAAATAAAGCTGAGCCTGTCTCGCATGGTTAGCACTCGGAGTTGGGAGCAGAGTGTGAAAGTGGCTTTTGGACAAATGTATGTTTGTATCTCATTATCGTATTTGTAGTTTGTTTTACATTTTTATTGCTGCAAATTCAAGTGTGCTACTAAAATAATGGATGCAGACAGCAAGAAATACTCTCGCTTACATAATAAAGCCAATGGCAAAATATATCCCAGGTGACTGTCAGCTGTCACTCAGCATTTTGCATTTCACCTCGGTCAGGAAATAACTAAATTGACTGTACAAAATCTGTGTGTGTGTGTGTGTGTGTGTGTGTGTGTGTGTGTGTGTGTGTGTGTGTTAACCCACAAGGATTTTGCTTTTCGCTGCATATTTGTTGGAATACTGCTAATGTTATTCGAAGTGAAACTGGGGGGAAAAAAGTCAACTTTTGCTGCCTTTTCGGCCATCAGCACTTATTCTAATACCTCGTCAGCTAAAAATTAGTTTTTCTATTTCAGCATACATTGGCCCAAGTGTTAAACACACAAAAAAATGTCTGCAGACTACTTTTAGGAAATGCATGGAGGGAAATAACCATGAATACTAAATATATTTAAAGATTACTTGAAGTACAACACATACAAGGTTACAAGGTGCAGCTATAGTTGCAGCCCAAATTTCAGTAATTTGGCTAACCAAACCACACCTAGTGAAGCATATGTCACCCTTGGAATAGAACAGAGTAATTGATATTGATATTGATATTGATATTGATATTGATATTGATATTGATATTGATATTGAGGGGAGGGGACACCAAACTTTATTTTTTTTTCTTTTTAATATGTGTGTGTGTCCCTTTTTTATTTATCATTCTGTGTCCCCTCTCTAAATTCAGAGCTATTTTCAGGTCTTTGAACACAGCGCAGGCACAGTTCTTTTCTTTCTTTTCCTCAGCAGCAGTTTGTAGTTTGCAGGATGGATAATTGATCTATTGATCTATCCACAGCTGATCAGTTTGATGGATTTACAAGAAGTGCAGCTGCTGTGAGTGAAAGCAAATGTTTAGACCCAGCAGAATGAACATTTAAGTTTCACTTTCAATGTGCCTGATGATAAATATATTCCGACAATGCTCCATATTAACAGTCCAGCTCCAAAAATAGTAAATAAGATTGTGGCAGCAGATGTTTTAGTCGTGGCGGGCTGCCACAGATAAATGAATGCGTGGGAAACCCAGCAATTTCTGTTGTCGCCAACAGTTTCCCACCTCTCCATTGTGGTAAAACACACAAAAAGCACATTTTATAAGTTATAACAATATGGCTTTGTAAATATTTCAAGAGGAAAAATCATAGATGCAAATAATGGTCAGAGTTGCATGTTAAATCTGTTTTTGTCAAATGCAATCATCAATGAATAAATCACATTAAAATTAAAAAACATTGAATTTGTAGTGCTGAAATTTTTCTACATTGATAAGCATTTATCTGAACTCATGTTGTGTGGATTCTGCTATTTCAAATTTTAAACTGTCATTATCAAGTTCAATTGCAAAAACTGTTTTTCCAGTATATACAGTATATTTTCGTTCACATTTGTTTGCTTTGTACTTTAGCTTGCTTCTCTTTTTTAATTTAAATGTGCTCTAGCATTGTTTTATTCAAATCGTTTGACTTATCTCTTGAGAAGGGGGACAGATACTGTCCAGTCCTAGCTGAAGAAGCAGCTCACTCCACTTTTGCAAAACCAAAGAGATCAAGGTGTCCGCTGTCCTATGGGGCTTCTCTCTAGCACACTTATACTGTATAAATCTCCTTGAAAACCAGCAGTCTAGAAGCTGCATGGTGATGAGTGAATCAGGTCAACCATCATGACTGCTAACAGCTGAGTGCTGAGCATCACTCTCTGGAGAAACAATCGCGATCGTGTGGCCTGTCAAAGGCTATTACCATCCACATGTGCAATTTTCCTTGCCAAGGCCTTCCTCTTGGTTTGGGGGATTATGCTGCCAGAATATTTAGGGATGGAAAAAACACAATTAAAAAAAAACCTGAATATTTAGAGATGCGGAACAAAAGGAATGAACTGTTTATGTTATCTATTTGTCGTACCTAATAGTGGAACCACCTAATTGACATATTGCAGTTGGGTGACGGAGGATGGCACTTATTAGTAGCACTCTGTAAAAATAAACGTTTCTTTTTTACTTAAAAAGTTAGTGTCTGTGCTGCCTTTAATTTTCAAGTTGACTGAATTTGAGAGGACAAATTGAATCATTACAAAATTACCTCAACTTGTCTTCTCAGTTTCAGTTGGCTTGAACATTTAAAGCCTGGACACTAAGTTAAAACAAATAGTATTTTTCTACAGTGTAATACCCAGCTGCTGTGACCTGTCCACATTGCTCATTAACTTTATTTGGACAATACAAGCAAACATCAGAACTGCATTTAAATAGCATAGTGCTCACAATACCTGACACATACAGCAACAGGGCCCTCTACTCCTTATCTCAGCCCCTCTCCTTTCTTTGAGGTAAACTCAGACTTGAAACTGGGACTAACTTTGGAATAGAGCCTTCAGTGGGCATCTGTCTTTTCACCCTGAGGGTCACGAGCAGTACCATGTCATCGCTGCAGTCCCCCCAGTCACTCACACAAAAGGCTCTGCTTCGTGTCCCCAGTATGCCACTGCATTAAGACTGAGACAGCATGTAAAAGAGTGTGTCTCCCCTGGCTTGGTGACACCCATATGCTGGGTGTTTGGTAATGTAAATGGGGCTCTGTGTATCCATCACTCTCTGCTTCTTTAGTCCTGAAGATGTCAGGCAAAATATATTTTAGGACGTGTGTCAGTTAGAAACAACAGTAAGAATGAGCCTCTAGATCAGGAATACTTAACTTACAGCCCATGGGCCAAATCTGGCCCTGCATAGGGTGCCATTTTCTACCATTTTCCAATTCACAAAAACAATAGTGATTCACACTGGGAATAGTTTTTGTATTTTTTGTATAAATGAGGTGCCAGAGAGCATAAACAGCTTCAAAATAGAGCTTGTTTGTCAAAAACAGTGCCAGTGGAAGATCCCCCCACAGAGGACCTCGCTGGGCCCCTAATGTCCTAAAATGCTAGAAACATCCTAAAATCCTAGAAATGTCCTTAAATTCTAGACACATCCTAAAATCCTAGAAATGTTCTTCAATCCAAGAAATTTACTTAAATCCAAGAAACCCTAAAAAATCCCGGAGGTCCTAAAATGCTAGAAATGTCCTACAATGCTAGAAATGTCCTACAATGCTAGAAACGTCCTAAAATCTTAAAACATAAGAAACGTCACAAAATCAGAGAACAATCCTAAAATCCTACAAACATGCTGAAATTCTATAAACAAATGTCCTTAAATATTAGAAAAGTGCTAAAATCCAAAAATGTCCTAAAATTTTTAGAAACATGAGTGGGGCTGCTGTGATTGGCCCCTTGCCTACTGTGGCCCCCAAGCAAAGTAAGTTGAGGATCCCTGCTGTAGATGACTACTGCAAACCTCTTAAAATGACAGAACTAATTTCATGAGCGTGCAAGGGATATTTTACACTTAAGGGATGTTGAACATTGATTCAAGAATGTGTCAGGGAAATTTGCACCATTGAATCAAGAGATACTCAGGCAACTCGCCACGTGGTGTAAATATCAGGCGAAGTTGGCCTCATAGTACAACTTACTGCGGGACACTTTATCTAGACACAGAGGGAGTTGAAATGTGTGGAAGCAAAGAAAAAAATGTCACCTCATGATAGCAGTGAAATGTCCGGCACATTTTCTGGAAGCTGTGAATTTTAGAGACTTAAAGGGACAGTACACCCCAACATATTTTCTTACATGTAGTGCTATTTATCAATCTAGATTATTTTGGTGTAATTTGCCAAAACAATAGAGATATCAGCTGTAGAGATGTCTGCCTTCTCTTGAATATAATGGAATTAGATGCCATTTTGCGCGTGATACTCAAAGCGCCGAAAAAATACATATCAAATAGTCAACAGCAAAGTCTCTTTCCAGAAATCATGACCCACTTACTCAAAATAATCCACAGACTTTCCGTTGAGCAGTTTACTATTTTCTTTCCAAATTACACCCACCAACTGCATCATGGTCCATATCATGTCCCTTTAAAATGTCTGTTCTGTAGTCATACTGAAAGCAGCCAATAAGTGGCCTTGCTTTAGTCTCATGAAGCTCATGCAACTTTTCTTGTGTCCAAACAAAGACACAAACAAATATGCTGTTACCTAAGGTTTATTTTTTAATTCAAAGGGCTTATTATTACTTTGTCAGTCGCTTAGAAATCGGTTTAACTCTTAACTACTTTTGAAGTTTCTCTTTATCTCCACCATACTCAGTTCCATGTAATGATCTGTAGAGAAGAACAAGACGTGTAAGATTCAAAAGAGCCTTGTGTCCTGCACTAATGCATAAGTGACCACGCAGCAAACAGAGGTCAGGGTGGAGTCAGTGGTCGGAGAAAACGCACCTGAGGCGATGAGTTAAAACTAATGTTCTCACTTCTGATGTCATGGCAGGGGGCGCAGCGGCCAGTGAGAAGTCAGCCCACCTTCTTCCTGTCCTGGCATCTGAAGGACGCCTGAGGGAGCAAGATGTCAGCGCAGCCGCCGCCACCTTCATCGACACTAACATCATCATCAAGGTAAGGGCCATATATCTTTCATCCATCCATTCCTACCCACTTATGAGGGGTGATTTGGTACCTGCCTCTCTCTACCTGTTTTGCCGACCCTTGTTTCCATTCCCTGACTCTCTCCCATGTTCCACATGGAGCATAAATACACTCCTTAGCACCACATGTCATTTAAAGTGTTCCTTTTCCTTGGTTTATTTTTAATTCTGGAGAACTGCTGTGTCAAAGGCTGAGTTGGCTGTTGCCTTGTCTCGTATTTTATTACTAAAACCTGTTAAAGTCGCAGCAGATGGCATGTCTGCTGTCCAAATGCAGAGTGCAGGGAGTTTGAGTCCAACGCTAAAGATGCTAAACTCATTTCACCAATCAGAGCTGCTAAAAAGCTATTTTCTCACTTCCAAAATCCACTCCGAGGAGCACAGACATATGCTTCTCGCTATTTATATAAAATGGCAAAGTACTGTACGCACTTAATTTTGTGTTTTTACTCGATTTTCTTCTTTCCTACGATGGGATTTCACCTCCCTCTTGTTTTCCTTCTCCCCCTACTTATCCTTCCTGTCTCACCACAGCCATTCTCTATTTGGCTTCTATTGCTTGGATTAGACAAGCCAGGATTTACACACACAGGAAAGATAAGGGGACATTTTTACGGCGCGACCACTATTTTAGAGGTGTGTATGAGAGTCGAGGAACCATTTTTAGACTACAGACACGGCTGGAAAATTCGGTGTAAGCTACTAAAAACTTGGTTGTAACATTTTAAGGCCTCATGGCTTTTCACGGAAACACCTCCCATATACAAATATACCATATTAATCATGGAGCTATTAGCATGGTTGTCTGTATATAAAGTAGGAGGAGTTCGTATTACATATAATACTCTTTTTAGTGTATTTGGCTTTTATAAGCTTGACATAAATTATCATCAAACAAAAGAGTCCGGTCTTGTGTGAAAAGGTTTTTGTATTCATAGGGCAAAATACATGAGAACCAAGGATTAGCGCCTCACATAGTAGCGCTTACAGTTTACAGTCTGTGAAAACGTTACAAGATCTCTATAATCTGCACAGGTTCAAGATTAGTGTCACCAATTCAGTATCTGACCAAATGTCTCCCCTGCCGTTCCTGAGTTATTATGTTGAAAAATGGACAGAAAAGTGTTTTTGCAGAACGTTATGATGTCACAGTTGACCTCTGACCTCTTGCATATAAAATTTCATGACTTCATTTTTTCCAACTAGATGTCTGAGCGAAATTTGTCATTTTTAGCTTATTAATTCTTCAGTTATAGCCAAAAACATGTTTGCTCGTGGTGGCTTTGTATGAATGCATTTAAGCTCTGTGAATGTGATGTGTCATTTTAGCGCTTTGAGTGGCTGGATGAGGAGAAAGGTGCTACACAAGTGCAGGTCTATTCACCATTTAAATGTGTTTGATGATTGTATTTTCCTGTCTGTTTCTATTCTTGTTGTGATCAGGCAGCATTCATGTGCATTTGAACTTTTGAAACCTAATGAATTGGCTTCTTTTCTTGGATAAAACATGGATAAAAGGGCACTTGGAAACTTGGTATATGTCCCACATAGTGTAAGAAATTAGGCAAAGGTGACAAGAAAAAGACCTGAAAACTAGTTTCATCTTTTAACTCATAGTTTATAACTTCTTCCAGTGTTTTGGAAAGAAATCAAGCCAATTTGCTCTGGTTTTACAGGGTTAAATAAAGGTTAAATTACAGAAAAATGGCACATTGACTACACCTAATGAGAGGGTTTTGTTCCCAAACAGAGGAACTATAATAAACCCTCTGGCCATAAAATAGTCCCTGATCAGAAGTCCAGTAGTATCATCCAAACGCTGCTATATCTGAGTCATTTTGTGGTAAAAGCATGTCTTGCTGCACTTTTACAATGTCTGTTACACAGTCTGAAGTCTGAAAAACAATCCACTAGATCCTGTGTGTTGGCAGCAGTCATAGGCAGGAGTTCCCCCGTGGGTTCAGCGTGTTGGTGACCTGCTGTCCTGTGCGGTAATGGTGTCAGTGGGACACAGAGTCCTCTGTGCAGCAGCAGCAGCACACTGGCCTGTTGTGACCGTGGCTCGTTAAACAGAGGCCCTGTATGCCCCTTCATGAGTGGCACGTGTGTCCTCGCGCTCTGCTGCTAAATATAGCAACAACAATGGCAGTAGCGAAACGCCTGTTTAGGAAAAAAAAAAACCTCCGATGATATCAGTTTACAGCTTATGAATAAAGCTCAGAGACCTTTAATTTTGCATTGATGATGGAGAGGCTGAATACTAAAGAGGATTGTTTGTTGGAGTATTTGGTTGTTTCTTCCCATAATGTGTCGATTTTTTATCAGTTTGGATCTATAGCTGTAGCTACAGGAAAGCCTTGAAAAACTTGTGTGAAAATGGTCTTCATAACCCATAAAAGCCGTCATGCTTTATCAGGCTCTCTGCCAAAAGCACCAACTGTAGGTCAGCCCAACACAAACCGTTGACCCTCCAAATCCTCCCACGCCGGTGCGAACCATTACAACAATCCCTGTTGGAATATATCACAGTTGTAGCTCTTAGTTACTCAAATACTCCCATGCACATTAGTCTGGATGTCTAAGTGGCTCCCTGGTGGCCCACTAGGCTGAAAGATTAAATTATTATGGTCGATCAGAGTGGTTGCTGTGGGTCCTGATATGGGGCGGCACGTTCCTCGATGAGAGGATCTGTCTGTGGCTGGACTTTGCAAAGGGGACTGAATAACCCTCAGGCAGTGAACTGCAGCTACAGAATGACTCTCTGTCTCTCCTGAGGACATCACTCGACCAGGGGGGTGTGAAATGACTTATTTAATCAAAGAAATCATTTTTAAACAGTTTTAATATTGCAGAGCAATAACAGCCTTAAAGGGGCAAATACATATGTACCATCACTTCACATTAATAATGACTGATGCTTCAGAGAGTTGGCCAATATGCCTTAAAATGAAATGCCTTAACAAAAGACTAACAATGGATTTTAAAATTTAAAATAATCTAACAAAGCATACAGCAGTTAATTTATTTCATATTTTATGACTTTGGGGATTATTTAATAATTCTTTACATTTGTAATATCAGTGTTGGACACAATGGACAGTGGTGGAGGGAAAAAATCCAGAATACCTCATGTTATAATTCTTAATAAAAAGTGAAAGTCCTATTCTTTATTTCACCTAAGTGGAGGGACAGTAGACTGTCCCTATCAAAGTGTCATATTATAAAATACAGTATATTGATGTATGGAAGCCCATTTTCACCAGTGTGATTAAAAAAAGATCTCAAAATAAGTAACATCCTTTTCTGTTACTTTGGAGATAACAAGTCAGTTTACTGAGAAAATGTTTTATTATTTTGAGATACTAAGTTGTTATTTTGAGAAAAGTATTCATCATTTTTGAAAGTTTCTCATTAGTTATTAAATCATTTATATAGTTATTATTTTGAGAACAATTAACATTATTTTGAGATTCTAAATTGTTATTTTAAGAAATGTTTTCATTAGTTAGAGATTCTAATTTATTTTAAGAAATGTTTTCATTATTTTGATATTCTGAGTTAATATTTTGAGAAATGTTTTCATTATTTTGACAAAGTTTACCGTTATTTTGAGATGGTCATAATGTTTTAGATAGTTTCTCATTACTTTGAGCTACTAAGTCATTATTTTGAGATAGCCTCTCATTATTTTGTGATGCTAAGTTGTTATTTTTTTAGAAACTATTATCATTATTATTATTTATAATATACTATTTTGAGATTGTTAAGTCATTATTTTGAGGAAGTTCACCACTATAATGACTCACTGGATTTTTTTTTTGTTGTTTGTTTTTTTCCATCACATTTGCATAAATGGGCTTCCATATGGTTGCATTAACATATAAGCTGCATTTTAAAGTTGTAGCTGGTTATGGTGAAGCTTATTTTAAACTACTTTATATAAAATATTTGGTAGTTAATTCTATCTAAGAAATGCATCATATTTCATGAGCTAATTGTATGTTTTTTCTTCATATATAATCTTGATCTTACACTAATAACTACAGAAGTCAGGCAGATGTAAGTGCATTAAATTAGTATAACAAGAGCACAGATTATACTGTTTGCATTTTGTATCAGAATACTTGTGAAAAAAGCATTTTGTAGTGTTGAACCTTAATATATGAAGTCCACTGTGATACATCTTTAGAAATCCTCTTGCATATATTTGTAGCATAAAAATGACATCTAGTATCACCAAATATGGCCCTTGAATCTGTGCTTATAACTATTTTTATTCAACAAGCAGGATTTATTTACATTTCAGCCCTGCGGGTGACTCCCGGCCCTCCTGAGCCTCTTAAGCGTCTTGTTATCTCTGTTAGGTGTGTTTTGCCAAGAGTGTGAAAGCTGGATGCTGTATGGGCGTCTTGTTCCGCGTGTTTGCTTTTCACCGCTGGAGTGGCGAGAAGATGGATGAGTCTTTCAGTGCCGATAACTCTGGTTTTTTTGCCACCATTAGCTACCGAGCTGGCTGACACCTCCCCTGTGATCCCCCTTCATCTCAAATAGACTGGAAAATCTAAGATTGTAAGAGCTGTCAGAAGTGACCACTTCTATATTCAGTCCAACCATGATGGACAACCTGAGTCCAGACCCAGCAGTCTCAGCACCTCTCAGTCTCTCTTTTCCTTTTCTTTCTCTTTCACACACACACACACTGTCTCTGTTTAGAGGCAACACACGGAAATGCAGGAAGGCAGCGTTCCTAGATCCGTCAGAGCTAATTTGTCCGAGCGCTTTGCCAACAACACAAGGATTTAGACAACGAGGGGAATTACGTTGAAGTAAACATGCCGGCTTGCATGTAAACTCATCAGCACTCGCGACGCGTTCCAAATAATTCCATCTTATTTTCAGAGATGAAGTGGAGGAAAATGCTTTGCGATGGTGCGGAGAGTCGTCGGGGTTTAAAGTTGCGGACTGTATACGTTTGCGTCATGGTTCCCAGACCGCGGCGCTGCACGCGTCACGAACAAGAAGTGCTGGAATATTTCCTTTCAACAGTCATGGGAATCTTAATATTCACAATCCAGCTTTTTGATTGTACCTTCTCTCTGCTAAGCTTGTTTTTTTGCGCGACAGCCAAACATTAAACAGTTAAGCCCCTTGATTAGAGCTGAACGCTCCATCTGCATGATTAGGCATGTCTGTAGAACACAGAAGAAACATTGTGGTTGTATTCTCGAGGGATTGATTAGGCTGATAACTTTTAATAAATAGATTTTTTTTCAATTATGTGTAAAGGTTACCCAGTGATCACAAAGTGCCAAAAAGTGAGGACAAAAGGTCCCAAAAAGGGGTCATGAGAGGACTTAAATATGGATGCCAAGGCAAGAAGCCCATTCAGTGCCGTGAGTTGTACATTAAAGATGCTAATGTCTGTTTCTGTTTATTCAGATTTGATCATTTTCTAGCAAATATTGAAATGAAATCATACATGACAGTTGATCTTTAACTTTTTGTATATAAAATATTACCACTTCAAGCATTTTGTCCTATTGGACGTCCGTGTAAAATTATGTCATAATAAATGTATGAATTCCTGAGTTATGGCCAAACACATGTTTTGTCAGGTTACAGTAACCCGTGACCATCAAAGGCAAATCAGTTCATTCTTGAGTGTAAGTGGATGTTTGTGCCAAATTTGAGAAATTTCCCTCAAGCCATTCTTGGGATGTTGTGTTCACAAGACAGACAAGGTAACAGTAAACTTGACCTTTAACCTATGACCACCAACATCTGACCAGTTCGTTGTTAAGTCCAAGTGGACATGTCTCGAAGAAACTGCCTCAAGGTTTTCTTGAAATATCACCTTAATGAGAAAGCTATGTTCCGAAAAACAATAAATACCTAATACAAATAATTCACAGTATACATTAGTGTTTTCGCTCTAATGATAGTCGCTTGCTTCAAGAGAGCATTTACAAACATCCCCGCAAAATGAGGAGCCGCTGTGTGACTTCTGAAAGAAGAAATTACAAATCAAATACACTGTGGGCGATACAGTCTTGCTTTATCTGGTATGACCTGCAGATAATGCTGCCTAATGCTAACACATTTTTCATAGAAACTGCTGTCTAATGGACAAAATCATCTCCCTGACTTCATGACTTTTCTGTATTTGTACACTGTGTTTTAGCTATATCCCACAATTGTTACTTTTGGCCACAGTGGCTGCTATTCAGCAAATGTTACATAGTCTTATTTTGCAAAGAGACACTTTTGGGTGTTGATTTTGCTAGGGATGTCTGGTTTTCACTTAATCTCCAGCTACAAAGAAAGCATCAAACACCACGTCTACATTTAAAACTAAAGAGTCATGCTACAACTATGAACTTCTTGACCCTCACATATTTAGAACAAATTTATGTTCTAAATTTACGGATGTAATCTGTGTCCCTTACGATTACAGTCATGAGTTAGTACTAAACCTCGTAGTTCACTATCATAATTTAATGCACATCGATTTGCGGCTCCTTTACATATATGTATGTCTTTATAAAAAGGTTTGGACCTCCTGTGCTATAGTATCAATTACTGCATATTTTAAGAGCTTAGTGGTAGGTAAAGCCCAATGAACAAATATTTGGCGTGTCCAAGCAAACATTTTCCCCTGTGTTTAATCGTTAGGAAGAACAGCAGACCTGTATAGGTGTCCTTCAGTGAATCTCGGTGCTACGTAAACACTTGTGGTGGAAGGTGTTTACTCGAATCTCCAGCAGACGTGTGCTCAGGCGTCCACGGAACAACTTAAATGTGTTGGTTGCACGGCCAATTTGCCCTTCTTGAGAAGCTGCGGTGAGCGTGTGTGTGTTTGCAGAGATATCTATTACAAACACGGAGTGAAAATGCTGCTGGAAATTAGAGGAGTTTGGTATGAGTGAGGTCCTCCTCCCCGCTGTCTGAAAGTGTCTTTTGTTTGTTGTGCGCAAAGGGGAAAGGTCAGTGTGTAACCTAGACTTATATCCACGAATCATTTTACATACAGAGCCAAAACAGGCTCCGAGTGAAAGGTATAATTTGTGAACTTTCATCATGCGTGTCATGCTTTAGGCCTGTTATGGACTAAATACAATTTCAGAGGGTTTAATGCTCACAGAATTTAAAAAAAATAAAAATGGCTTAATGTACAATGTTGCTTTTAGAATCGTTAATCTGCAATCTATATGTTTCCTTCATTATAAGTCACTCCTATTGTAAAAACATCAGCTAAATGCCTTAAATGTAAATGCGAAACCCAAGTATTGTCTCTTCCAGCAGGATGTCTGCAGCCTCTCATTGGGGAGCCTAATAATGCTACTGTATCTGAAGATGGATATGGACATTAAAATTCAGAGGAATGTTGGTGCCAAGACTCTCTTGAGGCCGTCCTCACTCGTGCTGATACACATTCATAAATGCAGAGAGACATATAGAAGAACAGGCTCACAGCTATACGTATTAGATTACTTGTAATGATAATCATTACTTAGCCTTAGCCTTTGTTTAACCTTAAACCCAAATCTAGCCCTGTCTACACTGCAAAAAATTAATATCTAAAAAAGCTGAAATATCTGAAATAAAAGCAATGTATGCTTGTTTTTTGCTTGACCTCAATGAGGCTAAAGCTATAATTAATAGATTTTTCAAAACATTTTCTTTGTATCTTGACAACTAACACCTGTTTGGAGTATAACTGACTGGTTTTAAGATATAAATCCTTATTTCAAGACAATGGCACTAGCTTTTGTTAAATTTTAGCTGTATTTATATTATATTATATTATATTATATTACATATTATATATTATATTATATTTTTTTCCTGTTTATTAAGAAGTCAAACAAAAAGGGAAGAACAAAATGACAAAACACAAAGTGTCAACAAGAATAAAGCAAATAAAAGGGATAAATGTGATAAAACAGGTAGAACTCGAAAGGCAGTTGAAGTACTAAATGAATAAAGTTTTTTTTCCTGCCTTTTTCTTGTTTATAAGAGCTGAATTTTAGCAGTGAAAGAGTGTCCTCAATTGTGTGGAGGACAGTTCTGGATGCATCTCATGGCAAAGGTCATGGAAGCAGCTGTGTGCTGGTTTTTATTGTGAATTTTGCTAACGAGTCACTTCTTGTCTTTGTTGGCTTTTGTTTTGTAAAAGCAAATGGAAAGTGTTGGAATATGCTTTCAATAAGGCATAAATCAAACTTTGTGAGGTTTCTAAGGGTGCCAGAATAGGCATTTTGATACCTGACGAATATCTCTGATTGAAACATTTCAAACCTAAAATTTATTGTGAGCTTTTAGTACAATTTGCGGATCTTTTGTTTGATTCTTACTTTTGTTTTTGGGGGGTTTTTTTGCACCTGTCTTTAGTCCTTTGGATGTTGCGTGCCCTGCTACCTTGTTTGTTCTTATCTAATGTTAGCCTGTCAGAGGGAAGACACGAAAGAGTGAAGCAAAAAGGGACAAGAGTGTCTTATGTTACTGGACTATGAATGACAACCTCCTTCTGTGAAGTATTATGATTTAGTGGCTGTTTATCATCCTTAATGAACTGAAACTAACAACAAGCTTGGTGCACAACTGAGCCAAGTTGGCTGCTTAACCTTAAGCTACCTTTATCAGCTGTTAGCTGTAGTCTCAAACATCAATCTTCTTGTCTAACCCTCAGAAAGAAAGCGAATATGCATATTTCCCAAATGTTGAATTATTTCTTCAGCCACCAACATTCTGAATTAATGTTAGACTGATACTTAACTTGCAAAATAAGCTTCAACTTCTTCAACTGTTGTTCTTCATTGCTGTTGGGACTTTGATTCAGGCAGTACATGGTTATGCAAACTGAGCAGTAGTCCACTGAGCCTATTGATTTACATCTGACCCCCTCAGCTCCCCCTCTCTCTCCCTGGGCCTATAGATTTACATTAGTGTTTCTGTAGAGAGAAGGAGGAAGCAGACTGAAACATGGCACAGGAACAGGTTTATGGGCTCACTATCTATTTACGGTGATCTACTTTTAATCCCCATGGAGAGGACAGTCATTCATTCAGTCAGTCTCTTGGAATTTACTATATGATAGTGATACTCAACTAATGGTCCGTGGGCCAAATCTGGCTCCTGATAAGGTGCTGGGTGGCCCCCAACTATTTTCTAATTCACAATAAATATATAAATAAATAAATATATACATACATACATACAGTGATTGACACAAAACGTTCTAGAATGCATAAACTGCACCAAAATAGAGTTTGGTAATCCAAAAGAGTGCCAGTGGAGGATCCCCCGCATCCCCTTACAAAGGTCCGAGCTAAGCCCCTATATCCTAAAATCCTGGAAATGTCCTTAAGTTCTAGAAATATAATAAAGTCCTAGAAATGGCCTAAGATTCTAGAAACATACCAAAACCCTAGAAATGTCCTAAAATCTGAGAGACATCCTCTGAAAATCCTAGAAATGTCCTAAAATCCTACAGATGTCCCAAAGTCCTAGGAATGTCCTAAAATTCCAGAAATATCCTAAAGTCCTAGAAATGTCCAAAAACCCCAGAAACATCCTCAAATCCCAGAAACGTCCTAAAATCATAGCAATGTCCTAAAATCCTCGAAAAGTCCTGAAATCCAAGAAACATCCTAAAACCCGACCCTGGCCTCCTGTCATTTTGCGAGAGTGGCTGCTAAGCAAAGTAAGCTGACTATCCTTGCTGTATGAGACGCTTCAGCATCATTAAAGCAAAGTCACAATTTCGCATTACACAAGGCCAGTCTAAACAGCCTGAATTCATCTGAATTTAAACTGACTGAACGAGCTCTGCATCATCAGCGCTGTCGAGCTCGCTGCTGACTCTCCCATTCAGTTTCACACTCTAACACCCATCTCAAGCCGGTGCCTCGTTTTGACGTACCATGTTTGACAGCGCAAATGCTGTTTTATTTCAAAATATTTGCTCAATAATTCAGAGACAGATGTGCTCGTATTCCCATAGATTTGATTTCACGCAACTTGAAATAAAAGCTCACCCCCCGCTCATAAAACGCACCAGTAAGCTGAGTCTGCTGTGGGTACGTTATTTTGCACATGGACGGAGGGATCCATTTCAGATTGTTATCAAGGATTGTCCAAAGACTACACATGCCTTCACTGCTATACTGGGGTCTTGGCACGTCAGTATATTTGCACAGTTCTTCGTCCGCACCGACAGACTTATGGAGTCAGTTGCACTATTACATTTCGGTGGCTTGTATGCCAATAAAAATGTTGTATTCATGTCTTCTTGTGTATGCTGATTTGGCACTTAACAGTTACAGACTTGTGCGGCTCGGATTGTTTTTGGGTGCACATGCCCAAGGACTTGTCAAGATGTTAGACCAAAACATGCTCGACTAGATGGAAAGAGAGGGATTATTCCCCTGAGCCATTCCACACAAGGGTGGTAGACAAGCATGTGATTCAGTAATTGTTGCACGGGCAAAACCCTTCGTGTCTGTCTTTGCCCTTAGTCCATCATGTCCAACAAATTGTCCATTTAGCGTTTTCTTTTATTTGCAGTGATGCATCACCAGTAAGATAGAGGTGTGATTGTTGATTTTATTTTTGAAGGCAGACGTTTAGAGGCTGTTAGAGGCAGAAATGTAAATGCTGAGAGTAGCAGTGGGTGTTTTTGCTTGTCCTTGGGTCAAAAACATTCCACAGTTCACATACAGCAGCTTTCTGTTGTATATGTGCCTGGATGTGAACATGTACAGTACATAATGTCTAAACATATATTTAGCCTTTGCTCTCTGGGCAGTGGTGGGGGAGGAAAGCCATGCTTGAGTAAAAGTAGTAGTTTTCTTACCAGAAAATAAATTTGGTAGAAGTTAAAGTCACCCAATAGATTATTACTTGAGTAAAAGTCTTAAAGTATCTGATATTTATAATAATTATTAGAATTAGCAAAAATGTATTTAAAAAGTATAAACAAAATCACTTGAAAAATAGTTTTAAAAAAACTACTGTTATGATGATCATTATAAAATATAGTTCTTCCCTAGCTTTTTGAAAACATTTTTCTAATTCTACTTATTTCATGTAATTTATGGAGCATTTATAAGTTGCCCACTGCCTTATTTCCCACATTTTTGAAAGAAGTCGCCTGAATTTGCTAAGGATTCAAAGGTTGAAATACTCTAAGGCATCTAAAAGCAGCACAAGAAAAGTAACGTTGCTCCAGGTTTCAAAGGTTTAAGCTAACTCCTGTGTTCACAAATTCCACTTCAGCTCCTTTCACTGCTTATACTCTTACACTTTCACTTTTTTATTTTTTTTGAGAGAGATTATTTTGGGGTGTTTTTGCCTTTATTTGATAGGACAGCGTAAGTGTGAAAGGGGGAGAGAGAGATGATGACATTCACCAAAGGGCTGAGGCTGGAATTGAATCCAACGCCGTCACGGCGAGGACACAGCCTCTGTACATGGGGTGCCCGCTCTTTCAACTGAGCTTCTGGGCACCACATTTCTAGTGCTTTCTTCAGTTCTTTCCCTCCTTTTTTTGTATTTCAGAGTATTCCTAACCCTCTTTGTAAATGTCTCTAGATACATATAAACAATAGTAGATGCAGTCAGCACATTTAACACACTCCCAAATCATATTTGTTTGTGTGCATACATGTGTTGCAGCACACTGTGTGTCCATATCACAGTGCTTCAAAACGCCACCTGACCAAGAAAGTGATGTCACCCTCTTAAAACCAGACACATGGTATACCCAAGGCCACATGGCGGCTTTATATGTCAGCTCTACCTGCCATGACATCTTCATAGGTTTGGCCAAAAGACTTATTGCTTTAACACAGGGTGTACACAGTTCATATCAAATTCCCTCTCTGAGCTTTGAGTTCAGCCGTCAAAAGAAGCCAAAATAATTCAAAGAAATCTATAAAAGAAGTTTATTTTGACAAAGGGCGCAACTCAATATCCTCAGGCCTCCTAGACAATAGTGCAATCTGATCATTTGGTATCTGAAATACACAAGTCCAGAGAGGTTTTTGGCAAACGGGCTGCATATTATTGGGTGAAAAGAGTGGATAAGAGTTTTTTTGGTGGCAACCAACTGGCAGGTTTATTAGGTGCAATGTAATTCGATACCAAAAGTGTCCAGGGGACTGGTGTAGCTTGTGTCAGGGCCCTGTTTGATTCATTGAGATCCCATAAAAGCAAAGAAAAAAACAGCCTCCTCCTAACCTGATGCCTTCAGCCTCCTGTCACCACAAACTCTCAGGCCAAAAACGTTGATGATATATTACATCAACGTTTATCCTGATATCTAATGTCAAATAAAAGAGGACATTAATTGAACTTAAAGAATGTAATACAGCGATTTTAGAGATGAATTCGATTTGAGCCCAGTACTTAAAGTATGTGGTTTTCTTATTGTACTTTATTGGTATATAATGCCACTTTGTTTGATTGAATCTTTCTTTCTTCATACCCATAGACTGAAGTGTCCTCATATCATCCACAAAACTGAGTTGGTGTTATGATGACAGATGTTGGGACTCTTTGAATGGGATTACAGCCAGCATGTATTAACCAGTAGAGGAATAGCAGCTGAACACACTTGAGACTGATTTATAGTTGTACGTAGACTGAAGCCTGTGCAAGTGGTCTGTTCCATTGTGAGCATTTTGTGAAGTTGTGTGTCTGGGTCGCTCTGTAGTTGTAACTTTGCTCAGTCCTGTCAATCATACATGTCAAGAACATGTATTAACAGGTTATTGTTTTTTACTGGCTTGCATAGACGTTCTCACCAAGCTGCTGTTCAGCTTCTGTAAATTTTTTCTCTAATAATTCAGCTTGCTACTAAACTTTTTATTTATTATTCTTGACACTCCTTGCATTTTGACAATACAGAGAATAAGTTGAATTCAAACATCCTTCGATTTGATTACCAAAATGTTATAAAGAGCTTAGAGTCATGTAATGTTTAGAGTATGGCGCCATATTGATGTTGCTTCACACAATTGTATCAGACAGCTTGGGGTAAACAGATCAGCTATCGCGGTTTACTGCTGGGAAAACCAACATTTCGGTTACAGTGTTGAAGACAGTTTGTTTGTTTCTTTCCAAATATCTTTGCAATGTAACAAAATACGAGGAGTACACCAGTACATATTGCCTAATATCTCTGCAGCTGTACATGAACTACTGATTCACACAACCTTTAGCCATTCAGCTGACAAAAGTAAGGTTTCAGGGGAAGAAGCCAGTTTGTTTTGAAAAATGTAACAGATGAATCCAATGTTATAATTCATGTGTGTACAAAAGAAATTCAATGCAAAGAACTAAAAAGCAAGGAGAGGGGTGGTAAAGATTCCCTCTGTCTTTGACCCAAGTCTGCCTCGCAGAGGTAAATTTCATCTCCAGGAAAGAGAACCCCACAAATCTTTGCCAACAGACAGACAGACACGGACAGAATGGTCCCATCAATGAGCCGTGACGGCTGAATTTCAAGTATCTCTTTTACAGCAAGAGGGAAAACATAAATATTGTTCTAGAAGAAGCCTGGACACTTGACTATTTCAATCCAAGCTAATTTTTAAGCTCTGTGATGTTGAGGAAATGAACTCAGAGGTCCAGAAGTTCTGCAGAGCGATTTGTCAGAGTCCCCAGAGAACATTTGTGTTGTATTTTGCAGCTGAAATATCTTTCAGTTGGCAAGTAGCAGTAACTCTAACTTTTATAACTTTTCAAGGACTTTTGGGGCAGCAAAGAGTAGTTCGGGCCATAAACTTTAGTTGTCATCGTGTAGGATATGATCTTTTGGTATTTAGTTCAGTGTTAGACAATAGAAGGACAGAATCCAGGACTGTAGTACTTGAGTCCAGTCTTGGTCTTGAGCCCATTTTTATGACGTCTTGCACTTGTCTTGGTCTCCTGCCTCATTGGACTTGGCATTGTCTTGGTCTTGGGCTCAGCTGTTAAGAACTGGTCAAGTTGTTTCTAGCTGCTGTTTCGGGATTTGTTCTACAGACTCTATCAGTGAACTCCCCCATAATTAATTAATTAGTGTTAGTCTTTTTAATCTACAGTATGTTGCCATGTAAAATAAAGGCATTTAATTTTTTACATAAATCTTTCGGACTTGGATTACTTTTGAAGGCGACTTGTATTTTATAGTTTTCATTTTTTGTATTTGAGAATTCACTTTTCCCATAAAAGGAGCCCTTCACAAGATGAAATAATCCCTGGTCTTGACTTTGCCTCAACTGCCTTTGGACCCTGTCTTGACCCACACTCAAGTAATCCTGGTCTTGGATTTCACATGGACTGGATTAAGTTGGACTTTGAACTTGGTCTTAACTTAGACTCGACAAAACCTTCCCTTTAATTTTACTTGGACCAAGTTAAGTTGGCATTTGGACTTGGTCTCAACTCAGACTCAAGTAGAGCTGGTCTTGGACTTTACTTAGACTTGATTAAATTCTAGACTGCAAGTATGACAAAATTTGTCAGAAACATATGAATTGATTGCTCCTAAAAACGCAGTTATTGTATTGAATCAAAGGAATAGTTCATCACAAAGTCCAAACTTTGTGATCCTTTCCAAAGAGCCAGGCTAGCTGTTTACCCCTGCTTAAACTCTGTACGCTAAACTGAGCTACCTGGCTGTAGTTTATTGAATAGACAGACATGAGAGCTGTATGGATCTTCTTATATATCTCTTGTAAAGATCACGAATGAGCATGTTTCCCAAAGTGTTGAACTTTTTCTTTAATTCTTACATTTTTTCATGTTATTGTAATTGCTAAATGACTCAAATTAGGTAAAATGCAAACAGACTGTAGTGTCCCTATAGTGGCAATTTCAGTTCCTAGGCCACTTAGTCTTCAGGGTGATTTGGTTTTGAATGGTGTTCTAGCTTCATTGTGTAGAATACAAATACTCATGTGAGGCAGGAAAACAATTTTACAAGGTTTATTTTGGAATACAACAAAATACATCAGGCAAAGTCCTTCCATAGTCACATCTTGTCTGGTCCACCACTGACTTGATGTCTTGTTCCTATCTATACAACACGTTCATACACAATGAAACACAGTTAAAGACCTATATCGGTCCACACCTACGCAGACTTCTTGTCATTTTCTAGCACAACGTCATCCTATTCTCTTCTGTCCTACATAATAAACTGCCTTTTGGCACCATAGCTGTGGTAAATAACTTAGCCTGCATTCTAACAGAAATAATATAATAAGTAATGCAAATATAAGCATAACTTTACTTTAGTCTACTACTTTACATCATTGAAAATATGCAGAAATTGTTGTAAAAACTTGAATGACATCAAAACATATAAAACATCATTACTGCATAACAGCTTTAACATGTTGACTAGGTATCAAATATGTGATTAAGTGGCTCTTACAGTCCCTATTAAAGTTTATTCAGAAAAAAAAATTGCAATATGAATTATGCATGCGTCTTGTATCAGACTCAGGAAAGACATTTATGTCAGGAGTAATTATGGGACAATAACATGTGATTGCCTGTGTGAAACTCACTTATGTTGGCATCCGAAGTAATAAAAGTCCAACTTGATTAATGAATTCATTATAAAAATGATTGTAGCTCAGTTCAACAAATCACAACAAATGACGTTACGTCCTCGTCTTCAGCATAGAGCCTGACATTTCAATAAAGTGAAATGTTAACTATTATCAATTTTAATAAATCCAAAATATCTAAAATGCTGTTTGTCTTAGAAGAAAGCTAAATGTTAAAAGCTGAGGATCACCAGGAGCTCTCAATCTTTCCGTCCATCTCTCCCTCACCCCCCCACCTCCACCCAGCTCCCCAGCGTCATTTGTCAGTGTGACAAATAGGACTTTTAGCTAAATGTGTCCTGTTGTCCCCTGACTGCCCTAAACACCGGTCATGAAAAAGCCATTGCTAACAGCCAGACATCCTGATCCAACTCCTGTCATGGTGGATGCATTAAGCCTCCCTGGCTGCCTCCTCGCCCCTGCCGAGAGGGGAGCGTAAACAGGAGGAGGTATGGTCGTGAGGGATGGGAGTGAAAGGTGGAGAGAATGAAGGAGGGCCAAGTCCCCCCAACAGGGAGGGAGGCGGGCGCTGGAAAGGAGAAAAACTAGCAAAATATGAGGAAGACGGATAGTTACTGAGTGAGAAAGAAGGCTGAAAGGGGAGGAGATTTGAAGCAGACATGTTGGATTGGATAGAAACTGAAGCAAGGTGGCGCACTGGCGGGTGTATTTTAGGGTACCTGAGGGACAAAGCAGCCCGACAAGCATCCACAGCTCCTGATGCTTCCAGCAGCTGTTCCACGGCATGTCTCGCTTCTGGGAAAAACATTTTCCCTCCAACTGTGGGGTCTCTCTCTCCCTGTCTCTCTCCCATCACGAGTAAAGCATATCAAAGCAATGTGCCGGGACATCGGGAACACATTGGCCCACTGGGGTCACTTTGAGAACTTTTTCACCTCTATCCTAATTTTCCTACATCTGTCTGAAGCACTCACTTTGTCATCCAAAGCCGCCGTTAATGTTGACCAAGGGGGCTTATTAAAGGAAAGTGTTAATGGATGAGCAGTTGTCACGTTTAAAGAGCTGAGGATGATGTTCTCATTGTGTGAGGAATTATCCATTTTCTTTTTGTGCCATTCATATTGGAGTCTCGGTGTTCTTCTGCTGGTTTCCCTGATGCACGCCTGTCAGTTGAGTTCTGTCTCTTTTAAAGCAGGTGTCACTGTATTTGTGATAAAGCTGATATTTAAATTTAGGTCTTTAAAAATTACGTACTGACCGTTCATTGTTGAAGAGAGTAGGTGGTGCAAAAAGGGGGAGGAATTTCAAACATTTTTTTAAGCTCTGGGGATGGATATTTTTTATTAGGTGGTTGTAGTTTGTATTTATGTTACCAACAATTATTACAGAAATCTTGCCATGTTTTCTTCAAAAATCATAAAAAATTACACCATTTATCATAGTCAGAAACTGTAACAACAGAAATTATTGTCAGATTTTTACATTTCTGCCAGTCCCTGAAAACATTGTGTGACAACTGCTTCCATCAGAAAACAAACATAACCAAATGTCATCTTAAAATAGTGGGTTTTCATCAAAATGACTTTATTGAACATCTCATTTAGAATTTTGCCAAAAATAAAGCATTTGCACAAACTAACCAGCATGCATGAAAAGACTAAAAAAGGTTTTTTTCTTAAACTCCAGGATTTCATCTTCAACTTTAAACTTTCAAAAATCAAAGGGTCAGTTTTTAAAATCTAACAACCAAAATAAAACGGAGGGAGGCCATGCATCTTCTCCAAGTCACACAGGGAGGCTCAAGGAAAAATGTAGTTTCAGAAAGGGTTAAAAAAAAAAGTCTTTAAGCCTGTGAAATGATGTTTAGAAATACTTTAAGACCTATGGCTCCGTGCAGAAAAAATGTATTTACTCAAAGAAAGAGAAAAAAAAGAGCTGCTGTTTGTGAACATTTGAAAACAGATTCAAAGGAGAGCATGATAAAGACTCTTACCTAAAGTTAAATGAGCAAAATGCAAAGATAAACTCCCGGAGTACAAAAAGCCAAGAATATGTAAAGGGTCACAAGGTCTTGTTTAAAAAGAACAATGAATGTGAAAGCGCCTGGGATAATAGGGGAAATACTAAACTTAACCAAACAAAGCTGCAAAAACATCACTACCAGTAAGTTTTACCTCAGGAGAAAAAAAAGGAAATAAAAGGTCATTCTTAAAGGCACAATCATAAAACTGGTGTACAGCCTTTCTAGACCAACTTTTCACATCGTGTGAAAAAAAGTGGCACTATAATGTAGTGAAGTTCACATGAGGACTCTCTGCTACAGTACGTGTAGAATAATTAGAATATGGCCGATGTGGACTACAATGTGACAGCTGCTGCGAAAATGTGTGAAGTAGTCCTAAAAATCTCAGATTGGACAGAAAGCGTATTTTTTTTTCTGGACAGCAGGGATGGGCCAGTGAAAAAGATTGGTTTGGTGGCTCAAACAAGGCTGGGAAACACCATTAAGAGATGATGAAAAACACTCTATGATGGCTCAAATGATGCTAAGAAACACTGCAAGAGACTGCAGAAAAACACCAAGGATTAATGGCTTAAACACAGCTGAAAAACATAGTAAAGGTTCGGTAAAAAACACTTAGGGCTGGTTGGACGCTCCTGAGAAACGCAACAAAGGGTCAGTTAAAAGAGTTTGGATTAGTGGCACAAATACAGTTTGGAAATGCCACAAAAGGTTGATATAAACACCTGGAATTGGTGGCTCAAACACAGATGGAAAATGCAGTGAAAGTTCAGTAAAAAAACACCTGGGATTGGTGGCCGCAACACCACTTAAACTAACTGCAAGAAGTGCTTATTTTTTAGTTGTATTGGACAGAGCAATGAGTCGGTTTTTTTTGGGGGGGGGACTGCTTATGGGCTGTGCCACCGGACAGAAAGCTTATTTCTTTAGCTGGAAAAGCAGGGACGGGTTAGTGAAAAAGACCCTAGTTCTATGGCTCAAACACAGTTGAGAAACACCATAAAGGAGCAATTACAAAAAATGGAGTTGGTGAAAATTAAGGGTTGGTAAAACACCAAATTAGTGGCTTAACGCTGCTGGGAAACGCCACAGTGGGTTGATAAAAAAATAAATAAAATGGCAATAGTAGCTCAAATTCTTCGAAATGTTGGTGGAAAATACTCTGGATTGGTGGCTTAAACATTGCTGAGAAACTTCAAATAACTGCAAAGAGCAACTGGACTTTTTAGCAGTGCCCATTAGTTTTTGGGATAACAGGTTGTCGCAAAAACGTGCTTTCAGTCCAATGGGACATTTTTTGGACCAATGGTGCCTCAGAATTTTGGGTCACCAGAACAATTGCAAGGCACCCCTAGCTGTTACAGTTATAACTGCTTAAGTGTGCAACTTATTCTTGTTGTGGTGTATTTAACAGTAACTAAACAGATTTAAATACATCACCACCCTACAATGGGCTGGAGAATGGCCCACGCTGATTTGCATTAGCCCAGAATAAGCAAAATGAAGTGAATCAGACTTGTAAACTCACAACTGGAGATCCATTTATGTGGTTACAAGACTCTAATGGGACAGGTTTTTGTTGGTTGTACCTTTGATAGGGGAGTACAGAAAGGATGACAATGCAACTTTAGTATGCGAAGCAGTGAAAATGCAGCATGGAAGAGAACAAAGTGATGGTGTTGTAACTGTGGGTGGAGGGCAGGAAAGTAGCGCAGCGCCGAGACTGTTGAATCAAACTGTTGACATGCCAAACACAGAACACAATAATTGGGGAGTTAGTAATTGGACGCATCCAATTTTCCTTCGAGAGGGAAATGGGTTTTGAAGAGTGGTGAGTAATAGAGGTGCACCACTGTGGGGAAAGTGGATCAGTAGAATATGAGAATCTTTCCTCCGAAGCTTTTGCCATGCACTTCAATTAAGCCGTGCTTGGCACTGCTAACAACAACATGTCATCAAACTGCTACCTCAGAGATTATTGTTCTTTCCGAGGTCTCCAAATATTACAACATGAAAAGCTAACGGTAAATGTTGGGCTAAGTAACATGCATTTTCATAACAAAGCCATGGATACGGTCATACCTTTGGCTCGTCAACAGCAGATATGACTCATAACTCATCCAGAGGGCTAATGGCTAATGACTTCTCATGGCATAATGCAAGAGATGCATTGAATTAATGTTTTCCCAGACTTGAAGTCTCAGAGTTGCGCATTGAGACCAATTTAGAGTTAAGCGTACATGTCAGAAGCCGTGACTTTGCAAACCTTCATGGGAAGTCTTGCTGCCAGCCAGCCGGCCAACCTGACAACAGCAGCGGTCAAGCAGCTTCATGATTTCCCTGTCAGCAAGGTGAGTCAGGCCGTGACTAACCAGCGAGACTAAACCACTATCGAGCGTCTACATCTATGGCACGAGGGCCAGCAGGCATGATGTGTAGCACAGGAGTAATTCTATCTATTCCACCCCCCGTTTCTCTGCTGTCCCAGAAAAATAAGCCACTCTTTTTCTTTTTGGAGGGTGGGGTAGATTTGTTCCTTTGCTGGATCCTGACATGAACCTGGAAGGCTTGGAGCCACAGGGGCCAAATGTCTGGGAGCTACCCAGTCCTCAAGGCACCCTGACTGGGCAGCGGGTGCCAAGAGGCCGCCTTGTCTGGACCTGGTGTCTCCCCGGGACTTGGATTCACAGGCTTGGAGATGAATGGTAGAGGAGCTAAACACGGACATTTAGCTGGAGCCTTTCAATGTAATTTCAGGTACATTGTGGCCCAAAATTTCGCCATGTGTAGACAGATATGATGTTCTTGTTATTTCTACCAGAATCATCAAAACATTGTGGACAGTGGCATCAGATTTTACAAAACCTCATGTAGAAATGTGGAAAAAGCTTCTTGTGGTGTTAACAGGAGCCTGTCGTCACTAAGACGGACTCGGCTATTGACTTTGTCCCGACAACAGCTCCACTTCGACTCTACAATTTGACCGAGATGAAGAAATATACTCTTAGCTGTGGTAATGCAGTCTGCATGATGCATGATTTTTAGACGGCATTCAAACCCTTTACCACCTGGATCGACACCAGTTTTCTTGTGCCGCCATGAGACGCCTTTCACAAGCATTTGAACCTCTGAAACCTGAAAAAATTGGTTTGATTTCTGTCAGAAACACAGGAAAAAAACATAATGAGCAGTTTGGTAGAAATGTCCCGCAAACTGGAAAAAAAGTGGGAAGAAAACGCTCTCAAAATTAGCTGTGGGGGTATTATGAGATATGATCAAAAAACTCAGGAAAATGCCTAGAATAATGTTTATAATTGTCATTATAAATTTTGAATCACAGGAAAAAAGACAAAAAATAGAATTTTTTTAAGGTTATTTTCTTTTGTGTGCTTATTTTCAGGTAATTTTCTTATAACTTTTTACTAATTTCTTGCTCAGTTTTGGTTTAAGTTGCTCATCGCCATGTTTTTGAAAGAAATCAAGCCAATTTGTTAATGTTTCAAAATGTTTAAGGTAGCAAGGATGACAACTTTTGAGCAGGCATTTGTTCTCTGTTAGGTGGGGTGTCCAGACTGCTCTGTACTTGGTGGCCTGTCCCCAGATATGTACCTGTTTTTAACTGCAGGGCTGTCAGCTCTCAATGACTGTGGGTCTCACGTGTTTCACATGCTCGCCATGAGATTAAGACACAGTAGGTCCCTGGGCACAGATATGCAAAATGCCCCACCATGTTACCTGCATAGGAGCACAACACAGACTTTGTGGTGGTTTTGCTGCTGTTTGAAAATTTTATTATTTTGCGTCTCTTTACAGTCATTAAGCATCTTTTTGTGGTTTTGTATGTCTTGACGGCCAAACTGGAAAAATGCCCGGAGTTGTCATTTCCAAAATCTGGTCACCTATCTGTTGGGGTCTCAGCGTGGACAAAAACAGCAGAGAAAGACTGCTTCAATCCCTCACGAACAGAGGTACAGCCAGATGTTGTAAACATTTGGGGCTCAGCCCAAACCTCATAGTCATGCTCTCCAGGGAGATGTTTTTCCATTTTACAGCGCTTATATGCTTTTTCAAGCCATTTGAGATAAAAACAACATGTTATAATTTATACAACACTAGGCAAAATTACGAAAAAAATCATCCTATAGAGCCCACATCCTATTTGTATCTAATTGTTGACTGTCTTCATCATTCTGCTGCAAAGCAACTTAACTGAACATGATCTAAATCTTGTTTTCAGTCAGAAAAAAACGCTTGTTTTTATCGATTTCTTTTTAAACAGAAACCTAGCATAGCTAACTCATCAGCTAACTTAGCTAGAGACATCACTGGAGTGCTGAAATTAAATTAAATTAGATTTAGATTCAATTTAACGATATGATGACAACAAAAAAATAGCAGCATGAACACAGCAAGTCAGGACGTTCAAGCAGCAATCTAACTGCAACGTAAATTACAATCAGTCATTAAAGAAAGTTGACTTATTAATTAAAAAAAGACTAACTTACTTGAATCTGATGAATATATACATATATATATATATATATATATAAAAAGCAGGTAAGGCTACCATTTAAAATTTAAAGTGCTTGAAATTATCATAACTCTCAAATGACAGAGAAATGCACACAGTGTGTACTCAGAAAGTGTACTCAGCCTTTAAAGGAGCTGACAGGACCTCTGTGATGTTTAAATGTCACAAGTGCACTACATAAAGGCTGTTGGAGGATTTTTAATTTTTTTTTTGGGTGATGACATCAAAAAATATGACTGCAGACAGTTGAAGCTTCCTTAAAAATCTCAATAACACTTTTAAAATAAAAAAAATGTATTTGGTACAGCCCTGCTAACTATAATAATTACAATATGGGTTGCTTTCAAAACGAACGTTACCTACACAGCATACTACTTTTTCTGATCTGTTTGATGTAGTTTTCATATTTTTATATGATAACTTAACAAAAGTAGTAAGCATGGCTGAAACACTCATTTCTACACCCATAATAGAGTAAATTAACCAGCATTTCATTCAGCAGCAAAGCAGGGATGGCTTTTAGTAAGAAAACTAATCCACAGCTACATGCAATTCATTCATACCTGTCTTTTGAGGTTAAAAGTAATTGAATATTACATATCATAGAGTGTGAGAGAATTTCCTTTGAAGCAGAAAGTCAAAGGAAACACAGGAAATTGGGTACTTTCCTTTCAAAGTGTAGCAGTTTGTACTTGAGCCTGTGTTGGTGTGTTTGTTTGTTGTTTCTAATGCCTACACTGCCGACCACATGACAGGGAGCGGCGAGAGCCAGTTTAACCACCCAGACATGATGTGGAATTAAGCAGCCTAACCGCACCAAGCCAGCCAATCAGAAAAAGACTAATGGGCATCCACGGGACCTGGGTATTTAGCTGTCACAGGGCCGTCAGCGGGAGATGGAGAGGCGACCGCGCTGTGGTGCCGCAGTCTGTGATTACGCTCCGCCGCCAGAGGAAAATCAAAGCGCTGATTACGCTCTGCAGCTCGCTGTGGGCCTGGCCTCACAGACGTAGCGGTCAGAGCTGACTGACACTCAAATGGCAATGGAGAGAATTTACAGTTTTCTGCAAAGCGCCCCCCCCTCGCTGATAATCAGGGATTCCATTTCACTGTGGGAACCCCGTGAAATGTTGATACTCCACTGCGGTGAGCTCCCATTGTGTTGTTTATACGCTTCTTCCAAAACTACTGTCGGCCATGCAAGACTTTAAGAGATACTAAAATCCTCTTCACACTCATCTCTGCCCCCGCATTGATGGAAACACTGATTACAGTGTTGCACAGTGTGGGATCACTCTGACGACCACATGCTGGTCAGAGGTGGCCGACGTTCAAACAGTAATAGAGAGAGGGAGAGCGGGCCGTTTTCTTTTCCAGTGTGGTTTGGTTGTCACATTTACTTTTAGTTTTTCAGCTTCATCCTCTTAAGTTGTTCTCTGCCTTCCAAATCAGCTGAGACACAAAGTACGGCTGGTTGTACTGGTCATGTTGCTGGATTTATTGGGATAGATTGGCAGAAATGAAATATGGTCTGATCAGTCTGCATTGTTTGGAGTATAAACACCTGAAAAAAAGAATTGTTCTTCATTACCTTGGAAAGAGCCATTTATATCTGCAGGGAGCAGGCCCTTGTCTACGGAGATCGCCGTGTTCACTGCGATGTTTCTATAGTAGCCCAGAAAGGACGAACCAAACACTGGCTCTTGAAAGGGACATTCCTTTTGTTGGGTTAGTTTGGGACGAAAGCATCGCAAAACACAGTGAAACTGCTTTATTCAGTGTTTTTTTTAACCTGTTTTAATCACCTGGTCTGTTTGTTTTGGAGAGGAAGACTCCTCTGTGGATAATTAGGCTCCCGGTAAAAATCTCCTGAACATCTGGATTATTAGTTATCAAAGATTAAAGGTGAGCCCACGTTAGCAGGTGCTGGGCCAGCGATCCATCGGCAACAAGCTTAACAGTGTTGGAGAAACACGTTTTGTCAGTTTTTAATCACATAGTCTGTTTCTTTTGGAGGGCAAGAGACCTGTGGCTAATTCAGCCGGCGTCCGGCCATGTTAGATGTAGAAGAGCAGATTCAGTCTGCTGGAATATACACTGCGATCAGTTCTGTCCTGACACTGTCCAACGTTTTTTAATGCAAATGCAAAAGGTGGCTTTTGGCGTTGCAATCTTACATTAAAAGTAAAAAAATATATATATTGGGAAAAATATATAGACCAGCAGACTGCGGCTCACTTCATGATGGCACAGCCCTGATTAGGGGTTACACAGTCCCAAAACGCTCAGGGATTCATTTTGCAAGACATTATCCCTTACATATTGCATGGCTGGCTTTGAGTGTTCCCTGTACTGTGAATCCTGTTAAGATGCAGGTGAATGTGTTGTATTGGCGTTAATTATACTTGCATTCTGTGTTGTAAAACCAGAGTTGTGTGAATCCTGTTAAGATGCAGGAGAATGTAAAGTGGAATTGAACCAATTGGCCAGTCCAGGAAAAAAAAAGGCCCAGGCCTAATTATGTTCCCAGTTTGACCCTCTTTTGCAACATTGTACTTGACATAATCAGTTTGACAACATAAAAGTGGCTGGGCAATAAATTGATATAATATTGATATTGTGATATGAACTTAAAATACTGTCTTAGATTTTGGATATTGTAATTATCAAAGGTTTTGTATGTTCCTGGTTATAATAGCTCCATTAGTGAAGCGATGTAATTTTCTGAACTGATGATACCGTCCTAGCTGTGCTATTATTTGCCTGTACCAACCGCAACACGATACCCACATTACTCATGATCTTTTATGAAAATTTCATTGTGTAAATATTTTATGAACCGTACAATATTGATATCGAGGTATTTGGTCATAAGTATCGTGAGATGCTGTTTGCGTCTCAGTATTGAAAAACTCCAATTGATTGACAAGCAGTCCAATGATTTGCTTGACCTTTAAAACCAGCAACAAAAAGAAACTAGTGTGCGAGTTTCAAAATCTAATCTCCGAAAGTCAGGACAAGTCTGGATAAAAAATCATCAAGATAAAATTTGTATCCCACCTCTTTAGAAGGGAAGAAAGACCCCTGGAAACCCTTAAAATATTTCTCTCGTGTTAATAGTTTGGAAGGATCTTTATTCTACCACTGCAGCATTTCACTCTTTAATAAAGAATCAAACAACACATACTACCCAACAACTAATGTTAACCAAACCCTTATCATTCCTATTTCAAACAGCTCCCCTCCCAACTCATATTGCTGTTGCTGACCATCCCTCAAACTTAATCCCTCTTGACCCATCCACAGCTGGTTAGCAGCCTGTCGCCGGCCACCTTTGACCCCTCATCCAACATAGCTGCCATCTCCAACAATTATCGGCAATTGGTCAGTTATTTTCTTAGGCCACTGAAATTACCGTGTCGTCAAAGAAAGCAGGCGATAAAATGTAAACGCTTCCATTTGCAGATCAAAAAGCAGCAAGGTGTGCGCCCTCACACATGTGGGTAAACAGGCTCGTACGTGCACCCGAGGACTTTCTCAGAAATAGTCTCAACTTACATTGCAATGTAAGGTTTTTAAAACGGCTGTTGCAAACTGAAAACATGAATATTTCCTGGTAGATTCAGTCCAATGAAAGAAGTGGAGGTTTTGAATATGTGAACTTCCCCTGTTCTGCAGCCCAATTAAATCCCTATACACACTTTCCATCATCAGTTCCAGATTTATGACCCTTTCCAAACAATACAGATCCTCCAACACGAGAATGATTTAGTGCTGCTATGAAACTCTGATTCCTGTGAGTGAGGGAAAAAGTGAGATGGACAGAGTGGAAGAAACTATAATAGAGACGTTAATGGTGGATATTGGGTGACTTGAGTTTGACAGCGGTGATTACTGGAGTGGTGAAACAACAGCATTTACAGGAAGCTGCTGACTCTCATCCAGGGCTGGATTGCAGGATCGACTGAGATGGATGTTAGGCATCGGCAGGGAGTGAGGGCTCTGCCACAACACCAGAGCTGCCAGGGTTAGGAGTTTGAACATGGGTAGAGATGCTCAAGTATAACTTTATTCTCTGCACCTGTATTTAAGTCTAGAATCTTCATCTGATTATGCGATGAGCGAGAAGAACAGCACATATTATCGTAGGAATATGACCAGCTAGGGGAAGCTGAGATGTGCTAACAATACACACTCCTGTACGATGTCTAAATTTGGTCTATTGCAACCAGTGTTGTGTATGAACGCACTAAAAAAGCACTGCTCTTTGAACTTACTCAAACAGTATTTTTGGACTGAATACATAAGTTTCAACCTGTTCTCACTGCAAAGTCATCAGATACTGCTGCTTGGTCAGTTGTTTTGGCATCAATCACCAACGCCAAAAGCCACCTTTCGCAGCGGTATGATCTGCCGTCTGTTGGATGAACTACATCGGTCTCATTGGTAGGATACGCCGAATACACTGATTTTTTTCTAAACTTTACTATGTGCATTTGATGCCTAAATCTAACCATCTGCTTATGTTGCCTAAACCTAAACTTTATGGCATATGCACCAGGCAAGCAACTCCACTGGAATGAA